>NC_134690.1:34925162-35525162 GCF_050947455.1 Rhinoderma darwinii | reverse complement strand
TCCGCTCTGGGCAAGACCCTGACACACTGTCCATATATGGGCAGCGATGTCAGGGAATTCCACAGAGTGCCGGAGCAAAGCCGACACCAGCGCTCTGCTCGGGACTCCGGCTCTGGGGAAACCCCAGACATCGCTGTTCATATGTGGACAGCGATGTCAGGGAATTCCAGAGTCTCGGAGCAGAGCCGATACTAGCGGCTCTGTGTCCCGCGGGCCGCACATGACAGCCCCAGGGGCCGCATGCGGCCCGCGGGCCGCGTGCTTGAGACCCCTGGTCTAAACGAAGGTTTCACCTTTGCTGCCTTTTTATAGTTCTCTTTATAGTTCTCCCTACTAATCTATTAATAAGTTTCCCCCAACTATTCATTCATCCAATACCATCACAGTCACTGGTACTGTTGATCACTAATTACTACTTACTATCCTACTATCATGTGATACAATTTTCTAAAAAACATATTAACACATATATACATCAGCACACCTTCCTAAGCAGACCTAACATTAGCTTTATAATCTACTGTTCCTGTACAATTTGAAACTATCATCATCTTTCCCTTCCTCTTATAGATGTCATCACGTTTGGGATACTATTCTCGGTATCTCCAACCAACATCATCGTCTCCAAATCTATGCACACATTTCTATAATTAAATAAAGTAGCCCTACAATATGTAGGAAAATCCAGACGTAATAAGGTAGTTATACTACACGTAGGTAAACCTATACATAGCTGACAATGCATAGTATGTTCGTACACACTACGCTTTACCTAATTGCAGCGTTTCTTGATGATGACAGCGGTCCTCCCAAACTTCTTCATTCTATTACCTGATCTGACTACGGCACGCATGCGCCAAAACTGATATTCGATCCTAACAATGGCCACATTCACATCATCATCTTTATATGGATACACATATTTTGCAACTGGCTATTTTCAAATAAATACTCCTACCATTATTGAGTAAAATTAAGACGCAGCTGGTAATACACAATGCGCCTGTACACACAGCGCATCTCTCAGCTCCCGTCACGTCTTTCGATGATGACAGCGGTCCTCTGAAATCTCCAAACTCTATCACTCAACTTGATTATGCGCCAAGAACGACATCTGATTGGACAACGGCCATCTCACCGTATAGGCCGGTCCTCATGTCAGTCAAACACAGTGAAGGCTCGACCCTCTCTACAATTTCTATTGGCCGCTCACTGGGGACGACACACCGCAGTAGGTGTGTCCCCCCACTATATTAGGAAGAGGAAATCGCACGCGCGAGTAATAGCCCTGAAATTATCCCCTGAGGACGCTGCTGAAGCAGTGAAACATGTCGGGGGGGGGGGGGGCTAGCGCCTTTTTAATAATCATTGCCGGTTTAACCATTGAACTTTACCACCGTGTGACACTAGAGGCTTTTCCAGCAGTCTGCAGCTGCTGACCATGCCTGCCACACTTCACTCATGAGATCTTAATACACACCAGATCTCAAATGTCAGACTAACCGACTCTGAATTTTTTTTAATTCAATTCAATATTGTATAACTATCTATTTTCTCTGCTGCATCCTGATTCTAAATTAAACAATAAAAGTTATATTTTAATGAATGCAACAATTCTATAGCAGCTGGGAAATTGGGATTCTTGTGTGCCCTGCACATCTATTTGTTGCCTCTAAATTACTTCAGACCTCAGACAAGACCACTAAATTAATTCAGACCCCGGACCCCTAAATTTATTTCAACCCCTTATCAGACCCATTCATTAATTCAGTACTCAGACCCCTAATTAAATTCAGACCCCAGGCCAGACCCCTACATTACCTCAGACCAGACCTCTAGATAAATTTTAGACCCCAGAACCCTTCATTGCTTTAGACCCCTAGAAACCTACATTACTACAGACTCCATAACCTAAAATATTCAGACCCCAGACAAGACCCCTCCATATACTTCCTATCATCGCTCCTCTTCAGGCCCGAGCTCCGCCGCACACAGGATTGTAACGCTGATCACGTCAGGCCGTTGTGTGCGCCGCCAAAGACTACGTCCTGCCGCTGTCCAGATACAGCGGTGTCCGGAGCTATAGAGGAGCCCGGGGCGAGGAGAGGTGAGTAGAACCGGCTGTGTTTTATTGCATCAATCCTATAGATATCAGCTGATTAAAGAAAAAATGGCGCCGTTGTTTGTGGAAGGGATCCTTAGTGTAGGCATTCCTCTGATACGTGGTACAAATCTCTCCTGTCCTGACTATTTGCTACATTGTGTTAGCGCAGATTAGTGTCAGTCTGGAGTCCAGCCTGTTTGGAATGTCTGTGCTGAATACAACTGTAGCAAACTCTCAACTGTGAGAAATATCAGGTCTGTACAGGTTTCCAGCCTCTAGATACAATATTTTCATTCACTGACAACAAGCAGACATCTTAAAAAAATGGTGTTTGGGAGGAATCCTGAAGAGCTGATATTTTATCAGTCAGACCAGTGTCCCCTCCAAGTCACCGGAACCACTACAGTGCATAGCCCCTTCTATACAGGGCCGGCCTTAGGGTAGATGGCGCCCCGTGCGAAATTATCTTTCGGCGCCCCACGCCATTATAAAAAATGCCCCATAAAAAAGCATAATTCCTCCCCACAGTATAATGCCCTATATAGTGCCCCCACACAGTGTTATGCCCCCTAAGTGCCACACACATTATATTGCCCCCTGAAGTGCCCCTACACAGTATGATGTCCTCCACAGAGTATAATGCCCCCACAGCCCCCCTAGTAGAAAGTGCCCCCTGTAGATTGTGCCGTACAGCCTCCCTGTAGACAGTGCCATAATCCCCCACCTCCTCCTTGTAGACAGTGCCATACAGCCCCCATCTGCCCCTTGTAGTGTCATACAGCCCCCATCTGCCCCTTGTAGTGCCATACAGCCCCCATCTGCCCCTTGTAGTGTCATACAGCCCCCATCTGCCCCTTGTAGTGTCATACAGCCCCACCTCCCTCTTGTACACAGTGCCCCCACCTCCCCCTTGTAGACAGTGCCATACTGCCCCCCACCTCCACCTGACAGGATCCTTGCGTAGGCCGGCTTGATCCAGAGATGTCATCACGCCGACTGCGCAGGGATCCTGTCCCTGCGCCTCATAGGCTGCAGGCGCCTCTGTAGCCTGTTACAGAGTTTCCCAACCTTTTCGGACTTGAGCCACCCCTGGAAAAAAATAATTCCTCAGGGCCCCCCTGCCAAAAATTGTTTAGAGAAAGACAGAAAATAGCTAAAAATAAGAACTACATTCTTAGGGTATGTTCACACAGCGTTTTTTTGTAAGGCAGAAAAAATCTGCTTTTGAATTGACAGCGTTATTTGATGGGGTTTTTTTTGCGGTTTTTTTTAAGCCGTTGAAGCGAATGCAAAAGACGCAGCAAAAAAAGCTCCAAAAGAGCGCCAAAGCTATTTTCTTCCTACTATTAATTTCAATTGGATGTCAGAGGTGGAAACCACTTGAAGACCATCAGCCCCCCACTCACAGTAAAATGACCATCAGCCCCCCACTCACAGTAAAATGACCATCAGCCCCCCACTCACAGTAAAACTACCATCAGCCCCCCACTCACAGTAAAATGACCATCAGCCCCCCACTCACAGTAAAACGACCATCAGCCCCCCACTCACAGTAAAATGACCATCAGCCCCCCCACTCACAGTAAAATGACCATCAGCCCCCACTCACAGTAAAACTACCATCAGCCCCCCCCCCCACTAACAGTAAAATGACCATCAGCCCCCCCCACCACTCACAGTAAAATAACCATCAGCCCCCCACTCACAGTAAAATGACCATCAGCCCCCCACTCACAGTAAAATGACCATCAGCCCCCCACTCACAGTAAAATGACCATCAGCCCCCCACTCACAGTAAAATGACCATCAGCCCCCCACTCACAGTAAAATGACCATCAGCCCCCACTCACAGTAAAACTACCATCAGCCCCCCCCCCCCACTAACAGTAAAATGACCATCAGCCCCCCCCACCACTCACAGTAAAATAACCATCAGCCCCCCACTCACAGTAAAATGACCATCAGCCCCCCACTCACAGTAAAATGACCATCAGCCCCCCACTCACAGTAAAATGACCATCAGCCCCCCACTCACAGTAAAATGACCATCAGCCCCCCACTCACAGTAAAATGACCATCAGCCCCCCACTCACAGTAAAATGACCATCAGCCCCCACTCACAGTAAAACTACCATCAGCCCCCCCCCCACTAACAGTAAAATGACCATCAGCCCCCCCCACCACTCACAGTAAAATAACCATCAGCCCCCCACTCACAGTAAAATGACCATCAGCCCCCCACTCACAGTAAAATGACCATCAGCCCCCCACTCACAGTAAGGCTGGGTTCACACATACTATTTACGGACGTAATTCGGGTGTTTTAGCCCCGAATTACGTCCGAAAATGCGTCTCAAAAGCGTCGGCAAAGATCTGCCCATTCATTTGAATGTGTCTTACGATGTTCTGTGCCGACGGTCATTTTTTTTACGCGCCGCTGTCAAAAGACGGCGCGTAAAAGAGACGCCCGCGTCTAATAAAAGCCTGTCACTTCTTGAGACATAATTTTCCCTTGACTCCATAGAAAAACAGCTCCAATTACGTCCGTAATGGACGCAGCGAATAGCGCCTGCACATGCCATTACGTCTGAAATTCCGGAGCCGTTTTCTCCTGAAAACAGCTCCGTAATTTCAGCCGTAATGGACGCTGCCGTGTGAACATACCCTAAAATGACCATCAGCCCCCCACTCACAGTAAAACTACCATCAGCCCCCCACTCACAGTAAAATGACCATCAGCCCCCCACTCACAGTAAAACTACCATCAGCCCCCCACTCACAGTAAAATGACCATCAGCCCCCCACTCACAGTAAAACTACCATCAGCCCCCCACTCACAGTAAAATGACCATCAGCCCCCCACTCACAGTAAAATGACCATCAGCCCCCCACTCACAGTAAAATGACCATCAGCCCCCCACTCACAGTAAAACTACCATCAGCCCCCCACTCACAGTAAAACGACCATCAGCCCCCCACTCACAGTAAAATGACCATCAGCCCCCCACTCACAGTAAAACGACCATCAGCCCCCCACTCACAGTAAAACTACCATCAGCCCCCCACTCACAGTAAAATGACCATCAGCCCCCCACTCACAGTAAAATGACCATCAGCCCCCCACTCACAGTAAAACTACCATCAGCCCCCACTCACAGTAAAACTACCATCAGCCCCCCACTCACAGTAAAACTACCATCAGCCCCCCACTCACAGTGAAACTACCATCAGCCCCCCCACTCACAGTAAAATGACCATCAGCCCCCCACTCACAGTAAAATGACCATCAGCCCCCCACTCACAGTAAAACTACCATCAGCCCCCCACTCACAGTAAAACTACCATCAGCCCCCCACTCACAGTGAAACTACCATCAGCCCCCCACTCACAGTAAAACGACCATCAGCCCCCCACTCACAGTAAAATGACCATCAGCCCCCCACTCACAGTAAAACTACCATCAGCCCCCACTCACAGTAAAACTACCATCAGCCCCCCACTCACAGTAAAACTACCATCAGCCCCCCACTCACAGTAAAACTACCATCAGCCCCCCACTCACAGTGAAACTACCATCAGCCCCCCACTCACAGTAAAACGACCATCAGCCCCCCACTCACAGTAAAATGACCATCAGCCCCCACTCACAGTAAAACTACCATCAGCCCCCCACTCACAGTAAAATGACCATCAGCCCCCCACTCACAGTAAAATGACCATCAGCCCCCCACTCACAGTGAAACTACCATCAGCCCGTCCACTCACAGTAAAATGACCATCAGCCCGCCACTCACAGATGCCCCCTGTAGATAGTACCACACAGCCCCTTGTAGGTCGTGCCACACAGCCCCCTTGTAGGTAGTGCCACACAGCCCTCTTGTAGGTAGTGCCACACAGCCCTCTTGTAGGTAGTGCCACACAGCCCTCTTGTAGGTAGTGCCACACAGCCCTCTTGTAGGTAGTGCCACACAGCCCTCTTGTAGGTAGTGCCACACAGCCCTCTTGTAGGTAGTGCCACACAGCCCTCTTGTAGGTAGTGCCACACAGCCCTCTTGTAGGTAGTGCCACACAGCCCTCTTGTAGGTAGTGCCACACAGCCCTCTTGTAGGTAGTGCCACACAGCCCTCTTGTAGGTAGTGCCACACAGCCCCCTTGTAGGTCGTGCCACACAGCCCCCTTGTAGGTCGTGCCACACAGCCCCCTTGTAGGTAGTGCCACACAGCCCCCTTGTAGGTAGTGCCACACAGCCCCCTTGTAGGTAGTGCCACACAGCCCCCTTGTAGGTAGTGCCACACAGCCCTCTTGTAGGTAGTGCCACACAGCCCCCTTGTAGGTAGTGCCACACAGCCCCCTTGTAGGTAGTGCCACACAGCCCCCTTGTAGGTCGTGCCACACAGCCCCCTTGTAGGTCGTGCCACACAGCCCCCTTGTAGGTCGTGCCACACAGCCCCCTGTAGGTAGTGCCACACAGCCCCTTGTAGGTAGTGCCACACAGCCCCCTTGTAGGTAGTGCCACACAGCCCCCTTGTAGGTAGTGCCACACAGCCCCCTTGTAGGTAGTGCCACACAGCCCCCTTGTAGGTAGTGCCACACAGCCCCCTTGTAGTTCGTGCCACACAGCCCCCTTGTAGTTCGTGCCACACAGCCCCCTTGTAGTTCGTGCCACACAGCCCCCTTGTAGTTTCGTGCCACACAGCCCCCTGTAGGTCATGCCACACAGCCCCTTTGTAGGTAGTGCCACAGCGCCCTCTTGTAGGTAGTGCCACACAGCCCTCTTGTAGGTAGTGCCACACAGCCCCCTTGTAGGTAGTGCCACACAGACCCCTTGTAGGTAGTGCCACACAGCCCCCTTGTAGGTAGAGCCACACAGTCCCCTTGTAGGTAGTGCCACACAGACCCCTTGTAGGTAGAGCCACACAGCCCCCTTGTAGGTAGTGCCACACAGCCCCCTTGTAGGTAGAGCCACACAGCCCCCTTGTAGGTAGTGCCACACAGCCCCCTTGTAGGTAGTGCCACACAGCCCCCTTGTAGTTCGTGCCACACAGCCCCCTTGTAGTTTCGTGCCACACAGCCCCCTTGTAGTTTCGTGCCACACAGCCCCCTGTAGGTCATGCCACACAGCCCCTTTGTAGGTAGTAGGGATGTCACGACACCTGAATTTGGACTTCGATACCGATACTTTGTGTAGTATTGCAATTTCGATACCAAAACGATATTTTGCCAACAGTAATAAAAAAAAGTTCTTCCATTTTCTGATGTGAGGCGCGAGGTGTGATGCTGAATTTAACCTCCATGTGCCTCACATTAATAGTAATTAACCCCATCATGTTTCTGTCATAATGGGTTAATGTGTGAGGTACATGATGGGGTTAATTACTATTAATGTGAGGCACATGGAGGGTAAATTCATCATCGCACCTCGCGCCTCACATTAATAAGTGAAAGAAGTTTTTTTTTAATTGATTTCTGCAGTCTTTCCGCCAAAAAAACTGCACCAAAATTTGGTGCCGTTTTTCAGGTGAAATTCCCTGCGGTTCTCAGGACGTATACACTGTGTGGTTTTACGTATCCGCCCTGTGTGTTCCGACCCTTATAATCAAGTTGCTCTCCCCACAAATATTATCTCTAAGGGCTTATTCAGACGAACGGGATATACGTCTGTGCAACGCGCGTGATTTTCACACGCGTGGCACGGACCTATATTAGTCTATGGGGCCGTGCAGACATGTGCGTGATTTTTATGCTGCGTGAGTCCGCTGCATAAAAGTCATGACATGTCCGTTCTTTGAGCGTTTTTTGCGCATCACACACCCATTGAAGTCAATGGGTGCGTGAAAACCACGCATGCCACACGGAAGCACTAACGTGCGACCAGCGTGATTCGCGCAACAGCTGTCAAAAGGATGAATGAAAACAGAAAAGCACCACGTGCTTTTTTGTTTACAAACATCCAAATGGAGTGTCATAATGATGGCGGCTGCGAAAAAGCACGCAGCCGCGCATCATATGCTGCTGCCGCACGGAGCTGTCAAATGCATTTTGTGCAGGCAAAACGCCGTGTTTTTTGCGTGCGCAAAAGGCACGCGCTCGTGTGAATCCAGCCTAAGGGTAAGGCCACACGGAGCGGCCCTGACACGGTCGCAACGCAGCTAACAACCACGCCGCCACCATGTTCAGTGCGGCTGTCAAACAGCCTGTTAGTGGCCGCACGTATTCCGGTTACACGCGCACTGCCGCTCCATTCATCCTCTATGGGAGCGCCGGAGATAGCCGAGTGCAGTGTTCTGATTTTTCAGCCGCTCCCATAGAGAATGAATAGGAGGTAAGTTGTTGTAATTTGCAAAATCGTGCGGCCATGAATTAATACACCCTTTATGGACGCACGATTTTGCAAATTACAACAACTTACCTCCTATTCATTCTCTATGGGAGCGGCGGAAAAAGCAGAACACTCGGCTATCTGCGGCGCTCCCATAGAGAATGAATGGAGCGGCAGTGCGCACGCGAGTGTAACCGGAATACCCCTTAACGAGGTATTGGACAGCCGCTCCTACATAGTGCCAGCGCGGTTGTTGGCCGTGTTGCGACAGTGTGAGGGCCGCTCCGTGTGGCCGTACCCTAAAGAATCCTTTCTCCCCATACAGAACGCTAAGTTCCCCTCCCCCATGATTCATAATAAGCTCCTACACCACTAAATAAACTATACAGAAGTCCCCCTCCCCACAAAATACATGTATAAAGAATCCCCCCACTCCTGTAGCATTTAGGGCAATGTCCCCTCCCCCACAAAATCGATCTGTAAAAAATACACACTCAAAGTACCTCTAACCTAGCCTCCCCTCCCCCACAAAATCGATCTGTAAAAAAATACACACACACACACACACACACACACACACACACACACACACACACACACACACACAGTACCTCTAACCTAGCCTCCCCTCCCCCACAAAATCGATCTTTTAAAAAAACAAAAAACATCCTGTTACCCATCACATAAAGCCCCCTCTCTCCCCCTCCCTCACACAGCACATAAATAGACATAGATTCATCTAAAGCCTCTGCTCTTACCTGACTCTGGAGCTCCGTGGAGGAGTCTTCACTGGGGCAGCAGCACAGCAGGAAGGAGCAGCGTGAGGTGCTGAGTGTGTGTGAGTACAGGCTGTGCCGATTGGTGGAGCAGACAGAAGCACCTGCTGCTGCTCCTCCAATCAGCGCTCACTTCACGCAGCAGTGCAGAGGGAGGAACATTTCTGCTCTCTTCTGCTCGTACCCACTGGCGCCCCCCTTGCAGCATGGCGGCCGGCGCCCTGTGCGACCGCACGTGTCGCACATAGCTAAGGCCGGCCATGCTTCTATATATCGTATTACGTCACTAGTACATTATAATACAACATTATAATACACACTGCAAAGGAGAGGAGCTGTCAGGAAAAGCAATGAGGACGAGAAATAGGAATAATGGGAAAGTAGGAAAGTGTGTACAGTGCCGAGAGGGTCCATACACTAATGGCACATGAAGATGAGGGCAGGACCTCTGTATACAGCAGATAGTGTGCACAGAGAGGACACACATATATATATATATATATATATCAGGGGCGTAGCTAAAGGCTCATGGGCCCCGATGCAAAAAATTCTTACTGCCCCCTCCCCCCCCCCGCAAACTTCTCATGGCCGACGGTCCGCAGCTTTCAGCTGCATCGCTGGGTCTCCTGAGTGACCCAACAATGCAGCACTAGCAGCCGAGGCGTCACTAAGGCTGGGTTCACACACACTATTTACGGACGTAATTCGGGCGTTTTAGCATTGAATTACGTCCGAAAATGCGGCTCAAAAGCGTTGGCAAACATCTGCCCATTCATTTGAATGGGTCTTACAATGTTCTGTGCCGACGGTCATTACGCGGCACGTAAAAAAGACGCCCGCGTCAAAGAAGTGCCTGTCACTTCTTCAGACGTAAATGGAGCCGTTTTCCATGGACTCCATAGAAAAACAGCTCCAATTACGTCCGTAATGGACGCAGCGAAAGACGCCTGCACATGCCATTACGTCTGAAATTACGGAGCTGTTTTCTCCTGAAAACAGCACCGTAATTTCAGACGTTGCCGTGTGAACAGACCCTCAGGGCTTAAAATGTCTGGGGAAATAGCCCCAATACATATGTGTCTGCCCAAAAAAAAGTGTGTATATGAGACAGCATAGCATATCTATAGCACTACGACCCTATAAACTATGGATAGGATTAGATACATTGGCTCAGCAGACAGTATCACACATGATAGGATTAGATACAGTGGCCCAGCAGACAGTATCACACATGATAGGATTAGATACAGTGGCTCAGCAGACAGTACCACACATGATAGGATTAGATACAGTGGCTCAGCAGACAGTAACACACATGATAGGATTAGATACATTGGCTCAGCAGACAGTATCACACATGATAGGATTAGATACAGTGGCCCAGCAGACAGTATCACACATGATAGGATTAGATACAGTGGCTCAGCAGACAGTACCACACATGATAGGATTAGATACAGTGGCTCAGCAGACAGTACCACACATGATAGGATTAGATACAGTGGCTCAGAAGGCAGTATCACACATGATAGGATTAGATACAGTGGCTCAGCAGACAGTATCACACATGATAGGATTAGATACAGTGGCTCAGCAGACAGTACCACACATGATAGGATTAGATACAGTGGCTCAGAAGGCAGTATCACACATGATAGGATTAGATACAGTGGCTCAGCAGACAGTATCACACATGATAGGATTAGATACAGTGGCTCAGCAGACAGTATCACACATGACCAGATTAGATATAGGGCCCAGCAGACAGTATCACACAAGATACAATTAGATACAGGGCCCAGCAGACAGTATCATACATGATTGGATTAGATACACAGCTCAGCAGACAGTATCACACATGATTGGATTAGATACAGGGCTCAGCAGACAGTATCACACATGATTGGATTAGATACAGGGCGCAGCTCGCTGACATTGCGGCTCCAGCGCTGGACCCAGGATAGGTAAGAATAATAATTTTGCTTCTTTATGTGTTACTGATTTTTTTTGTGTGTTTGTGTTTTTTTACAGGTTCGGTTGTTGGACTTCGGATTCAAGGACATCAATGACTGCGTTTTTTTTATTCTCAATAAAATGGTTAATGAGGGTTGTGTTTTTTTATTTCAATAAAATATTTTTTCTATGTGCTTGTATCTTTTTAAACTTTATTATCACCCGCCTTAGTAATGGCCGCTGGCTGATTGACAACCTCCATTACTAAGGCGAGGCTTAATATTAGCAGGTGCAGAGGCTACACTAACCACCATTATTACCCCGGTACTCACCGCCACCAGGGATACTGGGAAGAGCCGAACCAGTACCCGACCATCTGTAGTGACGGGCAGGCACCGGGGTGGCCGCAGGCTGGTAGTATTAGGCTGGGGAAGGCCAAAAACAGTGGCCCTTCCCACCCTGGTAATGCTGCTTGCTGCTGCTGTGTTGTATCTGGCTGGTTATGAAAATTGGGGGGGACCCCACATCGTTCTTTCCAATAATTATTTTATTTTTTTTTTTTTTTAAACGACGTGGGGTCCCCCCCATTTTTCATAACCAGCCAGATACAATAAAGCAGCAGCAGCCTAGCATCACCAGGGTAGGAAGGGCCACTGTTTTTGGCCTTTCCCCTCCTGATAATACCAGCCTGCGGCCACCCCAGTGGCCGACCATCACTACAGATGGTCAGGTACTGGATCGTACCCGGCTCTTCCCAGCACCCCTGGTGGCGGTGGGTACCGGGGTAATAATG
Source organism: Rhinoderma darwinii (assembly GCF_050947455.1). Lineage (NCBI taxonomy): Eukaryota > Metazoa > Chordata > Amphibia > Anura > Rhinodermatidae > Rhinoderma > Rhinoderma darwinii. Next base: position 35,513,217 of record NC_134690.1, on the reverse strand, counting down.
GGGGTTAGTGTTAGCCTCTGCTCCGGCTAACACTAAGCCCCGCCTTTGCAATGGATGCTGTCAATCAGCCGGCGGCCATTACTAAGGCGGTAGTAATATAGTTTAAAAAAAGATACAAAGACATAGAAAAAATATTTTATTGAAATAAAAAAAAAACCCACACAACCCTCATTAACCATTTTATTGATAATAAAAAAAAAGCCGTCATCGAAGTAGTCCTGGAATCCGCCGTAGTCCAACGACCGAACCTGTAAAAAAACACACAAAAAATGATTAGTAACACGTGTGTTAGGCTTAGATACAGGGCCCATGTGTGATACTGTCTGTGGGACCCTGTATCTAAGCCTACCACAACGTAGGCTTAGATACAGGGTCCAGCAGACTGTAATCTTATACAGTATAAGATTACTGTGTGCTGGGGCCCTGTATCTAAACCTACAGTGTGGTAGGCTTATATACAGGGCTCATCAGACAGGATCACACATGGGCCATGTATCTAAGCCTACCATGTGATTGGCTTAGATACAGGGCCCAGCAGACAGGATCACGCATGGGCCATGTATCTAAGCCTACCATGTTATTGGCTTAGATACAGGGCCCAGCAGACAGGATCACGCATGGGCCATGTATCTAAGCCTACCATGTGATTGGCTTAGATACAGGGCCCAGCAGACAGCATCACACAATCTGTGATCCTATCTCATGGGCCCCCTAAGCCTGCTACATCGTAGGCTTAGGGGTTGTGCAGTCCCTATACATTGATGGCCTATCCTCAGGATAGGCCATCAATAGCTGATGTGTCTCTCGGGACCCGCAAATCAGCTTTTTTGAAGGGGCCGCAGTACTCGTACGAGAGCTGCTTCCCCTTCATTTCACTACTCGCCCACACTGTGAATCGCCGACACGGATTCACAGTGTGACCGGAATGAAGTGACAGGAATGAAGGGGAGCAGCTCTCGTACGAGTGCTGCGGCCCCTTCAAAACAGCTGATTGGCGGGTCCCGGGAGTGGGACCCCGCCAGTCAGGGCTAACCTTACCTTCCTCTTCGGCCGCGGCGGGAGTTCTGTCGTCTCGATGCTGTGCGCGGCGCATAGCGCTGTGACGTCATGCGCTGCGCACAGCGCTTGACGTCAGGACCTCCGCTGCCATCCGGAACCAGGAAGGTAAGTAAAGTATGTTACTATAGTAACAGGGGCCCGCGGCCCGAGTTACTATAGTAACTTTTTATTGATGTGGTGCGGGGGGCCATGGGCCCCCCTGGCTTCGGGGCCCGGTCGCAATTGCGACCGCTGCGACCCCTATAGCTACGCCAGTGATATATATATATATACACACGCGCACACGCACACGATATAGCGCTATTAAAGAGATACAAGTCTCAGCATGCACTGCTGGAATACAATACCCCACTCTATGATCCGGGGGCTTGTATGGCATAGACATGACTGGGACAGATGCCACCTGACAGGCGTGACTCACTTGGCGCGCTGAGAATTGTCGGGGCCGCCTCTTGGTGTTGGCGGTCGGTGTACACGGCTCCGGGGCGCTCTCCTTCATGTCAGGAGCGAAGTGTGCGGGACAAGTGCAGAGCGCCCTGCAGCCACTAGAGGGCGAGGAGGAGGTGCTGACAACGCTGCGGCTGATGGACGCTTCATAAAGTATATATGCTGCTCCACAAGGTATATATACAGCTTCCCATTCCCATAGTATATATATATATTGCTCCCTAAAGTATATATGCTGCTCCCCAAGGTATATATGCGGCTTCCCATTCCCATAGTATATATATATATTGCTCCCTAAAATATATATGCTCTTCTCCATAGTATATATGTGGCTTCCCATAGTATACATATTGCTCCCTAAAGTATATATGCTGCTCCCCATACTATATATGTGCAACAGCACGATGGGGATGAGGGAAAGTGCGGAGACCAATGTTGGGAGTTGTAGTACTCACGGTGGCTGTAGTCCTCTCACACTCCTGCGGAGCTGGCACAGTGAAGGAGGGGGATCTGCATATGAATGGGTGGTAGTTGTTGATTCCCCCTGGGGCACACCCTGTGGTGCTGTCTCCTGGTGGATGGGATATGGGGTGCCCTTGTTGTTAGTGGGTGCAGTGCAGAGTAACACGCAGGAGACGGTGATGTAACTCGGTATAATAATAACTCACAGTTTCTTTACTGGAAGATTGCAGGCTGCAGCTCGGCTCCACATAGAAGTTATTATCCAGCTAGGGCAGGCGGGATGAGTCAGGCTGGGACAGTTTCCTATCTGCCAGCAGCAATATGAACTTTCTTCTCTCTTGCTTTCCTTCCCTTTAAGCAGGTTTGTTTCCCTGTATTAATTTCTAGTTCAGGCCAGAAGCTTTCTGAACTAAATATGCTGTGAGGCCCAGTATTATCTCAGCTCTCCTCACAGGCTGTCTACCCTCGTTCCTCTCCTGGAACCGACTCCTCTACCACTTTCTGCTGCAAAGCCTCATGGGAACTGCCTCCGACCCTCCTCTCCAGCCACACCCTTTACAGGCTGGAAAAATAGATTGTAATGACAAATCTGCATCACTAGGTGGCAGCATAACACAACATATAACATTATGTTCAATGCATTACAATGTAAACAATACTCCTCTATGGTATTGTCAGGACACTACATTTGCCTCTTCCATAGTCTATATGCTGTTTCCCATAATATATATGCTGCTCCCATAGCCTATATATTGCTCCCCATAGTATATATGCTGCTCTCCATAGTATATATGCGGCTTCCCATAGTATATATACTCCTCCCCAAAGTATACATGCGGCTTCCCATACTATATATGCTGCTCCCCATAGTATATATTCTGCTTCCCATAGTATATAGTATATATGCTGCTCTCCATAGCATATATGCGGCTTCCCATAGTATATATACTGTTCCCCAAAGTACACACGTGGCTTCCCATACTATATATGCTGCTCCTCTAAGTATATATTCTACTACCCAAAGTATATATGCTGCTCCCCATACTATATTTGCCCCTTCCATAGTCTATATGCTGCTTCCCATAGCCTATATATTGCTCCCCATAGTATAGATGCTGCTCCCATAGCCTATATATTGCTCCCCATAGTATAGATGCTGCTACCATAGTATATATGTTGCTCCCCATAGTATATATGCTACTCCCCACAGTATATATGCTGCTCCCCATAGTATATATGCTGCTCCCATAGTATATATGTTGCTACCCATAGTATATATGCTACTCCACATAGTATATATATATATATACTGCTCCCCATGGTATATATACTACTTCCCATAGTATATATACATACCTCCCGACAGTCCCGGATTCTACGGGACAGTCCCGGATTCTGGGCAGTGTCCCGCTGTCCCGGGCGGCCGGGGGTATGTCCCGCTGTCAAACTAATTCTGAAGCAGGGAACCATCAGGTCCTTGCTTCAGAATTAGTTCAGAGCGGAGGAGCAGACAGGGCTCCTCAGCTCGCCGAGGACTCCGCAGGCACAGCGCTACTCTAAGCGCTGTGCTCGGGGAAGCCCTTGATGTTACTGTCCATATGTGGACAGTGACGTCAGTGGCTACTCTTGGAGCAGAGTCCCTGTCCAGAGTCGGCAACGGGGATTCCACTCATGGAGTAGCCACTGACGTCACTGTTGATATATAAACAATACCATCAAGGGCTTCCAGTAGCGCTGTACCTGCGGAGTCCTCGGCGAGCGGAGGAGCTCCCTCTGCTCCTCCGCTCTGAACTAATTCTGAAGCAGGGAGCTGATGGTTCCCTGCTTCAGAATTAGTGGCTACTCCTTGAGCGGAATCCCGATTTCCGATGATCTGGCCAGGGATTCTGCTCTTAGAGGAAACCCCTGAGGTTACTGTCCATTGACGACAGTGGCTCCTCCTGGAGCGGAATCCCCGGCCAGAGGGAGCTCATCCGCTCACCGAGTACTCCTCGGACACAGCGCTACTGTAAGCGCTGTACACAACGGTACTGTCCATATATGGACAGTGAAGTCAATGGCTACTCCTTGAGTGGAATCCCTGCTCCCTTTGCTCCTCCACTCTGAACTAATTCTGAAACAGGAAGCTGATAATTCCCTGCTTCAGAATTAGTGCCTACTCCTTGAGCGGAATTCCCATTGCCGATGATCTGGCTGGGGATTCCGCTGCTTGAGGAAACCCCTGAGGTCACTGTCTATATATGCACGAACAAAATAGAGACGAGGCAGCACTTCCAAAATACAAAGGGATTTATTCACCAACCAGTGTGACGTTTCAGTCCAGTTGGACCTTTCTCAAGCATTCAACTGGACTGAAACGTCACACTGGTGGGTGAATAAATCCCTTTGCATTTTGGAAGTGCTGCCTCGTCTCTATTTTGTTTGTGCATATCTATTGTGGGACTTTGGATTGCGTCCCTCTGAGGCTTGCACCCAGTATTTTATATCCATCTCTGGTGCTGTGACAAATACATTGTTTGTCTATATATGGATATTGACGTCAGTTGCTCCTCCTGGAGCGGAATCCCTGGCCAGAATCGGCAACGGAGATTCAGCTAGAGGAGTAGCCACTGACGTCACTGTCCATATATGGACAGTGACATCAGGCCTTCCCTCTAGGAGCGGAATCCCAGGCCTATGCTCTGGCTGGGGATTCCGCTCCTAGAGGGAGTCCCAATGGCACTATCTACAGTGAGGGCTGGCGCTATCCTCGTGGGGGTGTGGCACGATCTACCTGGACATTGTTGCACTCTATAGGGGCACTATCTACAGGGGACACTGTGGCGCTAGGTACGTGGGCACTATATACATGAGCACTGTGTCACTATCTGCAAGGGCACAGGCCCTAGGGGCAGCTAAGGGGGCATTATACTGTATTGGACAGCCAGGGGGACATTATGCTGTATGGGGGAATTTGGGCATTATACTGCATGGGGGCATCTGTATGAGCATTATAATGCATGGAAGAATATGTGTGGGCATTATACTGTATGGTGGCATCTGTGTTGGCTTTATACTGTATGGTGGTAGCTATGGGGCCATTATACTGTATGGTGGCAGCTATGGGGGCATTATACTGTGTGGGGGCAGCTATTTGGTACTATACTGTGTGGGAGGCATTGGGTGGGATTAGAGGCGTAGCGTAAAAGAAAAAAATTGGCATTTCTTATCCCTCTTTGTGATTCTTGAAAGTTGGGAGGTATGTATATATTGTTCCCCATAGTATATATACTATTCCACATAATATATATACTATATAATATGATTTTGTAAGTTTGCCCACTGTCAAAGACATGAACAGTCTAGAATTTTTAGGCTAGGTTAATTTTACCAGTGAGAGATAGTTTATATAAAAAAAAAAAAAAAAAATCACATTGTCAAAATTATATATATTTATTTGCATTGTGCACAGAGAAATAAGTATTTGATCCCTTTGGCAAACAAGACTTAATACTTGGGGGCAAAACCCTTGTTGGCAAGCACAGCAGTCAGACGTTTTTTGTAGTTGATGATGAGGTTTGCACACATGTTAGATGGAATTTTGGCCCACTCCTCTTTGCAGATCATCTGTAAATCATTAAGATTTTCGAGGCTGACGCTTGGCAACTCGGATCTTCAGCTCCCTCCATAAGTTTTTGATGGGATTAAGGTCTGGAGACTGGCTAGGCCACTCCATGACCTTAATGTGCTTCTTTTTGAGCCACTCCTTTGTTGCCTTGGCTGTATGTTTCGGGTCATTGTCGTGCTGGAAGACCCAGCCACGAGCCATTTTTAATGTCCTGGTGGAGGGAAGGAGGTTGTCATTCAGGATTTGACGGTACATGGCTCCATCCATTCTCCCATTTATGCGGTGAAGTAGTCCTGTGCCCTTAGCAGAGAAACACCCCCAAAACATAATATTTCCACCTCCATGCTTGACAGTGGGGACGGTGTTCTTTGGGTCATAGGCAGCATTTCTCTTCCTCCAAACACGGCGAGTTGAGTTAATGCCAAAGAGCTCAATTTTAGTCTCATCTGACCACAGCACCTTCTCCCAATCACTCTCAGAATCGTCCAGATGTTAATTTGCAAACTTCAGATGGGCCTGTACATGTGCCTTCTTGAGCAGGGGGACCTTGCGGGCACTGCAGGATTTTAATCCATTACGGCGTAATGTGTTACCAATGGTTTTCTTGGTGACTGTGGTCCCAGCTGCCTTGAGATCATTAACAAGTCCCCGCTGTGTAGTTTTCGGCTGAGCTCTCACCTTCCTCAGGATCAAGAATACACCACGAGGTGAGATTTTGCATGGAGCCCCAGATCGATGTCGATTGACAGTCATTTTGTATGTCTTCCATTTTCTTACTATTGCACCAACAGTTGTCTCCTTCTCACCCAGCGTCTTACTTATGGTTTTGTAGCCCATTCCAGCCTTGTGCAGGTCTATGATCTTGTCCCTGACATCCTTAGAAAGCTCTTTGGTCTTGCCCATGTTGTAGAGGTTAGAGTCAGACTGATTAATTGAGTCTGTGGACAGGAGTCTTTTATACAGGTGACCATGTAAGACAGCTGTCTTTAATGCAGGCACCAAGTTGATTTGGAGCGTGTAACTGGTCTGGAGGAGGCTGAACTCTTAATGGTTGGTAGGGGATCAAATACTTATTTCTCTGCGCACAATGCAAATAAATATATATAATTTTGACAATGTGATTTTTTTTTTTTTTTTTTTATATCTCTCACTGGTAAAATTAACCTAGCCTAAAAATTCTAGACTGTTCATGACTTTGACAGTGGGCAAACTTACAAAATCAGCAAGGGATCAAATACTTATTTCCTTCACTGTATGCTGCTTCCTATGATCTATTTATTTCTCCCCATAGTATATATGCTGCTCCCATAGTATATATATTGCTACCCATAGTATATATGCTGCTCCCATAGTATATATGCTGCCTCCCATAGTATATATTCTGCTCCCATAGTATATATGCTGATTCCCATAGTTTATATGCTGCCTCCCATAGTATATATTCTGCTCCCATAGTATATATGTTGCTACCCATAGTATATATGTTGCTACCCATAGTATATATGCTGATTCCCATAGTATATATGCTGATTCACATAGTATATATGCTGCTCTTCAGAGTATTATATTCTACTTTCCATAGTATAGATGCTGCTTCCCATAGTATATATGCTGCTTCATATAGTATTTATGCTGCTTCCCATAGTCTATATGCTGCTTCATATAGTATTTATGCTGCTTCCCATAGTATATCTGCTGCTCACCATAGTTTATATGCTGCTTCCTATAGTATATATACTGCTCCCCATAGTGTTATATGCTGCTTTCCTTAGTATATATACTGCTTCCCATCAGTGGCGTAACTACCGCCGTAACAGCCGTAGCGGTTGCTACGGGGCCCGCGGCATGAGGGGGCCTGTGTCGCCCGCCGGCACGGGCCCCCACCATGGCCGGAGGCTCCGCTAGCCACTGCTATGGCTGCTACAGCACGACGCCACTGAACACGACTACGTCAGAGCAGGGAGGTATCTCCCCGCTCTGCCATTAAACAAGACATGTATCCTCTATCCACAGGACTGGGGATAGATGTGTGATCGCTGGTATTGATAGGGAGAACGTGGGACCGAAAGTCCCCTGAAGTTCTCCATCACAAACCTCGGACTTCCGGGGTCTGTGTCGGCAGCTCCGTAGAAATGAATGGAGCGCTGGTCACGCTTGTGCGCATGCGTGACCAGCGCTCCTTTCATTTTTATTGAACTGCGCAGACGCCGGAAGTCAGAGGTTAGTCATAGAGAACTTCGGGGGACTTTCGGTCCCCCGTTCTCCCTATCGCTGCCAGCTATCACACATGTATCCCCTATCCTGTTGATAGGGGATACATGTCTTTTGTAGGACACACTGTAGGTCACATTTTTTTGGGAGGAGGGACGCTGTATGGCGTTCGCTACAGGGGGGGCTGTATGGAGTTCCCTACAGGGGGGTCTGTATGGCGTTCCCTACAGGGGGGGTCTGTATGGCGTTCCCTACAGGGGGGGGCTGTATGGCGTTCCCTACAGGGGGGGCTGTATGGCATTCCCTACAGGGGGGGCTGTATGGCGTTCTCTACAAGGGGGGGGGGGGTTGTATGGCGTTCTCTACAGGGGGGGCTGTATGGCGTTCCCTACAGGGGGGGCTGTATGGCGTTCTCTACGGGGGGGGGGTTGTATGGCATTCTCTACAGGGCGGGCTGTATACCGTTCCCTACAGGGGGTCTGTATGGCGTTCCCTACAGGGAGGGTCTGTATGGCGTTCCCTACAGGGGGGAGCTGTATGGCGTTCTCTACAGGGGGTGGGGGGTTGTATGGCGTTCTCTACAGGGGGGGCTGTGTGGCGTTAGCCCCCCCCTGTAGGGAACGCCATACAGCCCCCCCCCCTGTAGGGAACACCATACAGACCCCCCCTGTAGAGAATGACATACAGCCCCCCTGTAGATAACGCCATACAGCCCCCCTGTAGATAACGCCATACAGCCCCCCCTGTAGGGAACGCCACACAGCCCCCCCTGTGGAGAACGCCATACAGGCACATAAAAAGGCACTATCTACAAGGGGGGGTTGTGTGACGCCCAGGGGAGGGGGGGCCCTAGTCAAAAGTTTGCTATGGGGCCCAGTTTTCCTAGTTACGCCTCTGCTTCCCATATTATATATGCTGCTCCCATAGTATATATGCTGCTTCCTATAGTATTTATGCTGCTTCCTATAGTATATATGCTGTTCACCATAGTTTATATGCCGCTTCCTATAGAATATATACTGCTCCCCATAGTGTTATATGCTGCTTTCCTTAGTATATATACTGCTTCCCATATTATATATGCTGCTCCCATAGTATTTATGCAGCTTCCCATAGTTTATATGCCGCTTCCTATAGTAGATATGCTGCTTCCCTTAGTATATATACTTCTACCCATAGTAGATATGATGTTTCCCTTAGTATATATACTGCTTCCCATAGTATATATGCTGCTCCCATAGTATATATGCTCCTTTACATAGTAGATATGCTGCTTCCCTAAGTATATATACTACTTTCCATAGTAAATATGTTTCTTCCCATAGTAATATATGCTGCTTCTTATAGTATATATGTTGCTGCCAGCGGCGTAGCTAAAGGCTCATGGAACCCGGTGCAAAAGTTTTTCTTGGGCCTTCCCCCCAACTTCTTCTCATAGCCGATGGCCTGCAGCTTCCAGCTGCATCGCTGGGTATCCCAAATGACCCAACGATGCAGCACTAGGGGCGTCACTAAGGTCTTAAAATGTCAGGGACAAAAGCCCCAATACATATACCCCCAACATTTTTTGTTATGTTCGTGCGTGTATGTATATATATAGTGAAGGAAGTAAGTATTTGATCCCTTGCTGATTTTGTAAGTTTGCCCACTGTCAAAGACATGAACAGTCTAGAATTTTTAGGCTAGGTTAATTTTACCAGTGAGAGATAGATTATATTAAAAAAAAAAAACAGTAAATCATATTGTCAAAATTATATATATTTATTTGCATTGTGCACAGAGAAATAAGTATTTGATCCCTTTGGAAAACAAGACTTAATACTTGGTGGCAAAACCCTTGTTGGCAAGCACAGCAGTCAGACGTTTTTTGTAGTTGATGATGAGGTTTGCACACATGTTAGATGGAATTTTGGCCCACTCCTCTTTGCAGATCATCTGTAAATCATTACGATTTCAAGGCTGTCGCTTGGCAACTCGGATCTTCAGCTCCCTCCATAAGTTTTCGACGGGATTAAGGTCTGGAGACTGGCTAGGCCACTCCTTGACCTTAATGTGCTTCTTTTTGAGCCACTCCTTTGTTGCCTTGGCTGTATGTTTCGGGTCATTGTCGTGCTGGAAGACCCAGCCACGAGCCATTTTTAATGACCTGGTGGAGGGAAGGAGGTTGTCATTCAGGATTTGACGGTACATGGCTCCATCCATTCTCCCATTGATGTAGTGAAGTAGTCTTGTGCCCTTAGCAGAGAAACACCTCCAAAACATAATGTTTCCACCTCCATGCTTGAAAGTGGGGACGGTGTTCTTTGGGTCATAGGCAGCATTTCTCTTCCTCCAAACACGGCGAGTTGAGTTAATGCCAAAGAGCTAAATTTTAGTCTCATCTGACCACAGCACCTTCTCCCAATCACTCTCAGAATTATCCAGATGTTCATTTGCAAACTTCAGACGAGCCAGTACATGTGCCTTCTTGAGCAGGGGGACCTTGTGGGCACTGCAGGATTTTAATCCATTACGGCGTAATGTGTTACCAATGGTTTTCTTGGTGACTGTGGTCCCAGCTGCCTTGAGATCATTAACAAGTTCCCCCGTGTAGTTTTCGGCTGAGCTCTCACCTTCCTCAGGATCAAGGATACCCCACGAGGTGAGATTTTGCATGGAGCCCCAGATCGATGTCGATTGACAGTCATTTTGTATGTCTTCCATTTTCTTACTATTGCACCAACAGTTGTCTCCTTCTCACTCAGCGTCTTACTTATGGTTTTGTAGCCCATTCCAGCCTTGTGCAGGTCTATGATCTTGTCCCTGACATCCTTAGAAAGCTCTTTGGTCTTGCCCATGTTTTAGAGGTTAGAGTCAGACTGATTAATTGAGTCCGTGGACAGGAGTCTTTTATACAGGTGACCATTTAAGACAGCTGTCTTTAATGCAGGCACCAAGTTGATTTGGAGCGTGTAACTGGTCTGGAGGAGGCTGAACTCTTGATGGTTGGTAGGGGATAAAATACTTATTTCTCTGTGCACAATGCAAATAAATATATATCATTTTGACAATGTGATGTTTTTTTTATTTTTTATATAATCTATCTCTCACTGGTAAAATTAACCTAGCCTAAAAATTCTAGACTGTTCATGTCTTTGGCAGTGGGCAAACTTACAAAATCAGCAAGGGATCAAATACTTATTTCCTTCACTGTATATAAAAATATATGAGACAGCATATCTATAGCACTACAACCCCTGTAGCTATGAAAAGGATTAGATACAGTGGCTCAGCAGACAGTATCACACATCAGTGGCGTAGCTAGGGGGGGGCAGGTGCCCCGGGCGCAACTTAGAGGGGGGCGCCAGGGCCGCACTGTCCATGACAGCGGCCTGCTGCCTCTCTTTGTTTTTTTATCCTAATAAATATGTGTGTGGCATTATCTACGGAGGGTGGCTTTATCTACGGGGGAGGCTTTACCTACAGGGGGGCTTTATCTATGGGGGGAGCTTTATCTACAGGGGGGCTATATCTACAGGGGGCCATATACTGAGGTGGGCTATATGTGGAGCACTATATTCAGGGGTGGGCTATATGTGTAGCACTATATACAGGGTTGGGCTATATCTACAGGGGGCTATATACAGGGGTGGGCTATCAATGGAGCACTATAGGGGGAGCTATATATGGGACGCTATACAGGGGTGGGCAATTTGGGGGGCACTATCTACATGGGGCTCTATGGGGGGCACTATCTACAGGGGGCTCTATGGCAGGCACTATCTACAGAGGACACAGTGTGTGTGTGTGTGTGTGTGTGTGTGTGTGTGTGTGTGTGTGTGTGAGACACAGTGTATGGTGCTATTATAATTAGAGGTGCAGTGTATGGCGCTAATTATATTTAGGGGTGTAGTGTGTGGTATAATGAGAACTTAAAATGTTTGAAAAGTGAGAAGCTGAAGACATCTGAGCGGCAAACTGCAGAATTGGGCTGTGACCGGGAGAAGTCATCATAGATGTCTGGACCGGAGGGAGAAAATTAACTAGAATGTGAGACGTCACCGGTGAGTCACTTAATGTAAATGTTTATTCTGCCTCTAATCAGTACTGTAGTCATTGTATGATCTGCAGCAAGATGATAGGTGGTATGATTATGATATGATTTTTTTTGTGATACAGCATCTCCCAGCATATCCTTACCATTGTTCAAGCCATGCTGGGAGCTGGAAACAATTTAGTGCAAACCTATATGGCAGGGGTTGCACTAAATTGAGCTGTATTTGTGCTGGTGTTGTATATATGTACTGAGCTTGGTTCTGGTACTATATATATATATATATATATATATATATATATATATAAATATGTGTACTAAGCTTGGTTCTGGAGCTGTATTTATCTACTTATCTTTGTTCTGGTGCTGTATATATGTAGTGATCTTGGTTCTGGAGCCGTATTTATGTACTGAGCTTTGTTCTTGTACTGTACATATGTAATGATCTGGGTTCTGGTGCTGTATATATGTAATGAGCTTTGTTCTGGTGCTGTATATATGTACTGAGCTTGGTTCTGGTGCTGTGTTTATGTACTGAGCTGTGTTCTGGTATTGTATATATGTACAGAGCTTGGTACTGGAGTTGTATTTATGTACTGAGTTTGGTTCTGATGCTGTATTTATGTACTGAGCTTGGTTCTGGTGCTATATATATGTAATGAGCTTTGTTATGGTGTTGTATATATGTAATGAGCTTGGTTCTGGTGTTTATAGAACTACATTGCTTGTAAAATGTACAATTATTTTATTGTCGAGGTACATTCTTGGTTCTGGAGCTGTATTTATGTACTGAGCTTTGTTCTGTTGCTGTATATATGCAATGATCTTGGTTCTGGAGCTGTATTTATATACTGAGTTTGCTTCTGGTACTGTATATATGTAACAAGCTGAGTTCTGGTGCTGTATATATGTACTGAGCTTTGTTCTGGTGCTGTTTATGTACTGAGCTTTGTTCTGGTATTGCATATATGTACAGAGCTTGGTACTGGAGTTGAATTTATGTACTGAGCTTGGTTCTGATGCTGTATTTATGTACTGAGCTTGTTTCTCGTGCTGTGTATATGTAATGAGCTTTCTTCTGGTACTGTAGATATGTAATGAGTTGTATTCTCGTGCTGTATATATGTAATGAGCTTTGTTATGGTGCTGTGTTTATGTACTGAGCTTGGTTCTGATGCTGTATTTATGTACTGAGCTTGTTTCTCGTGCTTTGTATATGTAATGAGCTTTGTTCTGGTACTGTATATATGTAATGAGTTGTATTCTTATGCTGTACATATGTAATGAGCTTTGTTCTGGTGCTGTATATATGTACTGAGCTTGGTTCTGGTGCTGTGTTTATGTACTGAGCTTTTTTCTGGTATTGTATATATGTGCAGAGCTTGCTATTGGAGTTGTATTTATGTACTGAGCTTTGTTCTGGTGCTGTATATATGTAATGAGCTTTGTTCTGGTGCTGTATATATGTAATGAGCTTGGTTCTGGTGTTGTTTATAGAACTATATTGCTTGTAAAATGTACAAATTCTTTTATTCTCGAGTTACATAAAAAAAAAATGTGGAAAAGAAATGACAAGTCATTGATTGGTAGAGAAAACAAACATGGCAAGGGAGAAAGAGATGTCGGGAAAGAGGATGGGGGGAGGCGCCAAACTGAATCTTTGCCCCGGGTGCTGGAGAACCTAGCTTCTGTCACACATGATAGGATTAGATACAGTGGCTCAGCAGACAGTATCACACATGATAGGATTAGATACGGCGGCTCAGCAGACAACATCACACATGATAGGATTAAATATAGGGCTCAGCTCGCTGACGTTGCGGCCAGCAGCGCTGGACCCAGGAAATGTAAGTATAATAATTGTTTTTATTTTTATGTGTTACTAATGTATTTTTTGGTGCTGGTTTGTGTTTTTTTACAGGTTCAGTTGAAGGACTACTTTGTATTCGAGGACTACTTCGATGACGACGTTTGTTTTATTCTCAATAAAATGGTTAATGGGGGGACCCAGCATAGTTTTTTCCAATTATTATTATTTTTTTTTTAGAAAATATGTGGGGTGTACCCCACATTTTTTTTAACCAGACAGATACAACACAGCAGCAGGATAGCATTTTCAGGGTGGAAAGGGCCAGAGTTTGTGTCCTCTCCTTGCCTAATACCAGCCTGCGACCGCCCCAGTGCCCGTCCATCACTACAGATGGTCGGGTACTGGATCGTACACGGCTCTTCCCGATACCCTTGGTGGCAGTGTATACCGGGGTAATAATAGGGGGTTCGTGTTAGCCTCTGCTTCGGCTAACCCTAAGCCCCGGCTTAGTAATGGACGTTGTCAATCAGCCAGTGGCCATTACTAAGGCGGTATTAATACAATTTAAACAACTACAAAGACATTGAAAAAATATTTTATTGAAATACAGAAAAACTACACAATCCTCGTTAACCATTTTATTGAAAATAAAGAAGCCAACATCAAAGTAGTCCTGGAATCCGACGTAGTCCAACTACCGAACCTGTAAAAAAATACAAACACAAAAAACCCCATTAGTGACACACAAAAAAGCAAAACAATTATTATTCTTACCTTTCCTGGGTCCGTTACAGTTAACGAAGCAGTGACAGCTCTAAGCTGTCATTGGTTAGTTTACATCATGTGTCCCAGTTTATCCCCAAGTCATTGGCATACTTTTAAAAGTAGGCCAATGAACTGAGGTAACTGTACACCACCTGATATAAACTAACCAATGACAGCTTAGAGCTGTCAATGCTTAGGCCTTATTCACATGAGCGTATTTCACATCCGTGTTACGCACGTTAAAACAACGGACGTCACACGGACTTATGCAATTCAGTGGGGGCATTCAGACATTCAGTGTTTCATGCAGCGTGTGTCCGCTGCGTGAAACTCACTGCATGTCCTATTCTTGTGCGTTTTTTTGGTGTTTTTCACGCACCAGTTGCTAAAGAAATGATGAGGAAAAAATAAAACACCTTCAGTTTTTTTTGTTGACGTAAAAAACATGTGACGTATGGATGACATATGCGCGTAAAAAACGCTGACGCACACCATACACGGATGTCACACAGAATTGCAATGCGCGCAAAACATTGCTTTTTTTTACGTGCGCAAAATGGTACACGCTCGTGTAATTAGGCCATAGATTATCTTATATATGCTTCTTTCCATAGTATATATGCTGCTTCCCATAGTATATATGCTGCTTCCCATAGCATAGATTCTACTGCCCACAGTCTATATGCTGCTTCACATGGTATATATGCTGCTTCCTACAGTTTATATTTTGCTTCCCATAGTATATATGCTGCTTCCTATAGTATATATGCTGCTTCCCATAGTATATATGCAGCTTCCCAGAGTCTATATGCTGCTTCCCATGGTATATATGCTGCTTCCCATAGTATATATGCTGCTTCCCATGGTATATATGCTGCTTCCCATAGTATATATGCAGCTTCCCATAGTCTATATGCTGATTCCCATAGTATATATGCTGCTTCCTATAGTATATATGCTGCTTCCCATAGTATATATGCTACTCCCCACAGTATATATGCTGTTTAACGTAGTATATATGCTGCTTCCCATAGTATATATGCTGCTTCCCAAAGTATATATGCTGCTTACTAAAGTTTATATGCTTCTCCACATACTATATATGCTGCTTCCCATAGTATATATTCTCCTTCCCATGCTATATATGCTGCTTCCCATAGTATATATGCTCCTTCCCATAGTATATATGCTACTCCCCACAATATATATGCTGCTTCCCATAGTTTATATTTTGCTTCACATAGTATCATATGCTACTTTCTTAAAATGTATGCTACCCCCATAGTATATTTGCTTCTTCCTATAGTATATATGCTGCTTCTAATGGTATCTTTTCTGCTTCCCATAGTATGTAAACTGTTAGGAAACGTCTTTTCCTTTATGATCGCCATGACTACTAGTCTAGCTTCTGGGCGGTTCTGTTTTAACTTCCTGAGCCTATCCCACTTCTCTGTCTTTCTTCCTGTCAGGTCTAAGCGTGGAGTATTTATACCTAGCTTCCTCTGCTTTTTCTTTGCTTGTGAATTTCCTGTTTTTCCTGTGTTTGATCAGGCTACTGACTATCCCCTGTACCTTTTGGCTTTTGACTTCCTGGAACTGGACCTCGGCTTGTCTCTGGATTAACCTTTGCTTTCTTTCTGATCTAGGCTGGTTCTGACCTCTTCTATTCCTGATATCCCCTAGCTTTGTGATTTGGACTTTCTGTTTACCCTCGGGCTGTCTTGTTACCTGTTCTAGAATTGCCTGCATTGCACCTCTTATCCAACACAGACATCTGTTAAAGCAACCTGGCTTCTATGCAGAAAAAATATCCTGCCTTGCGGTGGGCACTGGCAAAAACCATAGAGTAGCCTTAGACTCCGCTGATGAGAGTTGTGACGGATTTGCGGTTGCGGATTTACTTGCACGCTTGTTCCAGACAGTTTCCAGCAGCCTTTGGGGAATCGCTCACCTAGCAATTTCATAAACTATCAATCTGGAAATCGCTCAATTAGTGGTTCCACAACATATACTGCAACCCATAGTATATATGCTACTTCCCATAGTATACATGCGGCTTCCCATAGTGTATATGTTGCTTCCCATAGTGTATATGTTGCTTCCCATAGTATATATGCTGCTTCTCATAGTGTATATGCTGCTCCCCATAGTCAGGGGCGTATCTAGGGGGGCAGGCGGAACATGTGCCCTTGGCGCAACTAGGATGCAGGCAAAGGGGGGCACCGCAGAGCAGCAATATCAAAACATCTGATCACCGCTGATAGGCCCTGATAGAGTCCCAGCGCAGGCTGGCGTGATGACGTCACTGGATCACGCCGGCCTACGCAAGGGTCCGGAATTCGCATGGAGCCGGAACAAGGCTAGGTAAGCTGTGTGGCACCATCTACAAGGGAGGGCTGTGTACAATCATCTACAAGGTGGCCTGTGTGGCACCATCTGCAGGGAGGCTACGTGGCACCATCTACAAGGGAGGGCTGTGTGGCATCATCTACAAGGGGGCTGTGTGGCACCATCTACAAGGGAGAGCTGTGTGCAATTATCTACAAGGGACCTGTGTGGCACCATCTGCAGGGAGGCTACGTGGCACCATCTACAAGGGAGGGCAATGTGGCACCATCCTACAAGGGGGCTGTGTGGCACCATGTACAAGGGAGGGCTGTGTGGCATCATCTACAAGGGTTCTGTGTGGCACCATCTACAAGGGAAGTCTGTGTGGCATCATCTACAAGGGGGGCTGTGTGGCACCATCTGCAGGGAGGCTATGTGGCGTCATCTACAAGGGAGGGCTGTGTGCAATATCTACAAGGGGGACTGTGTGTGGTGCTATCTGCAAGGGGAGGCTGTGTGTGACACTATCTACAAGGGGGGGCTGTGTGTGGCGCTATCTATAAGTGGGTTTGTGTGTGTCGCTATCTACAAGAGGGGGGCTGTGTGGCGCTATCTACAAGAGGGGGGCTGTGTGTGGCACTACACCGCGTTCCAAATTATTATGCAAATTTTATTTTTCGCTGATTTTCCTAAATAGTCGATGCAAATGACAGTCAGTATAATCTTCAAGCCATCAACCGTTGGATTATAATGCACATTTTATTGAACAAATCTCCTAATGATAACAGATTTTTTTTTTAGAAGTAAAAAACTAAAAATGCACTGCTTCAAATTATTATGCACAACAGAGATCAAAACATTTTAAAGGTTGTAAAGAGAACTAAAATGGTCATTTGTTGAATTTGCAGCATCAGGAGGTCATATTTACAGAAATCAAAAGCTCTTTCAATCAAAAAAAAACTTAACAAGCCAAGTTACATATTAACATAGGATTGATATCACCTTCACAATTCTTGCATCCATTGAATTTGTGAGTATTTGGACAGTTTCTGCTTGAATTTCTTTACAGGATGTCAGAATAACCTCCCAGGGCTTCGGTTTTGATGTGAATTGCCTCCCACCCTCATAGATATTTTGCTTGAGGATGCTCCAAAGGTTCTCAATAGGGTTGAGGTCAGGGGAACATGGGGGCCACACCATGAGTTTCTCGCCTTTTTTGCCCATAGCAGCCAATGACACAGAGGTATTCTTTGCAGCATGAGATGGTGCATTGTCATGCATGAAGATAATTTTGCTACGGAAGGCATGGTTCTTCTTTTTGTACCACGGAAGAAAGTGGTCAGTCATAAACTCTGCGTACTTTGCAGAGGTAATTTTCACACCGTGACTGACCCTAAAGGGGCCTACCAGCTCTCTCCCCATGATTCCAGCCCAAAACATCACACCGCCACCTCCTTTCTGACGTCGCAGCCTTGTTGGGACATGGTGGCCATTCACCAACCATCCACTACTCCATCCATCTGGACCATCCAGGGTTGCACGGCACTCATCAGTAAACAACACGGTTTAACCCGTTAGTGATCGGCCCATAGTCTTTTTACGTCGGTCACTAACGGGCCTTATTCCGATGCCATAGACTTTTTACGTCGCGGCATCGGAATAAGTAAACAGAGCAGGGAGCTGTCAAATCTCCCTGCTCCCAGCTGTCAGATAAGATCGCCGAGTGTCTGTGTCTCCCATGGCAGCCGGGGGTCTTAAGAAAGGCCCCCAGGTCTGCCTGTAATGAATGCCTGCCAGACAGACAGTAATACACTGCAATACAAAAGTATTGCAGTGTATTATAATAGCGATCGGAGGATCGCATAGTGAAGTCCCCTAGTGGGACTAGTAAAAAAGTTAAAAAAAAAAGTTTAATAAAGTTAATAAAAAAAAATTTTAAAAAAAAATGGAAAGCCCACTTTTTCCCCTTTACTATTAAAAAAACAAAATAAAGTTAAAAAGTTACACATATTTGGTATCGCCGCGTCCGTAACGGCCCCGACTATAAAGCTATTACATTACTTAACCCGCACTGTGAACGCCGTAAAAAATTAAATAAAAAACTACGGAAAAATTGCTGTTTTCTGTGAGTCCTGACTTTAAAAAAATGTGATTAAAAAGTGATCAAAAAGTCGCATGTACTCCAAAATGGTACCAATAAAAACTACAAGTCTTCCCGCAAAAAAAAAACCCTCATACAACTGCATCGGCGAAAAACGTTACGGCTCTTCAAATATGGAGACACAAAAACAAATAATTTTGAAAAAAAAGCCTTTTTACTGTGTAAAAGTAGTAAAACATACAAAATCTATACACATTTGGTATCGTTGCAATCGTAACAACCCGCTGAATAAACTTCTTGTGTTATTTATACCACACGGTAAACGGCGTAGATTTAGGATGCAAAAAGTAGTGGCAAAATGTCAGATTTTTCTATCCCCCCCCCAAAAAAAGTCAATAAAAGTTAATCAACAAATAATATGTACCTCAAAATGGTGCTATTAAAAAATACAACTTGTCCCGCAAAAAACAAGACCTTATACAGCTATGTCGACACAAAAATAAAAAAGTTATAGCTCTTGGAATGCGACGATGGAAAAACTTAGAAAATAGCTTGGTCATTAAGGTCTAAAATAGGCTGGTCATTAAGGGGTTAAAAATTAGTCTTCATGTATTTCTGAGCCCACTGCAACCGCTTCTGCTTGTGAGCATTGTTTAGGGGTGGCCGAATAATAGCTTTATGCAAACCTCTGGAGGATCCTACACCTTGAGGTTTGCGGGACTCAAGAGGCACCAGCGGCTTCAAATACCTGTTTGCTGCTTTGCAATGGCATTTTAGCAGCTGCTCTCCTAATCCTATTAATTTGTCTGGCAGAAACTTTCCTCATTATGCCTTTATCTGAACGAACCCGTCTGTGCTCTGAATCAGCCACAAATCTTTTCACAGTACGATGATCACACTTAAGTTTTCTTGAAATATCCAATGTTTTCATACCTTGTCCAATGTATTGCACTATTTCACGCTTTTCGGCAGCAGAGAGATCCTTTTTCTTTCCCATATTGCTTGAAACCTGTGGCCTGCTTAATAATGTGGAACGTCCTTCTTAAGTAGTTTTCCTTTGATTGGGCACACCTGGCAAACTAATTATCACAGGTGTCTGAGATTGATTACAATGATCCAAAGAGCTCTAAGACACAATACCATCCATCAGTTTAATTGAAAAACGAATAATTAAATGTTTATGACACTTAAATCCAATGTGCATAATAATTTGGAACACGGTGTATATATGCTGCTTCCCATAGTATATATATGCTGCTCCCCATATTATCATATGCTGCTGCACATACTTTAATTGCTGCTTCCCATAGTGTATATGCTGCTTCACATAGTATATATGTTTCACCCTATAGTATTACTGTAAATGCTGTTTTCCGTAGTTTATATTCTGTTTCCCTATGGTGTATTTGCTGCTTTCCTTAGTATTATATGCTGCTCTTCATAGTATATATGCAGCTATTATATGCTGCTCTCTGTAACGTCTATGGCCGCGGCCCGTTGTTCTGACTTACCCTCTGACGGCGTGAGCCATGGACATGTAAGTTCTCAGCGGCATCACCCTCCTGAGAGACGCTGGAACGCACTTCCTGGTTCAGAGACTGTCTCCCGCAGGGCGCGCTTGACCACGCGTGCACGGCCTTAAAGCGAAATCTGCAATCAGCCCAGAATGCTGCTGGACTATAAAAAGGGCTCTGCCCTCTTGATTATTGCCTGAGCGTTGTTGTATACCTAAAGTTTGTCTTGCAAATGGTCTCCTAGTGTCTTCCAGTTCCCAGTGTTACCCGTTCCTGCTGCCTGTACCCTGTATCCCGTGCCTCTGTGCCGTCTAGAGTTGAAGTCGAGTTGTGTCTTCCGCTGCATCTACTGTGTCACACCCTGCCGGGTGTCCGTCTACTGCCGGAGCCTTATCTTCAGCCTGAATTACCGCTACTGTCTACATTGCCTCAGGTACTCTTTCTGAACTATAGACTTTGTATTGTACCTGTTTGGCCAGCTGCTATGCCGCTACGCGGTACGGCCCAGTGGGACCACACCCTGCGCCGTGACAGTACGCTCAGGCCATGGACCCCACTGGTCAATTCAAGGGCCTGTCACCCTCACAAGCCATGCAGGCACACCTGCAGGTTCTGCGAGCACGACAGGATCAACTTCTTGTGGCAGTAGACTCCATGGCACAACAGCTAGGGGCGCTAGCTGCTTCCTCCTCTGCTCCTGTACAATCTCCTCCAATTGATCCTCCTGGTACACCTCCTGGCAGCTCCGGTTCTGATCCTCGGTTCTTGCTGCCGTTGCTGCCTCGTTTTCATGGAGACGCAAGTAAGTGCATGGGATTTCTTAACCAGTGTCATATCCACTTCACCCTGCACGCCACAGCATTTCCTTCGGACAGAGCCAGGATCGCCTTCATTATTTCATTACTTTCCGGCAAAGCCCTGGCATGGGCGAACCCAATCTGGGAACGACAGGGACCCGAGATGCTGAACCTTCGCCAGGAGGACGCCTCTGTGGGCGAATACACCATCCAGTTCCGGACCCTGGCAGGAGAACTGTCCTGGAACAATGAGGCGTTGGTAGCTTCCTTCTGGCGTAGCCTTTTGGCCAAGATCAAGGAAGAACTTGCTGTTCGGGATCTACCATCTATCTTGGACGACCTAATTCTACTAGATACTCGAGTGGACATAAGGCTAAGTGAGAGATCTCAAGAAGTTCGACAAGAGAGATGGCCTCCTAGACTGGCGCCCAACTTCCAGCAACCCCTCTTGCCTTCTTCTACTGCTCCACCCGAGGTTTCGATGCAGTTGGATAGGCTTAAACTGTCAGTTCAGGAAAAACAGCACACTTCTGGACTTTATTGCGGCCTCACTGGCCATGTCGTGTGTCTGTGTCCTCAGAAGCCAAAAAACCCCAACGCCTAGGATTGGTTGGAGAGACAACCCTGGGCGATACAGCATTTAATAGAGAACTCTCCTCCAAACTGTTCATGCCTGTGACCATCGTCACTGGCGAGAAGCCCCACCCGGTCTCTGCCTACCTGATCTCTGGCTCTGCAGCCAATTTCATCTTGTGGATCTTCTTCAGTTGCCCACTGTTCTGCTGGAAAGGCTGTTGATCGTTGCCTCGGTAGATGGACTTCTGCTGCCTGACCCAATTTTGTCTGTGACCAAGCTGTTGAGGCTTCAAGTGGGAGCTCTTCACTCTGAGCTCATCTCCCTGTTTGTCCTGCCCAAGGCCGTCAACCCCGTGTTGCTGGGTTTGCCTTGGCTCTGTCTACATGCCCCTGTCCTGGATTGGAACTCCGGAGAAGTTCTCCAGTGGGGTCCCAAGTGCCTCAACCGCTGTCTGGGGCATTTCGATCCGCCTCAGTCTCCTCGGCATCAGTCATTGGCAGGTTTGCCTCCTTGTTACTCCCTGTTCTCAGATGTCTTCAACAAGAAGGAAGCAGAGACGTTGCCACCACATCGGGCATATGATTGTCCTATCGACTTGATTCCTGATTCGTCTCCTCCTCGCGGTAGAGTATACCCTCTCTCCTTACCTGAAACGCAGTCTATGTTGGCCTACATAAATGAAAATCTGTAGAGGGGCTTCATACGTAAATACTCATCCCTGGCCAGAGCCGGGTTTTTCTTTGTCAAGAAAAAAGATGGATCCCTCCGACCCTGCATTGACTACCGGGGTCTCAACCAAATCATGGTGAAGAACAGATAGATACCCATTGCCTTTGATTTATGAACTGTTTGATCGCATATGGGGGGCATTTTTTTTTTCTAAACTGGACCTGCGGGGGGCCTACAATCTAATCTGGATTCGTCAGGGTGACGAGTGGAAGACTGCATTTAATACACGTGATGGGCACTACAAATACCTGGTCATGCCCGTTGGCCTGATTAACTCCCCAGCGGTGTTTCAAGAATTTGTCAATGACATTTTTCGTGATCTCCTCTGTCTGTGTTGTGGTGTATCTCGATGACATTTTGATTTTTCCCCCAGATCCTGTAACTCATCAGAGACATGTCCGCCAGATATTGCTTCGATTAAGGGAGAATCATCTTTATGCCAAGCTGGAGAAGTGCGTGTTTGAAAAAAAGTCTCTACCCTTCCTGGGCTATATCATCTCCGACAAGGGCCTCAAAATGGAGCCTGAGAAGGTAAAGTCTGTCCTGGAATGGCTACGCCCCCAAGGCTTTAGGGCCATACAACACTTCCTGGAATTCGCCAACTTCTACCGGCTGTTCATTCCCAACTTCTCTTCACTGACAGCTCCCATCTCTACCCTCACCAAAAAGGGCATGAATGCCAAGGTTTGGACTCCGGAAGCAGAAACCACATTCAAAACCTTAAAACAGGCCTTCACGCCAGTCTCTATTCTTCATCACCCTGATGTATCCCTACAGTTTACGTTAGAGGTGGACGCTTCCTCTGTTGGTGCTGGTGCACTTTTGTTCCAGAGAGGTTCGAAAGGCAAGACTGTGGTATTTGGCTTCTATTCTAAGCTGTTTTCTCCCGCAGAGCGCAACTACTCGATTGGGGATCGGGAGTTACTGGCCATCAAGCTGGCCCTGCAGGTGTGGTGACACCTACTAGAAGGCGCAGCTCATCCTATCCTGGTCTTCATGGACCACAAGAACCTGACCTATCTTCAGACAGCTCAACGGCTGAATCCTAGTCAAGCCAAGTGTTCGCTGTTCTTTGCTCGGTTCCGGATGGAACTCCACTACTGATCTGCCGACAAGAATGTGAGGGCCGATGTCTTGTCTAGGTCGTTTGAGACAGAGGACACTGTGGAGTCCCCACAGAATATTATTGATCCTTCCTGCATCTTCTCTATTAACCCTCTGCAATTTATAGATATTCCTACAGGTAGGACTTTTGTACGTCTGGCAGACAGAGGAAGAATCCTTCGCTGGGGTCACAGTTCCAAGCTGGCTGGTCACGCGGGTGCCCGTAAGACCCGAGACCTAATTGCCCATCAGTTCTGGTGGCCCACGCTGCCCAAAGATGTCATGGACTTTGTCTCCTCCTGTACGATATGCGCAGCAAATAAAGTTGCCCACTCCAGACCAGCTGGTCTGCTCCAACCACTGCCTGTGCCCGATGCCCTCTGGCAACATATTGCAATTGACCTTGTCACAGATCTGCCTCTCTCTGCTGGATGCAGTGTGGTCTGGGTGGTGGTGGATCGATTTTCCAAAATGGCTAATTTTGTTCCCTTGACTGGCCTGCCTTCTGCTGCTCGACTGGCCGATCTCTTCGTTCAACACATCTTCCGTCTGCATGGCTTGCCTATGCATATTGTCTTGGATCGAGGGGTCCAGTTCACCTCGAAGTTCTGGAGAGCACTCTGCGGTCTCCTCGGTGTAAAGTTGGACTTCTCCTCGGCCTACCATCCCCAGTCCAATGGTCAAGTCGAGAGGGTTAACCAGATTATAGAGAACTATCTGCGGCACTTTGTCTCCAGGCGGAATGATGACTGGGTGCAGCTGCTCCTATACTAACCATTCTAGTGAGTCCACCACCTACAGTCCATTCTTCATCTTCTACGGCCAACATCCTCGAATACCTCTTCCTGTCTCTACTATGTCCCAGGTGCCTGCAGCTGACTCTACCGTCAGAGACTTTCTGCAGATATGGCAACAGACCCGATCTTCTATTCTGCTGGCTGTGGATCTTCCAGGAATATCCGGCTGAGGGTGCCGTCTTGCAAATTTGCTCCCAGGTTCCTCGGACCCTTCGAGATTCTGCTACAAATTAACCCTGTGTCTTACAAGCTTCGGCTGCCTCCTACCCTCAAGGTCCCTAACTCCTTCCATGTCTCCCTGCTGAAGCCCGTGGTCCTGAACCGCTTCTACAGGACTCCTAGTTTTGCAGTGGCTCCTGGAGGCTCGTCAGGGACTTTCAAGTAAGGGATATCCTGGCCACCAAGAAAGTGGGAAGAAGGACGTTTTATATGGTGGATTGGAGGGGATTTGGTCCAGAAGAGAGATGTTGGGTGCCAGAGCAGAACATCGGTGCCCCTTTCCTCGTGAAGAAGTTTCTCTCCCGCTCTGGTCCCAAGAAGAGTGGGGATACTGTAACGTCTATTGCCGCGGCCCGTCGTTCTGACTTACCCTCTGACGGCCGCGGCCATGGACGTGTGAGTTCTCGGCGGCATCTCCCTCCTGAGAGACGCCGGCACTCACTTCCTGGTTCAGTTACAAGGTTCGGATATCACTAGGTAATGGTGTGGGTGCATGAGTAAGGGTCCAACCCGATCCAGTAGAGAAACAAAGTACTATGCACACCAATATGGAATTATTTATCCAAGTAAATAATTTATTTATTCGTAGCCAGTGACAGTGCGTGCGACGTTTCGGTCAAAACCTTGAACTTCCTCAGGCACTTTAGTCAATGCTGGTCCTGCGTGGCTGGCGCTGTAAGATTGGTGGGTAACCGCTGTGTGAGGCGCCTCACACAGCGGTTACCCGCCAATCTTACAGCGCCAGCCACGCAGGACCAGCATTGACTAAAGTGCCTGAGGAAGGTTAAGGTTTTGACCGAAACGTCGCACGCACTGTCACTGGCTACAAATAAATAAATTATTTACTTGGATAAATAATTCCATATTGGTGTGCATAGTACCTCACTTCCTGGTTCAGAGACTGTCTCCTGCAGGGCACGCGCACCCGCGCGTACACGGCCTTAAAGGGCCTTTGCGCGCACAATTGCAGGAAATCTGCAATCAGCCCAGAATGCTTCAGGACTATAAAAAGGGCTCTGCCGTTTTGATCATTGCCTGAACGTTGTTGTCTACCTAAAGTTCGTCTTGCAAATGGTCTTTTATTGTCTTCCAGTTCCCAGTGTTACCCGTTCCTGCTGCCTGTACCCTGTATCCCATGCTACCGTGCCTCTGTGCTGTCTAGAGTTGAAGTCGAATTGTGTCTTCCGCTGCATCTACCATGTCACACCCCGCTGGGTGTCCGTCTACTGCCGGAGCCTTATCTTCAGCCTGTATCACCGCTACTGTCTACATTGCCTCAGGTACCCTTTCTGGACTCTAGACTTTGTATTGTACCTGTTTGGCCAGCTGCTATCCCGCTACGCGGTACGGCCCAGTGGATCCACACCACGCGCCTTGACACTCTCCATAGTATTATATGCTGCTCTTCATAGTATACATGCTGCTCTCCGTAGTATTATATGCTGCTCTCCATAGTATTATATGCTGCTCTCCATAGTATTATATGCTGCTCTCCATAGTATTATATGCTGCTCTCCATAGTATTATATGCTGCTCTTCATAGTATATATGCTGCTCTCCATAGTATATATGCTGCTCTCCATAGTATATATGCTGCTCTTCATAGTATATATGCTGCTCCCCATAGTATTATATGCTGCTTCCCATAGTGTATATATATATATATATATATATATGCGGCTTCCCATAGTATATATGCGGCTTCCCATAGTATATATGTGGCTGCCCATAGTCTATATGCTGCTTCCCATAGTCTATATGCTGCTTCCTATAGTATACACCGTGTTCCAAATTATTATGCACATTGGACTTAAGTGTCATAAACATTTAATTATTCGTTTTTCAATTAAACTCATGGATGGTATTGTGTCTTAGGGCTCTTTGGATCATTGTAATCAATCTCAGACATCTGTGATAATTAGTTTGCCAGGTGTGCCCAATCAAAGGAAAACTACTTAAAGAGGCTCTGTCACCAGATTTTGCAACCCCTATCTGCTATTGCAGCAGATAGGCGCTGCTATGTAGATTACAGTAACATTTTTATTTTTAAAAAACGAGAATTTTTGGCCAAGTTATGACCATTTTTGTATTTATGCAAATGAGGCTTGCAAAAGTCCAACTGGGCGTGTTGAAAAGTAAAAGTACAACTGGGCGTGTATTATGTGCGTACATCGGGGCGTTTTTACTTCTTTTACTAGCTGGGCGTTCTGACGAGAAGTATCATCCACTTCTCTTCAGAACGCCCAGCTTCTGGCAGATCACGCTGTGACGTCACTCACAGGTCCTGCATCGTGTCAGACGAGCGAGGACACATCGGCACCAGAGGCTACAGATGATTCTGCAGCAGCATCGGCGTTTGCAGGTAATTCGATGTAGCTACTTAGGGGTTGCAAAATCTGGTGACAGAGCCTCTTTCAGAAGGACGTTCCACATTATTAAGCAGGCCACTGGTTTCCAGCAATATGGGAAAGAAAAAGGATCTCTCTGCTGCCGAAAAGCGTGAAATAGTGCAATACCTTGTACAAGGTATGAAAACATTGGATATTTCAAGAAAACTTAAGCGTGATCATTGTACTGTGAAAAGATTTGTGGCTGATTCAGATCACAGACGGGTTCGTTCAGATAAAGGCATACTGAGGAAAGTTTCTGACAGACAAATTAATAGGATTAGGAGAGCAGCTTCTAAAATGCCATTGCAAAGCAGCAAACAGGTATTTGAAGCCGCTGGTGCCTCTGGAGTCCCGCGACCCTCAAGGTGTAGGATCCTCCAGAGGTTTGCAATTGTGCATAAAGATATTATTCGGCCACCGCTAAACAATGCTCACAAGCAGAAACGGTTGCAGTGGGCTCAGAAATACATGAAGACTAATTTTCAAACCGTATTGTTTACTGATGAGTGCCGTGCAACCCTGGATGGTCCAGATGGATAGAGTAGTGGATGGTTGGTGAATGGCCACCATGTCCCAACAAGGCTGCGACGTCAGCAAGGAGGTGGCGGAGTCATGTTTTGGGCTGGAATCATGGGGAGAGTGCTGGTAGGCCCCTTTAGGGTCCCTGACGGTGTAAAATTGACCTCTGCAAAGTACGTAGAGTTTATGACTGACCACTTTCTTCCGTGGTACAAAAAGAAGAACCGTGCCTTCCGTAGCTAAATTATCTTTATGCATGACAATGCACCATCTCATGCTGCAAAGAATACCTCTGTGTCATTGGCTGCTATGGGCAAAAAAGGCGAGAAACTCATGGTGTGGCCCCCATGTTCCCCTGACCTCAACCCTATTGAGAACATTTGGAGCATCCTTAAGCAAAATATCTATGAGGGTGGGAGGCAATTCACATCAAAACAGAAGCCCTGGGAGGCTATTCTGACATCTTGCAAGATATTCAAGCAGAAACTGTCCAAATACTCACAAATTTAATGGATGCAAGAATTGTGAAGGTGATATCAAAATAGGGGTCCTATGTTAACATGTAACTTGGCCTGTTAAGTTTTTTTTGATTGAAAGAGCTTTTGATTTCTGTAAATATGACCTCCTGATGCTGCAAATTCAACAAATTACAATTTTAGTTCTCTTTACAACCTTTAAAATGTTTTGATCTCTGTTGTGCATAATAATTTGAAATTTTGAGTTTTTTACTTCTAAAAAAAAATCTGTTATCATTAGGAGATTTGTTCAATAAAATTTGCATTATACTCCAAAGGTTGATGGCTTGAAGATTATACTGACTGTCATTTGCATCGACTATTTAGGAAAATCAGCGAAAAGTAACATTTGCATAATAATTTGGTAGTGTATATGCTGCTTCACATAGTATCTATGTTTCTCCCTATAGTATTACTATAAATGCTGTTTTCCGTAGTTTATATGCTGCTGCCCTATGGTGTATTTGCTGCTTTCCTTAGTATTATATGCTGCTCTTCATAGTATATATGCTGCTCTCCATATTATTATATTCTGCTCTTCATAGTATTATTGTAACGGCTGCCGCGCCGTTCCCCAACTTCCCCACGGCCTCTGCTCCGATTCCTGCGCCCTCCATTCCCTCGTGCTCATCCCGAGCTCCACTTACCAGACCCGGACGCTCTGCTGGCCCTGGGCAGCGTCAGGTAAGTGCATCCCTTACCTTCCTCCGCGGCCGTCATCCTCGATGTACGGCTGCAGCCACTATAGGGCGCGCGCTGACTCGTCCTTTCTTAAAGGGCCAGTGTGTGCCTTAATTCAAAGACTTCCTATTTAAGGATCCTCCTTCCTCTAATCCATGCTTGTTTAACCAAGTTTCCAGTGAGCTTCCCTGTACCCTGGTTCTCTGTTTCCGTCCCTTCTGCCTTTGTCTGGATTTCCAGTTGTGACCTCTGCATGAAATTGACTATCCTTGCCTGCTTCCTGCCTTGACCTATTGCTATCCATACCCGTTACGACGTCTGCTGGCTATCCTGACTTCTGGCCTCACCATCTGACCGCCTCTAAACCCGCTGTGCCAAGCATTGCCCTGGGTTCCAAGCACCATCTCCCAGACAACACAGAGGATCCACAAACAAACCGGTGAGAACCATTATAGCTTGAACAAGCCATGGATCCCCTTGACACAGCCCTGCCTGACACGTCTGACATGGCTCAGGAGCTTTCTAGACAATGAGTCCGCCAAGATCAGCTTTTTCAGCTGCTGCAAAATGTGTCCACTCGTTTGAATGAACTAGCGCCTCCGGCGCCTCTGATACAGCTGCCACCACCGCAAGCTCCTGTCTACAATCCAGGACTACATTTACCTACATCTGCTCGCTATGAGGGAGACCCCAAGACCTGCATGGGATTTGTTAATCAATGCACCATCCATTTCGAAATCATGGCGCATCATTTTTCCTCAGACCGGGCTAAGGTGGCCTACATCCTGTCCCTGCTGTCTGGCGAAACACTTTCTTGGACATCGCCCTTGTGGGAGAGAAACGACTCCATCATGTATAATATTCAGAACTTTCTCTCCACTTTTAAAAGGGTGTTTAAAGAACCGGGTCGAGCCAGCTTCCTCTCTTCTCAAGCTCCGGCAAGGAACCTCAACTGTAGGCCAATATGCCATTCAATTCCGCACCCTGGCTACTGAACTCCAGTGGAATAATGAGGCTTTGGTATCTACCTTCTTGGAGGGTCTGGCAGGCCGAATCAAGGATGATTTTGCTGGCGAGACCTTCCATCATCCTTGGTTGACTTGATTACTCTTGCTAATCGGATTGACATGCGTTTCCGTGAGAGACAACAAGAATCTGCTCGAGGCAATCGGACATCACATTTGGCACCAACTTTCCAAAGGCCTCTTCTTGCCTCATCTTCCTCTCGGTCGGATGAACCCATGCAAGTGAAGAGAACAAGACTCACGCCTGAGGAGCGCCAGAATAGACGCAAGGAGAACTTATGTTTATATTGTGGTGGAAAAACGCACTTCCTCAGAGACTGTCCAGTGAGGCCGGAAAACTCCAACGCCTAGGGCAAGTAGGAGAGGCTACCCTAGGTGGAATACCTTCCTCTCGAAAGATGACCATGCCAGCAAAACTGTCCTTTGCAGGAACCACTTTCTGCGTCCAAGCCTTTCTTGATTCCGGATCCGCTGGGAATTTTCTGTGCCAGTCCTTGGTAAATCGCTACCAAATCCCAGTGCAAAAATTAACCAAACCTTTGTCCATTGCTTCTGTGGATGGGGGGCTTCTACAGGAGACTATCTATCTTGTCACCGAGCCCATTCTCTTGTTAACAAGGGCGCTGCACCAGGAACGGATCTCCTTCTATCTTTTAAAGAACTCTCTGAACCCTCTGCTACTGGGTCTACGGTGGTTGCAGAAGCACTCTCCTGTTATTGACTGGACTGGGGGTCAAATTACCCGCTGGAGTCACTTCTGTCACCAACATTGTCTACAAGTAATTCACCCACCTATGCCTCAGCCTACAGAACCTAACTCAGCAGGACTTCCTACTCCATACAAGCTTCTCGTGTGTTTTCTGTAAACATCAAGCTGAATCGCTGCCTCCTCACAGGCCATACGACCGTGCCATTGACCTGGTTCCCAACGCTATGCCTCCCAGAGGTAGAGTCTACCCTCTGTCTTTGCCCGAGCCGGAGGCCATGTCTCGGTATATCTTACAGAATCTGGAGAGAGGATTCATCCGTAAGTACTCCTCTCCTGCTGGCGCGGGGTTTTTCTTTGTGGGGAAAAAAGACGGCTCCCTGCGTCCTTGTATTGATTACTGTGGGTTGAATAATATCACGCTAAAGAACAAGTACCTGTTACCATTGATCTCTAAACTCTTTTACCGCCTACAGGGGGCGAGAATTTTCACCAAACTAGACCTTCGTGGAGCTTATAAACTCATCCGTATCCGCGAGGGAGACAAATGGAAAACCGCATTCAACACTCGTGATGGGCATTTTGAATACCTCGTCATGCCTTTTGGACTTTGTAATGCCCCTGCGGTTTTCCACGCTTTTGTTAATTACATTTTTCGGGATCTGTTGTACAGCTGTGTGGTGGTATACCTAGATTAAATTTTAATCTTTTCTCCCAATATTCAAACTCATCGTGTGCATGTGCGCCAAGTGTTACAGCATCTGCAAGAAAATTCTCTGTTTGCCAAACTAGAGAAATGCCTCTTCGAGAAAACCAGCCTGTATTTCATTTTCGACCAGGGATTTCAAATGGATCGAGCCAAGCTATCCTCCATTCTCAACTGACCTCGTCCGCAATGACTCAAAGCTGTCCAACGCCTGCTGGGATTCACTAATTATTACCGCCAGTTTATTCCTCATTCCTCCTCTATGACAGCTCCTATTTCTGCACTGACCAAAAAGGGGGTTAATGCCAAAGCCTGGACCACGAAGGCCAAAGCCGCATTCCAAGCTCTTAAAATTGCCTTCTCTTCTGCTTCAGTCCTTCATAGACCGGATTCCACCAAACCCTTTGTTCTGGAGGTCGATGTTTCATCTGTGGGAGTTAGAGCTATTCTTTCACAAAAGACTTGTAGAGGGAGACTGGTGGCTTGTAGTTTTTTCTCCAAATCATTCACATCCACAGAGAAAAATTATGGTATTGGAGATAAAGAACTTTTGGCTATTAAATTGGCCCTGGAGGAATGGAGACATTTGCTTGAAGGTGCTCGGCATCCTATCATCATCTGCACAGATCATAAGAACCTCCTATGCTTGCAGACTGCTCAACGTCTAAATTCTGGTCAAGCATGGTGGGCATTATTCTTCTCCAGATTTCATTTTCAGCTTCACTACAGACCCGCTGGAAAGAATACCAAGGCTGATGCCTTATCTCGCTGTTTTGACCTCCCAGACCAAGAGCCCAGTC
Source organism: Rhinoderma darwinii (assembly GCF_050947455.1). Taxonomy (NCBI): domain Eukaryota; kingdom Metazoa; phylum Chordata; class Amphibia; order Anura; family Rhinodermatidae; genus Rhinoderma; species Rhinoderma darwinii. The sequence goes on along the minus strand of NC_134690.1, from coordinate 35,481,315 downwards.
CTCAGTTTATTATAGATCCAAAACGTATTATGATCACTGCTCCAGCTGAAGTGGTACACATTCCCTGAGGAAAGACCTACGTACCCCTAAACAAAGGGATTGTTTTCTTCGCTGGGGTCATGCCTCCAGGGTTTCTGGGCACCCTGGCATCAAAAAGACTCTCCATTTGATTGGACGTCAGTATTGGTGGCCTTCCATGTCCCAAGACACTAAAGACTTTGTTTCAGCCTGCTCCACCTGCTCTCAGAATAAAGTCTCCCATTTAAGACCTGCCGGCCTTTTGCATCCTCTACCCATGCCTGACTCTCCCTGGTCGCACATTGCCATGGACTTCATCACCGATCTGCCTAGTTCTGCTGGGTGTACCGTGATCTGGGTAGTAGTGGATCGCTTTTCCAAGATGGCGCATTTTGTACCCCTCTCAGGCCTTCCGTCATCTTCCCTACTGGCAACACTGTTTATCAAGCACATCTTTCGCCTTCATGGTCTTCCTAAGCATATTGTTTCTGACAGAGGAGTACAGTTCTTATCCAAGTTCTGGAGAGCCTTGAGGTCAAACTAGACTTCTCTTCCGCTTACCATCCTCAATCCAATGGTCAAGTAGAGCGGATAAACCAAATACTTCAAAGCTTCCTCAGGAATTTCGTGTCTCCAGGACAAGGCGTCTGGGCAAGTCTACTTCCATGGGCCGAATTTGCCTACAACAACCATACGGGGGAATCCACCCGCTCTCCTTTCTTCTTGGTGTATGGCCAGCACCCAGGAATTCCCCTACCAGTTTCTGTGCCTTCTGAGGTTCCAGCTGCTAACATGGTCCACCGTGACTTTGTACGGCTATGGCAGAAGGCCAAGGACTCCGTCCACAAAGCCGTATCCATTTTTAAGAGAGACGAAGATAAAAAACGCAGGATACCGCCGCAGCTCTTTCCTGGGGATAAAGTCTGGCTGTCCACCCGGTACATACGTCTAAAGACCCCTTGTTACAAGCTAGCTCCTCGGTTTCTAGGTCCTTATGAGATAACAAAACAAATCAATCCAGTAACCTTCAGACTTCGCCTTCCTCAGTTTCTGAAAATCTCTAATTCCTTCCACATTTCTCTGCTGAAACCCACTATACTTAACCGATTTTCCCAAAAAGTTACTGCCCATCCTGCTCCTGTGGCTGAAGCCGAGTTTGAGATTAAAGAGATCCTAGATGTCAAAAGAACACGGGGGAGATAATGGTACCTAGTGGACTGGAAAGAATATGGTCCTGAGGAGAGGTCATGGGAGCCCGTGGAGAATGTCAACGCCCCAGCTCTCATCCAGGACTTTGAACGAAGGTTCCCAAGCAAGCCAAAAAAGAGGGGGCGTAAAGGGGGGTACTGTAACAGCTCCCGCGCTGTTCCCTGCCTTCCCCACGGACTCTGCCCCGGTTCCTGCGCCCTCCATTCCCTCGTACTCATCTTGAGCTCCACTTACCAGATCCGGACGCTCTGCTGGCCCTGGGCAGCGTCGGGTAAGTGCATCCCTTACCTCCCTCCGCGGCCGTCATCCTCGATGTGCGGCTGCAGCCACTAGAGGACGCGCGCACTGACTCGTCCTTTCTTAAAGGGCCAGCATGCGCCTTAATTCAAAGACTTCCTGTTTAAGGATCCTCCTTCCTCTAATCCATGCTTGTTAAACCAAGTTTGCCGTGAGCTTTCCTGTAACCTGGTTCTCTGTTTCCATCCCTTCTGCCTTTGTCTAGATTTCCCATTGTGACCTCTGCCTGAACTTGACTATCCTTGCCTGCCGCCTGCCTTGACCCATTGCTATCCATACCCGTTACGACGTCTGCTGTCTGCCCTGACTTCTCGCCTCACCATCTGACCGCCTCTAAACCCGCTGTGCCAAGCGTTGCCCTTGGTTCCAAGCACCCTCTCCCAGACGACACAGAGGATCCACAACCAAACCGGTGAGAACCGTTATAATTATATGCTGCTCTTCATAGTATATATGCTGCTCTCCATAGTATTTTATGCTGCTTCCCATAGTATAGATGCTGCTTCCCATAGTATATATGCTGCTTCCCATAGTCTATATGCTGCTTCCCATAGTCTATATGCTGCTTCCTATAGTATATATATGGTGCTCTTCATAGTCTATATGCTGCTTCCTTTAGTATATATGCTGCTCTTCATAGTATATATGCTGCTCTCCATAGTATTATATGCTGCTCTTCATAGTATACATGCTGCTCTCCATAGTATACATGCTGCTCTCCATAGTATTATATGTTGCTTCCCATAGTATGTATGCGGCTTCCCATAGTATGTATGCGGCTTCCCATAGTATATATGTGGCTTCCCATAGTATATATGCGGCTTTCCATAGTATGTATGCGGCTTCCCATAGTATATATGTGGCTGCCCATAGTCTATATGCTGCTTTCCATAGTCTATATGCTGCTTCCTATAGTATATATGCTGCGCAGCATAGTCTATATACTGCTCCCCATAGTGTATATTCTGCTTCCCATATTATATATTCTGAGCTTCATAGTATATATGATGCTTTCTATAGTATATATGTTGCTCTTCATAGTGTATATACTGCTTCCTGTAGTTTATATGCTGCTCCCACGGTATATATGCTGCTTTCTATAGTATTATATGCAGGTCTTCATAGTATATATGCTGCCCCCCATAGTATATATGCTGCTCTTCATAGTATACTGTATATACTGCTCTTCATAGTATATATACTGCTTTCCGTAGTTTATATTCTGCTCTAAATAGTATATATGCTGCTCCCATAGTATATATGCTGCTCTTCATAGTATATATACTGCTCTTCATAGTATATATACTGCTTTCCATAGTTTATATGCTGCTCACATAGTACTGTATATATGCTGCTCTTCATAGTATATATGCTGCTCCCATAGTATATATACTGCTTTCCATAGTTTATATGCTGCTCTTCATAGTATATATGCTGCTCCCATAGTATATATGCTGCTTTCCATAGTATTATATGCTGCTCTTCATAGTATATATGCTGCCCCCCATAGTATATATGCTGCTCTTCATAGTATATATGCTGCTCCCATAGTATATATGCTGCTCTTCATAGTATATATACTGCTCTTCATAGTATATATGCTGATCCCCGTAGTATATATGAGAATAGATGAGAATGTCATCCAGTTAGACCAGAACAAATTGCTAAAAATCATCCCGGAAGAGGTTGTTTTCAGACTGCTGAAATCTGGCGAGGGCAGTGCATCGCCCAAAGACATGACAACATCCTCATAATGCCCGTCCCGAGTGGTAAATACCGCGTACTACTCATCTCATTCCTTGATTTAGATCAAGTTATAAGCTCATTAATCCATCTTAGTAAAGATAGAGGCCTCTTGATACGGGCAAATACCTTGGAGATAAGCGGAAGCCGGCAGTCGTTTTTCATAGTGATCTTATTTAGACCAGAATAGTGAAGTCATGGACTCATGGATGATGATTTGTAACCGGATACGGCCGTCCACGGCGAATAGAGAGCCACCAATAGGGGGCATGTTCTGTAACTTCTCCTTCTAAGCTCTCTCTCCAGATATTGAGGCTGTTAGGACAAGCTGCGTGTTGCGGTTTTTAGTATGTTGAGCAATGATTTCCCAATTTCTGTATCAATTCCTCACAGTTTTCAAGACCTCTGCTTGCCGTCATTGAATATGAACCTTCAAGGTTTGATTTTAATTGCAGTAGCGGTAAGCAATGAACGTTTCTATTGAATGACGGCAAGCAGAAATGTAAAAAAATATGAAGTTGATACAGAAAGTATGTTTTTTATTCTACGGATGTTAGATGAAACTGGAACATTCCTTTTTATCATTGTCTAATGTTCTGATCCAGCTGACAAAGAATATAGATTTTTTTAATACAGTCCAAAAAGGACACCACACAGTTCAGTGTCATAGGGGAATCAGCGCACTCAAAAAATACAAGTATTATCTAAGCTTAAAGGAGAAGTAGCCAAGAGCTGTCAGGACCACAGATGCTAAACCTGGAGAATTTAATATTGCACCAACCCCCCCACCCCCGGTGTTTTTCGGACATGGATAGTGTACCCATCCTCAGATAGGACAGGGTCCCAACAGTCACAACACAGAGCCCAGAGCATCCACCAATTCCTCCATCAATGGCGAAACGAGTTGCAGCCAATGCCTAGCAATAAATTTACAGGTGTGATAGAGTATTTTAGCAATGGCTAGCTACCACATAACATCAGCAGGGATCTCTCCCACATATCCCAGTAAACCTGTCAGTGGGGTATTAGGTAAACATGTCCCATATTCTGTGTTGTCCAAATGGTTTTTACAGGTAAATCTCTGTTACCTGCAAAATATTTTCTCCACCAAGAATGAGTCAGATGATCCCGAGCCTTCACTATCTGTTATGGTGTTGATGTTTTACAAGGCTTTTAAATAAGTTGAAAAACATCTAATAATATGAAGCGTAGTTCAATGGTGACATTAATGTGGCAGGAAGTAGCGAGCTTTTCCTCCTGCCTGGAATTTTGTAGGTTTTAATATAGCTGGCAATGGTATTGAGGCAATGACTGTGGCTGGGAGTATTTATGAAAGCACTATTGGGCTTCCTACGTACACCTCTGACACCTACAATTGCCTATACAAAAAATACACAATCACAATCTATAAAGTACAAAATAAAATAAAAAAACTTTTGAGTAGAAATGTTATACAAATTTACAATTCATGATTTAATAAAATATAATCCGACTATAATACATATAAATGAACACAATCCCTGGGAAGAATGTGATGTACGGTGAATGTAAGATAGAGTGACTCCTTAAAGGGTTTTGCATAATTTAAAAAATTCTGCATTTGGGCTCAAACTAGAAAAAATACCAGGCTATGTAATATACTTAGAGATTCCACTCCAGCCCTCGCGTCTAGTGTGCTCCCCAGCGTTCCTGTTGCACCTCTGTGCTGACCGGACATGATCATCAGGTAACCGCAAGGGAAAGTCCAACACAGATCTCCAGATTAGAAAATCTCCAGCGATAAATACACAAGATAATTTTGCCTTTATTCCTGTCATGACCATGGCCGCAGGACACCAGGTTTGCTTACCTCCTGACGGCCGCAGCCATGGATCAGTGAGTGCTGGTCCCCGTCTCCTCCTCAGGAGATGCCAGCGCTCACTTCCGCTTCGCTCTGCTGTGTCCCGTAGGGTGCCTGAATTAAAGACCAAATTAGCTCATAAGCACACTAAACTATAAGAAGGGCTCTGCCCCTTCCTGCATTGCCTGAGCGTTTTTGTCGTTACCCTAGTTGGTCTCTGCAAATGGTCTCCTAAGTATCTTCCAGTTTCAAGTGTTCCCGTTCCTGCTACCTGTATCCCGAGTTATCCTGCTTCAAGTGCCGTATTGAGTTGGAGTCATGCTGCGCTGAGTACTATGCCTGTCCTGCTACACCACGCCTGGTGTCTGCCTGCTGCCTAAGTCCCATCCGAGCCTATCTTCCTACTGTCTGAAGCTACCATAGGTACACCTATACGAACTATAGACTTTGACCTGTGTCCTGTTGGCCAGCTGCCATACCGTTAAGGCGGTACGGCCTAGTGGGTCCACGCACCCAACGTGACAATTCCGACAAGTGAACCGATACTTAGGAAAGGGGAATATATTAAAAAAGATATTTACATTGATTGGAATTAATTTCCTCCATAGAGAATGGTTATAAAGCCGAGTGACAACCATTATGGTCATCATCAGAACTCCTCCATGACTTTCCCGGACTCTCCCCTCTCCTCAGCCTCATAACTCTGTTTATTTACCCATCAAGCAGAAAACACATGAAGTGAAAGGTGAAAGAGAAAACAGAAGAACAGAGTTTTTAAAATATTTTTTTAAAATTTCCGCAATAATAATAATGAATTAACTAAATCCAGGTGCCAAATTTAGGAAAGGTATTGCCGCTGATGATGATTGATGTTCGGGCTCTACATGTTGTCTCGTAGCTTTGTGTTTGATGTCCTATATGCCGCCTCAAATAAAATCCTTTCTTTCCCTTTCGAGGATCCAGTAAGTCTTCGTCGACTTTTGAATGTTTGTTGATAAAAAAGTTATTTTCTGCGTTTTTCTTTTTTATAAGATGTCAAATTGCGCCTATTAAAAAGTGATGATGGTTCTTCATGGTGACCTGTAGAAGAACACATACGTTATAACCAGAAGAATATCCACACTCACACCTACTATTTACGAGGGGGTGGCTGCTTAGTATTATTATTGCACACAGATAAGACTTCTGAAAGGATGCCAGTCACACGGTTGACACATACTCACTGATGTATTGATGTTCTGGTGTCCATATCTGATGAAAATTATCGATGGTAATGTCTAGAAAAAAGAGGAAGGAATGACTTAAACACATTGACTGTAGTTATATACATAATACACATCCAGAATAACTGTCCCGGACTGGGGAGGGTCTCAGATACTTACTGTTCATTCTGATTCTTTACTGCCCATATCTGAAACTGTAGATGTTATTATCTAGAAAAAGGGCAATGAATTAAGCAGATTGATTGACAGGTCACTTTCACGTGGCAGTATTTTGGTCATTATTTTCCACCAGTATTTATAAGCCAATACCAGAAGCAAAACATAAATATAAAAAGTATAATGGAAAGATTTGTAACTTCATGTTTTGGACCAACTCCTGGTTTTTGCTTATAAATACTGATACAAAATAATATATAAAAACTGCTGTGTGAATGTGGCCTTATATCCTTATAGGACATAATATACAAACAGAATACATGTCCTGGACTGGGAAATGTCCCTGACTGGGGAGAGTCTCGTATACTGACTACTGATGTTCTGATGTTTTTCTAATATTTTGCTGCACATAGCTGATAGAAATTGTTGATGTTATTGTCTAGAAAAAAAGGAAAGGAATGGGTTAAGGAAATTGTTTGACTGTAGCTACGGTATATACACATGTGGTTTATACAAACTATACACATAATACACATACAGAATATAAGTCCTGGACAAGAATGGCCTGGTCTGGTGGGGGTCTCCTATACTCACCCTTTATTCCGATGTTTTTCTTCCCATGACACTTGATGTTATTGTCTAGAAAGAAGGGACAGAGTTAAGCAGATTAATTGACAGGTCATTTGTCAGTTTCACACAGCAGTATTTCGGTCAGTATTTTGCTTCAGTTTTTTTTTAAAGCTAAAACTAGAAACAGAATAAATAGAAAAAGTAAAATGGAAAGATTTGCACCTCTTCCAAGTTTTGAACCTACTCCTGGTTTAGGATTATAAATACTAATACAAAATAATAAGAAAGATACTGTGTAAAAGTGGCCTTATAGCTATAGACTATATCAGGATTCAAACCCAAAAACTCCTGTATCCGAGGCAGCAGCTCTTCTCATTGAGCTATAGGGGATGTTGGACAGCTCCACTGCTGAATCTGTTGTGTCGGTTTTATTGACTTTTGCCTCTCTGGATTCCTTTCCTTTAACCCCTTTAGGACACAGCCTGTTTTGGCCTTGTGGACACAGATGATTTTTTCAAATCTGACATGTGTCACTTTATGTGGTAATAACTCCGGAATGCTTTTACCTATCCAAGCGATTCTGAGAATGTTTTCTCGTGACATATTGTACTTTATGTTAGTGAAAAAATGTGGTCGATAAATTCAATATTTATTTGTGAAAAACTTCAAATTTTAGCAAAAATTTTAAAAAATTAGCATTTTTCTATATTTAAATGTATTTGCTTGTGAAACAGATCGTAATACCACACAAAATAGTCACTAGTTAACATCCCCCATATGTCTACTTTATGTTTGCATAATTTTTTTTCACGTCCTTGTATTTTTTGAGGACGTTACGAGGCTTAGAACTTTAGCAGCAATTTCTCATTCTTTCAATAAAATTTCAAAAGGCTATTTTTTCAGGGACCAGTTCAGTTCTGAAGTGGTTTTGAGGGCCTTATATATTAGAAAGTCCCCATAAATCACCCCATTTTGAAAACTGCACCCCTCAAGGTATTCAAAACCACATTCAGAAAGTATTTTAACCCTTTAGGCGTTTCACAGGAATTAAGGCAAAGCAGAGGTGAAATTTACAAATTTCATTTTTTTTGCCAAAATTCATTTGTAATAAAAAAAAATCTGTAACACAGAAGGTTTTACCAGAGAAACGCAACTCAATATTTATTGCCCAGATTCTGCAGATTTTAGAAATATCCAACATGTGGCCCTAGTGTCCTAATGGACTGAAACACAGGCCTCAGAAGCAAAGGAGCGCCAAGTGGATTTTGGGGCCTCCTTTTTTTAGGAATATATTTTAGGCACCATGTCAGGTTTGAGGAGGTCTTGTGGTACCTAAACAGTCGAAACCCCCCCCCCCCAAAGTGACCCCATTTTGGAAACTACACCCCTCAAGGCATTTTTCTAGGAGTATAGTTAGCATATTGACCCCACAGTTTTTTTGCAGAATTTAGTGGAATTAGTCTGTGAAGATGAAAATCACCTATTTTTCTGTGGAAACATAGAATTTTTTCATTTTTACAAGGAATAAAGGAGAAAAAGCCGCCCAACATTTGTAAAGCAATTTCTCCCGATTACGGCAATACCCCATATGTGGTCGTAAACTGATGTTTGGACCCACAGCAGGGCTCAGAATGGAGGGAGTGCCTTTTGGATTTTGGAGCGCAGATTTTGCTGGATTGGTTTTCAGTGCAATGTCGGGTTTGCAACGCCCCGGAGGGACCAAAACAGTGGAAACCCCCCAAAAGTGACCCCATTTTGGAATCTACACCCCTCAAGGAATTTTTCTAGGGGTATAGTGAGCATTTTGGCCCCTCAGGATCTTTTTTAGAGCTAAGGTGACCAAAAAACAGCGATTTTGGCGCTTTAAATTCTTTATTTATTACAGCGTTCACCGTGCGCAATAAATTACGTTTTCATTTATTCTGCCGGTCGGTACGATTACGCCGATACCATATGTGTATAGTTTTTTTTAAGTTTTGCCGCGTTTGCACAATAAAATTACGTTTCTATAAAATAATTTATTTTCTGAGACACGCTATTCTGAGCCGTAACTTTTTTATTTTTTCGTCAAAAAAGCTGTGGGAGGTCTTGTTTTTTGCGGGACGGGTTGTAGTTTATATTGGTACCATTTTGGGGTAAATGCGACTTTTTGATCACTTTTTATTCTATATCTTGGGAGGGGTGGTGACCAAAAAATAGCGATGCTGACAGTTTTCCGTTTTGTTTGCGGCGTTCACAGTGCGGAAAAATTAACATTATAGTTTCATAGTTTGGGTCGTTACGAACGCAGCGATACCAAATATGTGTACTTTTTTTTAACGTTTTCATTTTTTCCCTATAATAAATGACTTATTATAGGAAAACAAAACCTTTTATTTTTACACTTTTATAAAACATTTTTATTTACTTTTTTTTACACTTTATATTTTTGTTAATTATCTTTTTTTTTACTTTTTACACTGCAGCACTGATCGCTGCTAGAATACATTACACTACCTAGGTAGTGTAATGTATTCCAACTGTCAGTGTGACGTCACAGTCACTCTGACAGTTGGTCTATGAGGATCAGCAGAGGATGATCCTCATAGGCCGACATACATGGCAGACTTGGGGGCCGTTGTCTGGCCCCCGGGTACCATCACAAGCATCAGAAGCCCCCACGATTGCATGGGGGCTGCTGATGCGCTACAAACCCGCTACATGCGGAGATCGCAATCGAGCCCCGCATGTAACGGGTTAATTGCCAAAATCAGCGCGATGAGCCGCTGATCGGCAACACTGGAGAGTGTCAGCTGTCGGGGACAGCTGATTTCCAAGTTCCCGATGCACACTGTCGCCGACAGTGTGCATCGGGAACGACACAGTGACTTCCTGTCACTCTGACAGGAAGCCTATCAGGACCAGCCGAAGGTTGGTCCTGATGGGCTTCCGTCCATGGCAGACCCGGAAGACATTGTTTGGCTTCCGTTTGCCATACTAACTATCGGCAGACCCCGCGATTTCGGACGGGGGTCTGCCGATATGCTAGAAACCCCTAAAATTCGGCGATTGCACCCGATCGCCGAATTTAAGGGGTTAATTCGCCGAAATCAGCGGCAAAGGACCGCTGGCCGGCAAGAGGGGAGTGTCAGCTGTCGGCGACAGCTAACCTCCCGGTTCCCGGTGCACACTGTCGCCGACAGTGTGCACCGGGACCAACTCAGTAACTGTACGTCCTCGTGCGGGAAGTAACCTCCCGCGAGGACGGACAGTTACGTCCTGGTGCGGATAGGGGTTAATGCCTTTTAGGTCTCACTCTTTTGGCTTACTATATAAACCTGTCCCTTGCCCTTCCTGAGTGTCAGACCATTGATGTTCCTGCCTGTAGTCTAGTTCCTTTCTCTACAAACTGTAGCAGCTTATTTGTGTACCGAAATGTAATTCATCCCTGACCACGTCTCTGCTTTATGCTACAACTTGTTGCTGCTTATCTGTGTACTGATGGCTCCAGTCAACAATAGCAGCCATGCTGCAGTACTGCAGATCTTCTCCTATTCAAATGAATAGGAGCAGTACTGCAGCATGGCCGCTATACAATTTACGGAGCCATCTGCTTCCGACACCTGCCACTGCATAACATCTAGAGCCCAGAGGAATCTGGAATAGTTGATCGGTGCAGGGTCTTGGTTTTGCACCCCCACCAATCATATACTGATGATCTATCCTGTGGATATGTTATCAGTATATAAAAAAAAAAACGCCCTGTGCCTGTACAACCCCTTTAAACTGATTAATTTAGTTATAGCTATATACATAATACAAAGACGGAATACATGTCCTGCACTGCAGAAAGTCCCTGTCTGGGGCGGGGGGTCTCGTATACTCACTTCTGATGTTATGCTGGCCAAGTCTAATGAAAATTATTGATGTTAATATATAGTAAAAAATTTTAGAAATTAGTTATACAGATTGGTTGACTTATAGATATACAGTATATGCAAAGACAGAATACATGTCCTGGACTGGAGAATTCCCCTGTCTGGGGTGGGTCTTTTATACTCACTAATGATGTTAAGATGTTATGCTGCCAATGTCTCATAAAAATTATTGATGTTAGTGTCTATAAAAAAAAAAGGGAAGAGATAAGTTAAAGCGGTTGTCCGGGCACAGGGCGGTTTTTCATACTGATTATGTATGCAGGATAGGTCATCTGTATATAATTAATTGAGGTTCGACACCCGGACCCCCGCACCAATTAGCTGCTCCGGCTGACTCTGGGCACCGGATGTCCGTGCCGGAAGCAGATGGCTCCGGTCACAGTATAGCGGCCATTCTTCAAGACAGCAGCTCTGCTCCTATTCAAGTGAATAGGAACAGGGTTGCAGTACTGCAGCACGGCCGCTATACTGTGATCGGAGCCATCTGCTTCCGACACCATTTACTGCATAAAATCTGGTGCCCGGAGGCAGACGGAACAGCTGATCGGTGCGGGGTCCGATATACTGATGATCTATCCTGTGGATGGGTCATCAGTATGGAAAACCGCCCCATGCCCAGACAACCGCTTTAAACAGATTGATTTACGGTACTTATAGATAAATATATATGCAAAGACATGTAAAATACATACAAATACATGTCCTGGACCTGAGGATGCCCCTGTCTGGGGAGGGTCTCGTATACTCACTAATGATGTCCTGATGTTATGCTGCGAATGTCTGATGAAAATTGTTGATGATAATGTCTAGAAAAAAAGGGAAGGAATGAGTTAAACAGATTCATTGACATAGCTATATACATAATACAAGACAGAATACATGTCCTGGACTGGAGGATGCCCCTGTCTGGGGAGGGTCTCGTATACTCACTAATAGAGATGAGCGAACTTATCAAAAGTTCGGTTCGGCTAGTTCGCCGAATTTCACAAAAAAGTTCGGTTCGGACCGAACTAGTTCTGACCGAACCTGTCACTTACGTGCGCCGAGCATGCTACTGTCCAGGGTGCTGATAGAGTTAATGGGCTGCACTAACTCTTTCAGCAACCTTCACAGTACATGCTCGGCGCGCGGAAAATACCATTTAAATGTAATAAAAAAATAAAAATTATACGTTCGTACTTACTTTCCTCCTGTCCGGCCTCCAGCGATGACGTTTCATCCCTTTCGCCGCTGCAGCCAATCACAGGCTGTAGTGGCGGTCACGCACGTCAGGATGACGCTTCATCCCACGTGACCGCCTCTGCAGCCAATCACAGGCTGCAGCGGCGACATGAATGAAACGTCATCGCTGGAGGCCGGACAGGAGGAAAGTAAGTATGAACGTATTATTATTATTTTTTGGCATGTATGTATGTTGGCATGTATGTATGTATGTATATCTGTGCATGTATGTTTGCATGTATGTTGGCATGTATGTATATATGTGCATGTTTGTATGTATATTTGCATGTATATATTTGCATGTATGTATTTTTGCATGTATGTTGTCATGTATGTATGTATGTATGTAGTCATGTATGTATATATGTGCATGTGTGTATGTATATTTGTATGTATGTTTGCATGTATGTTTGCATGAATGTATGTATATTTGCATGTGTGTATATATATATATATATATATATATGTATGTATGTTGTCATGTATGTATGTATGTTGTCATGTATGTATATATGTGCATGTATGTTGGTATGTATATATGTGCATGTGTGTATGTATGTATATTTGCATGTATGTATGTTGTCATGTATGTATGTATATATGTGCATGTATGTTTGCATGTATGTTGGCATGTATGTATACATGTGCATGTTTGTATGTATATTTGCATGTATATATGTTTGCATGTGTGTATGTATGTTTGCATGTATGTATGTTTGCATGTATGTATGTTGTCATGTATGTTTGTATGTATGTTGTCATGTATGTATGTATATATGTGCATGTATGTATGTTTGCATGTTTTTATTTTTGCATGTATGTTTGCATGTATGTTTATATATGTGCATGTATGTAATTATGTTTGCATGTATTTATGTTTGCATGTATATTTGTGCATGCTTGTATATATGTATGTATGTATCTTTGCATGTTTGTTTGTATGTATGTATGTTTTCATGTGTGTGTGTATGCATGTATGTATGATAGTTTGCATGTATATATGTATGTATGGCCATGTATGATACTGTCTGCTGGCGCCCTGTATCTAAGTCAACTTCGCGGCAGGCTTCTATACATGGTATAACAGTCAGTATCACACATTAAACTGAATCTAAGCCGACAACATGTTTTATTTCATTATTTTATTTTTTTACAGGTTTGGTGTTTGGACTACGTCGGTTTCGAGGACTACTTCGATGACGGTTTTTTTTTCTACAATAAAATGGTTAATGAGGGTTGTGTTGGGGGTGCTTTATTTCAATAAAATATTTTATCTATATCTTTGTCTTTTTCTTTTCAAATTTTATTATTACCACTTTAGTAATGGCCGCTGTCTGAGTGACAACATCCATTACTAATGCGAGGCTTAGTGTTAGCCGGTGCAGAGGCTAACACTAACCACCATTATTACCCCGGTACCCAAAACCACCAGGGGTGCCGGGAAGAGCCAGGTACGATCCAGTACCCGACCATCTGTTGTGATGGTCGGGCCCTGGGGCGGCCGCAGGCTGGTATTATGAGGCTGGGAAGGGCCAAAAACAGTGGACCTTCCCACCCTTGTAATGCTAGGCTGCTGCTGCTGTGTTGTATCTGGCTGGTTATAAAAGTGGGGGGGGACCCCACGTCATTTTTTAAAATTATTTATTTATTTACATTTTTTTTTTAAAAAAGACATGGGGTTCCACCCAATTTATCATAACCAGCCACATACAACACAGTGTTATTAGCCTGGGAATGGACAAAACCAGTGGCCCTTCCCACCCATGTAATGCCAGACTGCTGCGGCCTTGTATATGGCTGGTTATTAAAAATGTGGGGGACCCGTCTATTGCTAAATTTGTTAAATTCCAAAAAAAAACGACGTGGGGGTCCCCCCCATTTTTATAACCAGCCCGATACAACACAGCAGCAGCAGCCTAGCATTACAAGGGTGGGAAGGTCCACTGATTTTGGCCCTTCCCAGCCTCATAATACCAGCCTACGGCCGCCCCAGTACCCGACCATCACAACAGATGGTTGGGTACTGGATCGTACCAAGCTCTTCCCGGCACCCCTGGTGGTGGTGGGTACCGGGGTAATAATGGGTGGTTAGTGCTAGCCTCTGCACCGGCTAACACTAAGTACCGCCTTAATAATGGACGCTGTCAATCAGCCAACTGCCATTATCTAGGCACTAATAAAGTTTGAAAAAAAAAACACAAAGACAATTCTTTTTTATTGAAATAAGAAATCCCCAACAAAACCCTCGTTAACCATTTTATTAAAATTTGAAAAAACGCAGATCTACGCAGTAGTCCAACGAATCGTAGATGTAGTCCAATCGGTACATCAAAATCTGCAACAACATAAAAAAACAGTTATCAATGTGAACAATACCAATACTTCTACTCACCTACACACATATATACACGCACACACAAACAAACAACCATACACAGACACACACATATATACACAAACACAACAAGATATACACACACACATAAACAGACAAACACACACATATACACGAACTCACACATATACAAACAAAAACACACATATCCAAACACACACACACACAGTTATACACACATACACGAACACACATATACACAAACACATATACACAAACACACCCATATATACACACAAACACACACCCATATACACACATATACACATATACAAAAACACACACAAACATCTACACACAAACATATACACAAATACACCCATATATACACAAACATATACACAAAACACATATACACAAACACACCCATATATACACACACACATATAAAAACAAAAACAGACAAAGTCACATACCCAAACACACATATATACACAAACACACACATACACAAACACGGTTTCTTTTAAATGCTGCTGGGGAACCCGCTCGATCCACTATATACGGCTGCGCTACAGTGCAGCATTTAAAAGAAACAGGATCCTGACCTGTCCATAGAGTTTAAGGCAGCACAGAGTATTTCAGGAGATGAGCGTGCAGATTCAGTGCTGCTGCGAACTCTGCTCTTACCATTACGTAGCTCTCAGTCTGTTACCTCTCCTCCACTCCTGTCCTCCAGAACACCTTCACATGATTGGCAAGTCACCACGTAATGGTAAGAGCAGAGTTCACAGCAGCACAGAGTATTTCAGGAGATGAGCGTGCGGATCTTGTGCGGGGTGGTGACTTGCCAATCACGTGAAGGTGTTATTGAGGACAGGAGTGGAGGAGAGGTAACAGACTGAGCTACGTAATGGTAAGAGCAGAGTTCACAGCAGCACTGAATCTGCACGCTCCTCTCCTGAAATACTCTGTGCTGCTGTGAACTCTGTTCTTACCATTACGTAGCTCAGTCTGTTACATCTCCTCCACTCCTGTCCTCTATAACACGTTCACATGATTGGCAAGTCACCACCACGCACAAGATCCGCACGCTCATCTCCTGAAATACTCTGTGCTGCTGTGAACTCTGCTCTTACCATTACGTGGTGACTTGCCAATCATGTGAAGGTGTTCTTGAGGACAGGAGTGGAGGAGAGATAACAGACTGAGAGCTACGTAATGGTAAGAGCAGAGTTCACAACAGCACTGAATCTGCACGCTCATCTCCTGAAATACTCTGTGCTGCCTTAAACTCTGTGGACAGGTCAGGATCCTGTTTCTTTTAAATGCTGCACTGTAGCGTAGCCTTATATAGTGGATCGAGCGGGTTCCCTAGCAGCATTTAAAAGAAACAGGATCCTGACCTGTCCACAGAGTTTAAGGCAGCACAGATTATTTCAGGAGATGAGCACGGGCAGCCGTTCGTTTTTCCGAGCCGTGCTCCCATCATGCACACGACCGTAAAAACACCCGTTATTGCGGGTCGTAATTACGACCCGCAATAACGGGCTCATAGACTTCTGTTACCCACGGGTACCTTTCCGTATTCTCACGGGAAGGTGCCCGTGCCGTTAAAAAAATAGAACATGTTCTATTTTACGGGCCGTGCTGCTATAATTATAATGACAGCACGGTTCGCAAAAGCGGCCAGCTGCCCGTGGCCGGCCGTGCTCGTACTTACGAGTCGTAATTACGAGCACGGCCCGTAAAATAAAAAAATAGAACATGTTCTATCTTTTTAACGGCACGGGCACCTTCCCGTGAGAAAACGGGAAGGTACCCGTGGCTAACAGAAGTCTATGGGCCCGCTATTTCGGGTCGTAATTACGACCCGTGATAACGGGTGTTTTTATGGTCGTGTGCATGAGGCCCCGTAATGATGGGTGGCTACAGGTGTGCACCCGTCATTACGGCAGCGTTGCTAGGCGACGTCAGTAAGGGTATGTGCACACACACTAATTACGTCCGTAATTGACGGACGTATTTCGGCCGCAAGTACCGGACCGAACACCCTGCAGGGAGCCGGGCTCCTAGCATCATATTTATGTACGATGCTAGGAGTCCCTGCCTCTCCGTGGAACTACTGTCCCGTACTGAAAACATGATTACAGTACGGGACAGTTGTCCTGCAGAGAGGCAGGGACTCCTAGCATCGTACATAAGTATGATGCTAGGAGCCCGGCTCCCTGCACTGTGTTCGGTCCGGTACTTGCGGCCGAAATACGTCCGTCATTTACGGACGTAATTAGTGTGTGTGCACATACACTAAATAGTCACTGTTCAGGGTGCTGAAAGAGTTAACTGATCGGCAGTAACTGTTTCAGTACCCTGGACAGTGACTACCGATCACAGTACCTGTAAAAAAAAAGACGTTCATACTTACCGAGAACTTTCTGCTTCCTCCAGTCCGGTCTCCTGGCCGTTGCCTTGGTGACGCGTCCCTCTCGACATCCGGCCCGACATTCCTTGATGACGATGCAGCCTTGTGAGCGCTGCAGCCAATCACAGGCTGCCGCGGCCTCTGCAGCCAATCACAGGCTGCAGAGGCCTCTGCAGCCAATCACAGGCTGCCGCGTCAGAAAAGGTCGGACTGGAGGAAGAAGAGGGACTCGTCAACAAGACAACGACCGGGTACGTATGAAATGCTTTTTATTTTATTTTTAATCAGCAGCCTCTTTTCTCTATCAGTGATTGATAGAGATAAGTGGCTCCCGATTTGTATAATGTTTTTGACCGGGTTCGGTCAAAACGGGTTCGGCCGAACCCGGTGAAGTTCGGATTCGCTGCGAACCGAACTTTACCGGAAGTTCGGACCGAAACCGGGTTCGGTTGTCCCGGTTCGCTCATCTCTACTCACTAATGATGTTTTGATGTTATCTAATGAAAATGTTTGATGTTAATGTCTTGGAAAAAGGGAAGGAATGAGTTAAACAGATTGATAGCACATACAGAATACATGTCCTGGACTAGAGAATATCCCTGTCCGTGGAGGGTCTTATATACTCACTGTTTAATCTGATGTTTCTGAAACTGTTGATATTATGTTCTAGAAATAAAGGGAATGAGTTCAGCAGATTGATTGACAGGTCACTTTCACACTGCATGATTTTGGTCAGTATTTTGCATTACTATTTATAAGCCAAACCCAGAAGCGGAACATGAATAGCAAAAGTATAATGGAAATATTTGCACGTCTTCTGTGTTTTGGACCAACTCCTGATTTTGGCTTATAATGCAAAATACTGGGTGTGAAAGTGGCCTTAGAGCTATATACACAAAGAGTATACATGTCCTGGATAGGGATGCATGATGCATCGAAACTTCGATACTGTTTCGATACCGTGGACCCCAAAACGGTTCGATACCGTTATTTCATGTATTTCGATACTAAGCTGTGCGGCCGCACAGCTCAGTATTGTAACACATGAATGTATGAGAGCGGGGCTGCAGCTGTCTGATACAGCCACTGCCCTGCTACTGAGTTCTGACAAGTGCATCGGGAACTGGGAGGCCAATTGTCCCCGACAGCTGACACTCTACTGTTGCCGATCAGCGGTTCATTTCCGCTGATTTCGGCAATTAACCCCTTAAATGCGGCGATCTATTGCAATCGCCGCATTTTAGGGGTTTCTAGCACATTGGCAGACCTCACAATGAAATCGCGAGGTTTGCCGATGGCTAGCATGGCGACCGGAAGCCAAACAATGGCCTCTGTGTCTGCCATGTATGGAAGCCTATCAGGACCAATCAGAGTGACAGGAGGAGGTCACTGTGTCGTTCCCGATGCACACTGTCGGTGACAGTGTCTATGACAATGTGCATCGGGAACCACTGGCTGGTCCTCGTAGACTTACTGTCAGAGAGACTGTGACGTCACACTGACAGTTGGAATACATTACACTACCTACATAGTGTAATGTATTCTAGCAGCGATCAGAGCTGCAGGTCAAAAAAGCAAGTGTAAAAAGTAAAAAAAAAGTTAATAAAAATGTTTTACAAAAGTGTAAAAAAAATACATTTTTTTTCCTATAATAAGTCTTTTATTATAGGAAAAAAATGAAACCGTTAAAACACAGTACACATATTTGGTATCACCGCGTTCGTAACGACCCAAACTATAATGTTATTTTTCTCGCACAGTGAACACCGAAAAAAATAAATGAAAAACAATGTTAGAATCAGTATGTTTTGGTCACCACCCCTCTCAAAATATAGAATAAAAAGTGATCAAAAAGTCGCATGTACCCCAAAATAGTACCAATAAAAACTACATCCCATCTTGCAAAAAACAAGACCTCCCACAGCTTTTTTGACAGAAAAATAAAAAACGTTACGGCTCTCAGAATATGGTGACACAAAAAATAGGGTATATGACCAGGACTTGTCTTTATTAGGCAACCCATTTACGTCATTGACATTTTATGGCCTCAACCTTTGTGTACAAGGATAGGACAATATCCATGTAGCTATACTTGTGTGGTCAGTAAGGTCTGAAATATGACAGTGGCTGGTAAAATAATTTGAAAACTGCTCAACGTGGTTCAACAAATATCTGATCTCACTTACCAAACTTATACTTTGCATAAAACCCATTATATTCAATAAGATTCCCACTGTGGAACTGTAGAAGTACTATATTGCCAGTAGACGCCACCTGTATGTTGTCAAGACGTCCACAATATGTGCCCAGGATTGGGGATGTGGTTAACGGACCATCTCTAATTATCAAATACTCTGGGATGCATTTTGGTGAATTTTGAATCCAAAAAAATAGGAAGTTTAGAACCACCTGTAAAAAAAACAAACATGTAAAGGATGTATGCGTGAGTCTGGGATTGGTGGAATTACAATACAGTACAATGGGGTGATTGTCAATTTAATATTTTGACTAAGCCACCACTGCTTCTCAAAAAGTGGGCGTCACTAGTGGTCGACATCCTTACCAAAATATGGGCATATGGATGTCGTGTGGAAAGTGTGCTGGATAAAAGGCCACACAGCGCCCACATGTAAGCCACAGTGCCCATTATCAGTCACTGTATCCAGTCGCCCCCGGCCTTTTTTGCCACAAGAAGAAATGTAGAAGTTCCCTCCTGTCCTGTGGAATCTGGGGTGTTCGGCAGGCATGCAGTGCCCTGTAAGGAACTGTATGGCACCTCACCAGTTAGGGCCCTTGCACAAGACCGTCGTGCCGCCCGAGTCCCGTCCGTGGAAAGATAGGACATGTTCTCTCTTTCCATGGATCGGAACGTCGGGTCCGTGTTCATGTACCCAATTCACCCACTAAGTGAATAGGTTAGTGAAAATTATCGGGTGCCACTCGGATGCCATGAAATATGGTCCGAGTGGCACTCGGTTGTGTGCAACTGGGTATAGGCCCAACTTACAGTTTGAGAAGCAATGCTTTAAACAATGATTTTTGTTGCGTAAAATCAACATTGACATTATTTTCATATCTAATATTATGATAAACAGACTGCATCGATAACAACAAATATCTTGAGTCAATCAGAAATGTGGGATTGTACTTTTTGGAATGTGATGTAAATGTCCAGTCACACTTCAAACCTAATGAAAATCATGAGAGATTATCAGCCTTTGAGATGTAACTTTTTACCGTATATCCTTCAGGGGCTATGATGCTATATACAACGTCCAGATGGGTTGGATATATATTAGGAAATCCTGGAGATTTCACAATCCCGGTTTGCGCCACGAAGGTCTCTCCGTATTTCACTATGTGAAAAGAATTTGACTTAGTGTTCATTCTCGGTTTGTTTAAATCATAACTTTTTAGTGTGTAAGTTTAAAAAAAGTCATAGTAGTCACTTTTTCTTGTCTATAATAACCCAGAAGAACAAGTAGGGGTGTAAAACAGAGTTATGGGGTTTCATATCAAAACTTTAAATGGGGTCCCAGTCTACCATGACTACTTTCAGCAGGAAGTGAGTTCACGACATGAAGTCCTCAGTGGTCTCCGGTGTTTCTCGTCCTTTCTTTGGTGGATGAATGTTCTGCATTTAATTTTCCACTGCCGTTCCCTGTACTCATGGCCGGCGTCAGCACCTGGCAAACCCGGGCAAGTTGCAGGGCCCACTACCCTTGTGGGGCCCCGTCGTCATGGCATCACTGTACATATATGGACAGTGATCTCAGGAGGAGAGAAGGAGTCCCAGGCAGAGTGCTAGCAGCTCTGCTGCGGGACTCTGTCTCTGGAAAGCTCCTGACATCACTGTCCATGTATGGACAGTGTTGTCAGGAGCAAAGCAGTGTCCCAGGCAGAGTGCTAGTATCGCTTTTCCCGGTATCTTTGGCTCTGGGGTTGCCCCTGACATCAGTATCCGTATATGTACAGTGATATCAGGGGCTTCCCCAGAGCTGGAGTACCGGAGCAGAGCCTTTATTAGCGCTCTGCCCAGGACTTAAGCTCTGTTCCGGACATCACTATCCATATATGGACAGTGATGTCAAGAGCAGAGCATGGTTCCCAGGCAGAGTACTAGTAGCGCTCTGCCCGGGACTATAGCTCTGGGGTTGCCCCTGACAACACTGTCTATATATGGACAGTGACATCAGGGGCTTTTCCTGGAGAGGAATCCCCAGTCAAAGGGTCGGCAATTCTCTGGCTGGGTATTGCACTCCTACAGGGAACCTCAAAGGCGCTACCTACAGGGAGGGGGACTGTGTGGCACTACCAGGGAGGGTGGCTGTGTGGCACTATCAGGAAGGGGAGCTGTGCAGCACTACCAGGGTGGGGGACAGTGTGTCCCTACCTGGGAGAGGGGGCTGTGTGGCACTACCTGGGAGGGGGGCTGTGTGGCACTACCAGGAAGGGGGGCTGTGTGGCACTGCCTGGGAGGAGGGGACTGTGTGACACTACCTGGGAGGGGGGCTGTGTGGCACTACCTGGGAGGGGGGCTGATTGGCACTACCTGAGGGGGCTGATTGACACTACCAGGGAGGGGGCTGTGTGACACTACCAGGGAGGGGGGCTGTGTGGCACTACCAGGGAGAGGGGGCTGTGTGGCACTACCTGATAGGGGGGCTGTGTGGCAGTATCTACAGAGTGCGCTAAATTTATGGGGGTACAAACGGGGGGCCTAACTTCTATATTGGGGCATAAACAGGGCCTAACGTCTATATGGGGGCACAAAGTGACGTTTGACATTTTACTGCCACCATGAGTTCCCCCACAAAAGGACATACTAAGTCTGTCACCCAAGGGCCCACATAAACCTTGAGCCGGCACTGCCCCTACTCTTCCACAGCGATCACTTACTGCACCTCACCAATAAGTGGAGGTGGACCTAGAGGCGTAACTTGAAACTCCTGGGCCCCAATACAAAATCTTTCACAGCTCCCCCACCTACCATATATAATTTATAATACTGGTGTCCTCTTATGTGGCTGAGGGGATTTTGGGCCTCCTCAGTCTCCAGGGCCCGGGTGCAACTGCTACCACTGCATCCCCTATATCTAAGCCCCTGTATGGACCCCTTAGCTGCTGGGCCACATAGCAGCTCCCATGCCTCCTACCTTGGTAGTTATTTTTCCAGCATGTTTTTGTTTAGGTGGATTTGAAAAGTGGAGGACACTTACCTGATTGATAGGAAGCACTAAATGTGCTCTCAACTGATGGCTGGTTGTTCACAATCTCTATCAGCATGTAAAATCCGGATGAAATTAGAGGTGGAACTACGTTGCTTCCACATGTCTTGTCCAGCAGAAGACGCGATGATTTACTGACTCCATCATAGACTTTAATGTAGGCATCATCACAGTCAGGAGATGATAAGATGTTGATGTCATTGAGCTGCAGGGAAACCTGGGATGGAAGAGAAGGAAGTAACAGTGTAAGCTCAAAGCCAATAAGCTTTTGTTCAGGAAAAGTATTTAATACAACAGATGTTTGTTTGATATTTAATATGTACCTTGTAGACAGATTGTATAAGATAAAAGCAGCTGGGTCCTCCTTGGCTTGATAGAGTTGAGCTATAGATGAAAGTTCCTGATAATTTCACAAACTTTCTTGAACACACATCTTAAAAAAAATACAAAATTTGCCATGAAATTATACTTAAACTTGCAGCATAAATGCATAAAAAATATGAAAACTAACAATTCATTGGAAAACATAATTATGCCCAGAAGAAAAGCAGGGAAAAGAAGAGGACAACAAATGGATGGGTGGATGCAATCACAGAAGCCATGAGAATCCTGAAGACCCAGCAAAGAAAAGGACACGGAAAACAGAAGGACGTTAAAACACATACATACCCTCAAACCACAGCTGGATTATAGGGGAGGCAAAATGGGCAAATGCCCTTCACCATCCAGGGGCCTTCACCACTCTCCCCATGACAAATCATAGCAGGGTGCTACAAGTCTCTG
The DNA here is from genome assembly GCF_050947455.1 of Rhinoderma darwinii. Lineage (NCBI taxonomy): Eukaryota > Metazoa > Chordata > Amphibia > Anura > Rhinodermatidae > Rhinoderma > Rhinoderma darwinii. Next base: position 35,458,353 of record NC_134690.1, on the reverse strand, counting down.
ATACCATAACTATACACACAAGATAGTCGGCACAACACGCGTTCAGGTGATATATCTATTTCTTCCGTTTCCCCATAAGCATGCATGCTCAGATCAAACAAGTGTGCATATCTATTTCAATAGGGAGGAAGATATTGGCCAATAGCAGAACTCTCTGGCAGCACTTATCTCTGAAAGTCACCAGACTGCCCAAATCAGCAGGTTCGGTGATATTTATTATATAGGTCGTATATAGAGGTATTATTTGGGCATTATATGGCAATATTATTTTGGCACATTATAATGCTGTTGTTTGGGCATTGTTATGCCATTGTCCGAGCACTTTATGGTGGTATTATTTTAATGCTGCATGGTTGTTGTGATAGATTGTGATACCATTTGTATCTTTAAATATAGTGTAGCTATATTATTTTCATTTTTCATCTGTACTGTAGCTTTTTATTTTTTTCTAAGATAGTATTCATTCCTTCCACAAATAAAAAGGATAGCCCAGGAACCAGTGGCGTAACTACCGCTGTAGCAGCCATAGTGGCTTCTACGGGGCCCTTGGCATGAGGGGGCCCGTGCTGCCCGCCAACACGCCCCCTCCCCATATGCCCGGTGGCGCCGCTAGCAACCGTTATGGCTGCTACGGCGGTAGCGACGCTACTGCAGGGCCCGCGCCGCCGAGCCTCTAACATTTATGGTCTGGGCGGCACGGGACCTCTCATGCCCGGTGGTGCCGCTAGCACCGGAGGGGGCCCTGGTGCTAGCGACAGCCACCCCCTTTTGCAGTAATTGTACCTGCGTCTATAGCGATAATTGTACCTGCGCCTAATGACTTGCCCCGCCAATCAGCGCCTTTCAATGACGCTAGCGGCACGATGACGTAATCACGCCGCTTCCGTGGTTGAAGGGCACTGATTGACGGGGCAAGTCATTCTGCCCTTTCAATCAGCGCCTTTCAACGAAGTGCCGCCTGCGTCGTTCAGCTCCAGCAGACCAGCTCAGAAGATAGCAGATCTGCATTGCCACCGGACGGAACGGGATCATGTGAGTATGTAACATTTTTTTTTTCTACTAAAACTGAGTAGCATTATCTACAGTGGGGCTCTATCTACAGGGGGGGGTCTATGTGTGGGGATGTGGATCACTATATATGGGGGAGCTATATGTAGGGCACTATCTACAGGGGTGGGCTATATGTGGGACACTATACAGCGGTGCGCTATATGTGGAGAACTATCGTGGGAGCTATTTGTAGGGCACTATCTATAGGAGTGGGCTATATGTGGGACACTATATACAGGGGTGGGTTAGCTGTGTGGCACTATCTATATGTAGGTCAGCACGGTGGCTCAGTGGTTAGCACTATTGCATTGCAGCTCTAGAGTCCATATTTGGGCACTATATACAGAGGGCTGTATGTGGGGCACTATCTACAGGGGCTTTTATGTAGGGCACTATCTACAGAGGCTCTATGGGGGTTACTATCTACAGGGGGGCTATGGGGGCACTAACTACAGGGGGCATGATGTGTATGTGGTACACAGTGTATGATACTATAATAATCAGGGACACAGTGTATGGCGCTCTTATAGTTAGAGGTGCAGTGTATGGCACTTTTATATTTAGAGGTGTTGAGAATTTATCTTCGTTTATAGGTGCAGAAATGTTTTGAAAGTGAGAAGCTGAAGACTTCTGAGCTGAAAACTGCAGAAATGGGTTGTGGCCGGGAGAAATCCATCATAGAGGTCTGGATTGGTGGGAGAAGAAAAGAGAAAAAGAACTAGAATCTGAGACGGCACCGGTGAGTCACTTAATAAAAATGTTTATTCTGCCTCTAATCAGCACTGTAGTCATTGTATGATCTGCAGCGAGATGATGGGTGGTTTGATTTTTTTTTTTTTAAACAACATCTCCCAGCATATCCTTACCATTGTTTGGGCCATGCTGGGAGCTGCAGTTTTACGCCATACAAACCTATACGGCAGGGGTTGCACTAAATATAGCTGTATTTGTTCTGGTGCTGTATATATGTACTGAGCTTGGTTCTGGGGCTATATATATGTACTGAGCTTTGCTCTGGTGCTGTATATATGTACTGATCTTGGTTCTGATGCTGTATTTAAGTACTGAGCTTTGTCCTGGTGCTGTATATATGTATGAGTTTGGCTCTCGTGCTGTATATATGTATGAGCTTGGTTCTAGTGCTGTATTTATGTATTGAGCTTGGTTCTGGGGCTGTATTTATGTATTGAGCTTTGTTCTGTTGCTGTATATATGTATGAGCTTTGTTCTGGTGCTGTATTTATGTATTGAGCTTGATTCTGGTGCTGTATTTATGTACTGAGCTTGGTTCTGGTGCTGTATATATGTACTGAGCTTTGTTCTGGTATTGTATATATGTACTGACTTTGGTTCTGTTATTGTATATATGTACTGAGCTTGGTTCTAGTGCTGTATGTATGTACTGATGTTTATTCTGTTGCTGTATATATGTCAGAGCTTGGTTCTAGTTATGTATTTAAGTACTGAGGTTGGTTCTGGTGCTGTATATATGTATGAGCTTGGCTCTTGTGCCGTATATAGGTATGAGCTTGGCTCGAGTGCCGTATATAGGTATGAGCTTGGTTCTCGTGCCGTATATATGTATGAGCTTGGTTCTAGTGCTGTATTTATGTACTGAGCTTGGTTCTGGTGCTCTAATTATATAGGATATATTTATAATAACAAAATTGCAAGGCACATACAATTGTTTTTTATTTGTTGTATATTTAATGGAAACCTGTCTGGTAGTTTTAACCCCTTGAACCGCCACCATGCGGTAATACATGACCTGACAATATTTCCGAATGTATGCTGTTTTTTCAGACGCAGCAAAAATCTATAAAATCCACTTTTAGACGGCGCACACCATATGCTAATTACTCATTAAAGGGTCATGGGGTGGTGCCGCTATCCTGAAGAGTCACATAGTCCTGCCTCCAAACTCACCTTTCCATGTTTGATTGACATTCCCCCTGGCTGATACAACTTTCTCGGATGTGCCATTGCCTTGTACTATTTCGGGGGCTGTGTGGCACTATATACAAGGGGGGCTGTGTGGCACTATACACAAGGGGGAGCTTTGTGGCACTATACACATGGGGGAGCTGTGTGGTGCTATATACAAGGGACTGTGTGGCACTACTAAGGGGGGCTTTGTGGCACTATCTACTAGGGGGGCTGTATGGCACTATTTACAAGAAAGAGGGCTGTGGCTCTATCTACAGGGGGCTGTGTGTGGCACAATCTACAGGGTTCTGTGTGTGGCACTATCTACTAAGGGGTAACTGTGTGGCGCTATCTACTAAGGGGGGCTGTGTGGCAATACATACATGGGAGGGGAGCTGTGTGGCACTATATACAGGGAGAACTGTATGGCGTTATATACAGGGGGGTTTCATGCCGATATCCACAAAGGGCTGTATGGCACTATCTACAAGGGAGGTGGTAGGGGGCGCTATCTACAAGTGGGATGTGACTGTTTACAGGCGGGGCTGTATAGCACTGTCTACAGGGGGGCTGTATGGCACAATCTATGGGTGGCACTATCTATAAGGGGGGCTGTGTGTGGCACCTGAGGGGGCCCCATTTAAGAGTTTGCTATAGGGCCCAGTGTTTCCTAGTTACGTCCCTGCTAGGGACCCATATTACTCAGGGACCTTCACACACCTTGATCTAGCCCAGCCATAGACATAACATATAGAGATTAACTACATGCCGACTCAGGATGAGAATACTCGTCCTGAGCGGCGGGTGCTTTGCGCAGTAGGACGAGCATTCTCGTCCTGTGTTACAGTCATGTCCGTGAGTGATCAAGAGCGGGGCAACGGCTATAATAGACAGCCGCAGACCCACTCCAACGGCGGAGAGAAGAGGTTAACTCCTTGCACAATCAAAGCTGATTGCAGCATTCAAAGTAAATAAGAGGAGGGTGGACTGCCCTTTGATCGCATCACAGAAAATCCCTGTGACTCGATCTAAGCCCAAAACTTGTATGGCCAGACAGCCTAGGATCCATTGAGGGACCCCAGGGCTGTCTGACCATATTGTCTGTTGTTGGGGCATACTGAGATCAGGGGCGTAGCTAGGGGGGGCAGGCGGGGCATGTGCCCTGGGCGCAACCCGGTGGTAGGGAAAGGGGGGGCACCGAAGAGCAGCTGATCGCTGCTGACAGGCGCCCCGTATGTCGGACACCTGCAGCAGCTTTAGGAAGAGCCAGGAAATTACGGCGTTCTGACTGGGGTCTGTGACGGCCAGGGAGTGGACCAGTCCAGTCACCTGACTTGTCACCTGACCTCACATCAGTGACATGAGGTCAGATGAGACTCAGGTCAGGGCACAGGTCCACTCCCGTGCTGCAGCCTTCCAGCATCTGCCTCTGTGCTCTACACACACGCCGAAGCAGAGAGGAAGCTCCGCCCACAGCCCGTCCTGACCTGTCAGCAAGGAGACATGGTGAGTGTCTGTGTGTATATGTCTGTGTAGTGTGAATACATTGTGTGTGTCTCTGTGTTTGTATGTGTATATGTTACAGTGTGTGTGTGTGTGTGTGTGTGTGTGTCTCTCTGTCTGTCTGTGTCTCTGCATGTGTTTGTCTCTTACATCTACTACATTATCTGTACTCAGAGTTATCACTGTGTTATCTGTGGTGTTACATAGGACTGCAGGTAACATCTGCTACATTATCTGTACTCAGAGAGTTATCACTGTGTGTTATCTGTGTTGTTACATAGGACAGCAGGTAACATCTACTACATTATCTGTGTTGTGTACATGTGTGCCAGTGTGGGTATATATGGGTCTGTTTGTGAATGTGTCTTTGTGCTTGTATATTTGTGCCTTTTATGTATTTGTATATGTTCCGGTCTGTGTATTTATTTGCCGGTGTGTGTGCGTATATGTGTCTGTACGTCTATATATTTACCTGTATGTGTATGTGTATGTTCCAGATGTGTGTATGTATATTTGCCTGTATGTCTAAATATCTGTCTTTATGTATGTACAGTATATATGTTCCAGCGTGTCCATATATGTGGTTAATTTTTGGTTTGTGTAGGGGGCGGCAATAGAGAGTCCCGCACAGGGCGCCATCCAAGCTAAGGTCGGCCCTGGCTGTCACCAACCCTAGTCAGAAGGAACTCCGCCGCTGCCTGCACCGAATGACCTCGTCGGCTTCTCCGGTAAGTCACACCAGGCAGAGCGGAGAGTGGTAGCGGTAGGCTACCGCTGACCGGTCTGTTCCAGTGTGGCGCTAAGTACAAGGGGGGGGGGAGTGTGGCGCTATTTACAAGGAGGGAGTGTGGCGCTATTTAAAAGGAGGGAATGTGTCACTATTTACAAGGGGGGGAGTGTGGCGCTATTTACAAAGGGGCAGCGGGCTGTGTGTGGCACTATCTACAGGGGGCTGTGTGGCGCTATCTACAGGGGGCTGTGTGTGGCCTCTTTAATTTATTTTATTTTCATTTCTTTTTATGTTAATTACATTATAGAACTACATCGCTTGTAAAATGTAGAAATGCTTTTATACTAGAGTTACATTAAAAAAATTGTGAAAAAAAAATTACACCTCATTGATTGGTAAAGAAAGAAAACATGGCGAGGGGGAAGGAGATGTCGGGAAATAAATTGGGGGGGGGGGGGCGCCAATCTGAATCTTTGCCCCGGGTTCAGGAGAACCTAGCTACGCCTCTGCTGAGATATGGCCTAACAACTGCCTGTGTACAATCAGTACACAGGCTAATGTACTGGCATATTAATATATGCCAGTACATTACAGTTAAAAAATCAAAATGAAAAATCCGTCTATGGGATTAAATAAAAAAAATGTAAAAAAATGTAAAAAAAAATAATGTTAAATAAAGAAAAATTGTCAAAAAAATACACAGAAATACAAATTTTTTTGAATAAATAAACTTTTTGAAATATACAGTAAGTCCCAAAACATGAAATAATATAGACATATTTGGTATCGCCACGACCATAACAACCTGTACAACAAATGTATAACATTATTTATGATGATCGGTGTTGGGTGTAAAAAAAATAAAATAATAAAACTGCAGCGGAACTGCTTTTTTTCAGCATTTTCACCAAAATGAAAATGTATATAAATTAAACGATAATATATTTGTACCAAAAAATGGTACCTACATAAAGTACAACTCGTCCCGCAAGAGACAAAGTCTCATACAACTACGTCGTAAAAAAATAAAAAAAGTTATGTGCGTCGGGATGCAAAGAGGGAAATATAAAAAAAATTGTTCTTTCCTCAAGGCCAAAATTGTCCTTGTCCTTAAGAGGTTAAAGGGGTTATGTGTGGACCAAAAATTATTTACAGTGTACTCATTTCAGTATGTAGGTATACTCGCTAATATACATTCTGGTCCCCCGTCGTGCTGATTCTGAGATTTTCATAGATTTTTATACCGCTGCCGGCGGACCGGAAGTCTAGGTGCACAGTCTTTTTTGATGATGATACGACTCTTCATTATATGACCTGCCCCGTTGTACTCTATGTACAAGTAGTACAGTGAGTACGTAGAGTACAGCAGGGCCGGTCACATGATGCAGAGTCGTATCGTCATCACTATTATAACATCAGGGTGAAATATAAGTACTTACTGCAATTATAGAGCGTGTTGACCTTCTTCACATCCGAATCATCCAGTCCTACATTCTGTCCAAGAGTTATGGTAGGGTCAGATTTAACGACCATTGATGGCTTTCCTGTGCTGTAGTAATTCCTATGGGAGGTGGCTATTGTTAATCATATGCCTAAAGAAGCGCATGTAGGTTATATTTAAAATTAGATTAGACTTCATGGGTTTTCATTTTTTCATGTACAATGATGGAGTGGGGGTAGTTCCCCTTCTAGTGCCTTACAAAACGTGGTTACAAAAAGCATCTCTTGCTCTGGAGCACCCAGCATGATCATGCATTACACAGATAGCCTATCGATTTAAAGGGACACTGCGTAATGCTTAATTTCCTCTGTGGTGGCGCTGCAGGGGAACTGAACACTTGCTTCTGGGTTCTCTCGCTGATCACAACTGATCATTTTGTAAAAAAAAAAATTTTAAAAAATGGATCGGATTCTTATGTTCCTGGTTAGTTACCTTAATCCCTTCTCGACATTTGTTGTATAGATACTTCATGGAAAGCTACTGCTTCCCGCCTTTTGCCGTATCCATACGACAAATGGTGAACACCGGCCCAGAAGCTGAGTTGGTGCCCCCATACCTGGGTGTCGGCTGCATGTTATAGCTGACACCCTGGGGAAATGGTGAGGTCCGAAGTTTGCTCCGATCCCCGCTATTAACCCCTTAAATGCAGCAGTCAAAAGCGATCGCTGAATTCAAGGTGTTTGCAGCTCATCTGCACCCCAGCAATGAAATTGCCGGGATGCCGGTGTCTGCAAAGACAACCGGAGGCCTAACACTAGCCTCCCGGTATCGAAAGCGATCGCTGCATCTTAGTGGTTGGCAGCAGATCGGCAGCTCTGCACTGCAATCGCAGGACTGCCGACTGCAACTATGGCAACAGGAGGCCTAACAATGGCATCCTGCTTTGCCATTATGGAAGCCAATTAGGCCCTGCCCGGGGGCGAAGCCTAATCGGCTTGTTGTTAGTGAATGACTGACAGATCTAATACATTGCACTACGTAGATAGTGCAATGTATTAGAAAAATAATCTGACAGTTGGACCTTCAAGTCCCATAGTTGGACTAAAGAAAAGTTTAAAAAAGTGTAAAAATAAAAGTTGTTAAAAATAAAATAAAAGTTTCAAGTGATAAAATAAAACAAAACACTATCGCCCTTTTTCTCTTATCAAGTCCTTTATTATTGAAAAAAATAAACAAACCATACATATTTGGTATTGCCGCGTCCATAATGTCCTGAACTATAAAAATATTATGTTATTCATTCTACGCGGTGAATGGCGTAAAAAAACCTTAAAAAACAATGCCAGAATTTCGGTTTTTTGGTCACTTTGCCTTACAAAAATTGGAATAAAAAGGGATCAAAAAGTCGCATGTATCCAAAAGTAGTACGAATACTAACTACAGCTTGTCCTGCAAAAAAAACAAGCCCTCATACAGCTCCGTCGACTAAAAAATGTAAAAGTTATTGTTCTCAGAACATGGCGACAGAAAAAATACCTTATTTTTACAAAAGTAATTTTATTGTGCAAAAAGTTATAAAACTTAAAAATTGCTATAAATTTGATATCGCCGTAATCGTACTGACCCGCAGATTAAGTTAACATGTAATTTATGACACGTGGTGAACGTTGTATAAAAAAAAGAAAAATGCCAGAATTGCTGTTTTTTGGTCACCTTGCCTCCCAAAAAATAGGATAAAAAGTTGCATGTACCCCAAAATGGTACCAATAATAATTACAGCTCGTCCTGAAAAAAAAACAGCCCTAATATCACTACGTCTATGAAAAAAATAATTTGTTAAGGCTCTAATATGTCAGGAAAGCAAAATATGCAGTTGTGCCGGCCCGAGGGGAACGTTTCTTCTCTTTCAAAAGGCAATTTATCAAGGCCCCAAAATTAGGGAACCAGGAAGGGGAGGGCCCAAACATATCTGCTGGAAGCGAGGGTGCCCGTATTATAGCAGGACGACAGTTCCCACCAAAATTCCCCAAACTGTAAAGGTGCGGAGTGTGGACCAAAAGAGGATAAGAAAGGACATTTATCAGCGCGACACCGGCCTGTGCAGAGAGGATTGCTTCACAGCGTAACAAATATTTATGGATTATTTTGTTTTTTAAAACATTATTATACCACCTGACTATGCCCCTGATGTACTCTGCCCAGCTTACATATGCCCCCACATTATAAACTAAAATACCAGTAAAACTCCAAACAAAACTACTACAAATCAAAATCAACGCTCCAAAAGCAAAAAATGGCGCTCCCTCTCTTCTGAATCCTACAGTGTGCCCAAACACCTGTTTACTTCCACATATATGGCATCACCATACCCGGGAGCACACTTTTAACAATTTTTGGGGTGTGTGTCTCCAGTGGCACAAGTTATGCATGGCATATTTGCCACTGAAATGGCATATCTAGGGAAAAATTTAAATTTTTACTTTGCACCATCCACATCACAATCATTTATGGAAAAGACCTCTAGGGTGAAAATGCTCACTGCACCCCTAAATAAATGCCTTGAAGGGTTTAGTTTCCAAAATGGGGTCACTTCTCAGGGGTTTCTTTTATTATTTCACATCAGAGCCTCTGCAATTGTGAACCAATACTGTGTATGTCGCCAAACGAGGCCTCAACTTCGCATGGTACTCTTTCACTCCTGAGCCTGGTCGAATATCCATGCAAAAGATTATTGCCCCATGTAGGGTGGTTCTAAAACCGGGAAACACAGCATAATAATTAGAGAGCTGTCTTGTTATGGTGGCACAAACTGGGCACCACATATTGGTACATCTATGCAAAAAAAACCATTTTCACTCTGCAACATCGAGTGCACACTAATTTCTGCAAAACACCTGCCTGGTTAACATGCTCAGTACACCCCTAGATGAATACCTTGAGGGTGTAGTTTCCAAAATGGGGTCAATTCTGGGGTGTTTCCACTGCTTTGTTCCCACAGGGGCTTTGCAAATGCGACATAGCGACCATAAACCGATCCAGCAAAATCTGCACTCCAAAAGCCAAATGGCGCTCCTTCCCTTCTGATCCCTGTCGTGTGTCCAAACAGCAGTTTATGACCACAAATGTTGTATTGCCGTACGAGGGAGAAGTTGATTTACAAATGTTGGGGTTCTTTTGTTCCTTTATTTGTGGAGAAAATGAAACATTTTGAGCTAAAGCTACATCTTATTGAAGAAAAAGGATTTTTTTTTTATTTTCACTGCCCGTACTCTGGAGAAGTTGCTTTACAAATGTTGGAGGGCTTTTTCTCCTTTATTCCTTATGGAAATAATTTTTTTATAGCTACAGTACGACAACATCTTATTGGAAAAAATAAAACTTTTCTTTTTCACGTCCAAATTCTAATAAAACCTATGAAACAACTATGGGGTCAAATGCTCACTACACCCCTAGATGAATCCTCAAGGGGTGTAGTTTCCTAAATGGAGTCACTTTTTGGGCATTTTCATGATTTTGGTCCCTCAGGGGCTTTGCAACATGGTTTTGGTCCCTCAGGGGCTTTGCAAATGCAACATGGCCTCCGCAAACCATTCCTGCTAAATTTGAGCTCCAAAAGTCAAATGGCGCTCCTTCCGTTCTAAGCCGTGCTGTGTGGTTTATGACCACATGTGGGGTACTGTTTTACTCAGGAGAAATTGCTTTACATACGTTGCAGTGCTTTTTCTCCTTTAATCCTTGTGAAAATGAGAAAAAAATAGCTAAACCTACATTTTCTTTGAAAAAACATTTCGATTTTCATGGCCTACTTCCAATAATTTCGCCAAAAAACCTGTTGGTTAAAAATGCTCACTATACCCCTAGATAATTTCCTTAAGGGGCGTAGTTTCCAAAATGGGGTCACTTGTGGGGGGTTTTCACTGTTTTGTCCCCTCAGGGGCTGTGCAAATGCGACTTGGCCTCCCCCAAAAATTCCTGCTAAATTTGAGCTCCAAGAGCCAAATGGCGCTCTTTCCCTTCTAAGTCCTGGCGTGTGTCCAAACAGCCATTTATGACCACATGTGGGGTATTGTTTTACTCAGGACAAATTGCTTTACAAATGTTGCAGTGCTTTTTCTCATTTAGTCCTTGTGGAAATGATAAAAAATTAGCTAAACCTATATTTTCTTTGAAAAAATTTTGATTTTAATTTTCACGGCCTATTTCAAGAGCAAATTTTTCCATTGATGTAAAGTCCAATGTGTCACAAGAAAACAATCTCAGAATTGCTTGGATAGGTAAAAGCATTCCGAAGTTATTACCACATAAAGTGAAACATGTCAGATTTGAAAAATGAGGCTCTGTCAGGAAGGTCAAAAGTGGCAAAGTGCGAAGGGGTTAACAGATCATGATAATCTTGTTATTTGGTGTGACTATAGCTTACATGATACATCCAGAATGGGGTACTCTACAGTAATGTACGTGTACTTTCAACTTTTTCATATACTTACGAGTTAAATTGCAAGATTGAGTTGTAGCCATATGGTAGCTGAAAAGTATCTCCTCCATCCAAGATAAAATTGCTGTAATCCCCTATTTAAGAAAAAATAATGAGATATCAGTCTCGTGATCCTTCAAGTCAACATTGTGCATGAATTCATGTGGTACCAGAGTGTATTTTATACAGGAAGGCATATCAAGGCTCAATATCTGTCTACCTCCAACCTTCCCAACATACGACCAACACCTGAAAAACATAACAGCATCAAGTACCATATTAGTACATGAACAGTAAACACATTAAAGGGGGTTTCTGTTTTTTTTGTACATAAAGCTTAAAGAGACTTCTGGAAATGTACATTGATAGCCTATCCTTAGGTCAGGATATCAATGTGTGATGAGTGGAGGTCCATACCCGGGATACCCCAATAATCAGCAGAAGAAGATGCTGCATCTCTACAGGCACAGCAGCACATCCATGCACATGATCAGTGGGGGGGGGGGGGGTCCCTGGGTCAAATCCCCACTGATAACTCAATGGTTGCCTATATTAAGGATAGGCTATCAAAGTACATTCCCATAAAATTAATTTACAATAAAAAGTTCTTCCATTTTTTTGAACATACATGGCATTTTATTTCCTCACCATTTCCAAGCCCTTATTTTGCTGTCAGTGAATGAAAACATACATTTAGAGGTTAAAAACCTGTAAAGACCAGAACCTTCTCACACTGGGAGTTTACTACACTTATATCCAGTGTAGACAATACTCTCTGGTCTAGCTTGCTCCAATGTATCAGTGTAGGTAGCCTTGACTGTTAGGCTTACAGAGGATAGCTTAGATTACATACCACTGTAGCAAATTCCCAGCTGCGAGAAAGAAGAATTTTGCTATTTACTGACTGCAAAAAGCTTGAAAATAGTGAAGAATGGAAAATCTTAATTTTTTTATACATTTGCAAAACTAATAGAGTACTTATACTATAATTTAAGGGGTATTCCCATCATAAATACTTGAGAGGTAAGGGTCCCAACTCTGGGGCCCTCACCCATCGAGAGATCTGTGAATCCATGACCCCAGTTCAGGACGACCACACTCCCCATAGAAGTGAATGGAGAGTTGGCTGCACACTGGGAGTTACAAAAAAAGCCAAGAGCGCTGTTGGGTGCCTCGGTAGCTGGACTCATGGCTATAATATTAAAGAGGTTGTTTGTGATGAGACAACTCCTCTGATTTTCATTCTTCATGGATTCATTTTTGTGGACACTGTTATAGTTAAGCTTAAATGATAGATTTCCATACCCTCCTCCAGTCTCTATACTGATATAGTCTTGTTCATTGCTTCTATTGACAAACTGTACACAGGTCATAATCTCAAATTCCTTCATGAGCGTATCGAACATTGATATTTCGAAACTAGCTGGAAACAGAAGAACAGAGTTATGTTTTTAGGTTTAAAATATTGACAAACTTCATCTCTAGACAGAAGCATCTCAGGTCAGATCTATAATAGGGATAACTTACAATAATCAGGGGACACGACAAACGGAACTATTACCATTCCATTTGCTGATTTTTTCCATTGGCACCCAGGACATACTTTGGCACTACGTGAGTGTTTAACGTCAATGTCACCACCCACAAGGAAGACAGCGATGTCTGCGATGAGAAAGGACAAATAGTTAGATCTATATTGACAGATTTTCACAATGATGAAAAAACACCCAAAAATTGCCCCAAAAAGTTTTGTTTATCAATACAATTCAGTAATTTCATTAGCAAATATTACACAAATCTCACCTTTGTTTGCTTCCTTAATTATTTCAAACATTGCTCTGCTGTCAGCGTAAGGATAAGGGGCAATTGCTAAAAAAAAAAAAGAAATTAAAATGTAATACCAAAGTAGCAGCACAAATGTTAGAACATTTTTACCCTTAGCAAAACACTGCGTTCACTAGAGTTCACTTATGATGATTTTTGGGGAGAATTTTGTTTACTTAAATTTCAGGAGATTCAAGTAACGCCTCTGCAAGAACATAATTTGAACAATGCAAATAGGGGCATCAATGTTGGATTAGAAATAAGAACCACCAGCACAATAATGATATTTCCCATCCTAGCCTCACAATTTCAGCAAAAACAATACTCAAGATGCAATTGTTCTCTCACTGTACGGATAACATCTACCATGCAAGATCATTATAATTCACATAGGCAACAATTTTCGTGATACATAATAACCATCTGTAGAAACAAAAAAATCCGTCCCAAAAGCAGACTAGCCTCTATTGAACATGTTGAATACTGACAAAATAAAGTATGTTTTCCATTTGATAATACAGTGAGTACTCTTCTATGTGTTTTTAGAGTCAGGAAGAAGCAGAGAAAGCTTAAGATTTTTGTCATTTTTATACATTTGTATTGCCAGAGTTAGTACAAGTGAGGATGGAGCAACTTTAAAGTGGCAATTGGATAGGTGAACTGAATTACTAGTAACTGTTTTATTACTGACTATGGAAACCATAACAAAAAGCATGAGGGAAAGAAGGAAAATTAGCAGAGTTAATTGGGAGAAGAAAAATGGAAATAAGGTTAGATAGATAGATAGAAAAATCTTAACTTACTTTTTCCAGCATCTTTTGTTTTCTATGAGAAAATAGAGACATGTTTATATTGGGAGAATGAGAAAAGTGCTAAATACAGGTCTTTTTACCTCTCCTTGTAAGAGAAGCAGGGATACAGTTACAGTTCAGAGACTGAAGCATCCTTACTTACACTGGCGTAGCTATAGGGGTCGCAGCGGTCGCAATTTCGACCGGGCCCCGAAGCCAGGGGGGCCCACGGCCCCCCGCACCACATCAATAAAAAGTTACTATAGTAACTCGGGCCGCGGGCCCCTGTTACTATAGTAACATACTTTACTTACCTTCCTGGTTCCGGATCGCAGCGGAGGTCCTGACGTCAAGCGCTGTGCGCAGCGCATGACGTCACAGCGCTATGCCGCCGCGCACAGCATAGAGACTACAGAACTCCCGCCGCGGCCGAAGAGGAAGGTAAGCTTAGCCCTGACTGGCGGGGTCCGACTCCCGGGACCCGCCAATCAGCTGTTTTGAAGGGGCCGCAGCACTCGTACGAGAGCTGCTCCCCTTCATTCCTGTCACTTCATTCCGGTCACACTGTGAATCGGTGTCGGCGATTCACAGTGTGAGCGAGTAGTGAAATGAAGGGGAAGCCGCTCTCGTACGAGTGCTGCGGCCCCTTCAAAACAGCTGATTTGCGGGTCCCGGGCGACACATCAGCTATTGATGGCCTATCCTGTGGATAGGCCATCAATGTTTAGGGACTGCACAACCCCTAAGCCTACGATGTAGCAGGCTTAGGGGGCCCATGAGACAGGATCACAGATTGTGTGATCCTGTCTGCTGGGCCCTGTATCTAAGCCAATCACATGGTAGGCTTAGATACATGGCCCATGCGTGATCCTGTCTGCTGGGCCCTGTATCTAAGCCTACCACACTGTAGGTTTAGATACAGGGCCCCAGCACACAGTAATCTTATACTGTATAAGATTACTGTCTGCTGGACCCTGTATCTAAGCCTACCTTGTGGTAGGCTTAGATACAGGGTCCCACAGACAGTATCACACATGGGCCCTGTATCTAAGCCTTAGGGTATGTGCACAGACACTAATTACGTCCGTAATTGACGGACGTATTTCGGCCGCAAGTACCGGACCGAACACACTGCAGGGAGCCGGGCTCCTAGCATTATACTTATGTACGATGCTAGGAGTCCCTGGCTCGCTGCAGGACAACTGTCCCGTACTGTAAACATGTTTTCAGTACGGGACAGTTGTCCTGCAGAGAGGCAGGGACTCCTAGCGTCGTACATAAGTATGAATCTAGGAGCCCGGCTCCCTGCAGTGTGTTCGGTCCGGTACTTGCGGCCGAAATACGTCCGTCAATTACGGACGTAATTAGTGTGTGTGCACATACCCTAACACATGTGTTACTAATCATTTTTTGTGTGTTTTCTTACAGGTTCGGTCGTTGGACTACGGCGGATTCCAGGACTACTTCGATGACCGCTTTTTTTTTATTAATAAAATGGTTAATGAGGGTTGTGTGGGTTTTTTTTTTTATTTCAATAAAATATTTTTTCTATGTCTTTGTGTTTTTTTTTTAAACTATATTACTACCGCCTTAGTAATGGCCGCCGGCTGATTGACAGCATCCATTGCTAAGACGGGGCTTAGTGTTAGCGGATGCAGAGGCTAACACTAACCCCCTTTATTACCCCGGTACCCACCGCCACCAGGGGTGCTGGGAAGAGCCGGGTACGATCCAGTACCTGACCATCTGTAGCGATGGTCGGCCACTGGGGTGGCCGCAGGCTGGTATTATCAGGAGGGGAAAGGCCAAAAACAGTGGCCCTTCCCATCCTGGTAATGCTGCTGCTTTATTGTATCTGGCTGGTTATGAAAATGGGGGGGACCCCACGTCATTTAAAAAAAAATAAAATAAAAAATAATTGGAAAGAACGATGTCGGGTCCCCCCCAATTTTCATAACCAGCCAGATACAACACAGCAGCAGCAGGCAGCATTACAAGGGTGGGAAGGGCCACTGTTTTTGGCCTTCCCCAGCCTAATACTACCAGCCTGCGGCTACCCCGGTGCCTGCCCGTCACTACAGATGGTCGGGTACTGGTTTGTACCCGGCTCTTCCCAGTACCCCTGGTGGCGGTGGGTACCGGGGTAATAATGGGGGTTATTGTAGCCTCTGCACCGGCTCACATTAAGCCCCGTCTTAGTAATGGAGGTTGTTAATCAGCCAGCGGCCATTACTAAGGCGGTGATAATAAAGTTTAAAAAGATACAAGCACATAGAAAAAATATTTTATTGAAATAAAAAAACAACCCTCATTAACCATTTTATTGAGAATAAAAAAAAAGCCGTCATTGAAGTCCTCGTATCCGAAGTCCAACAACCGAACCTGTAAAAAAAACACAAACACACAAAAATAATCAGTAACACATAAAGAAGCAAAATTATTATTCTTACCTATCCTGGGTCCAGCGCTGGATCCGCAATGTCAGCCAGCTGAGCCCTGTATCTAATCCAATCATGTGTGATACTGTCTGCTGAGCCACTGTATCTAATCCAATCATGTATGATACTGTCTGCTGGGCCCTATATCTAATCCTATCATGTGTGATACTGTCTGCTGAGCCACTGTATCTAATCCTATCATGTGTGATACTGTCTGCTGGGCCACTGTATCTAATCCTATCATGTGTGATACTGTCTGCTGAGCTGTGTATCTAATCCTATCATGTGTGATACTGCCTTCTGAGCCACTGTATCTAATCCTATCATGTGTGATACTGTCTGCTGAGCCACTGTATCTAATCCTATCATGTGTGATACTGTCTGCTGAGCCACTGTATCTAATCCTATCATGTGTGGTACTGTCTGCTGAGCCACTGTATCTAATCCTATCATGTGTGATACTGTCTGCTGGGCCACTGTATCTAATCCTATCATGTGTGATACTGTCTGCTGAGCTGTGTATCTAATCCTATCATGTGTGATACTGCCTTCTGAGCCACTGTATCTAATCCTATCATGTGTGATACTGTCTGCTCAGCCACTGTATCTAATCCTATCCATAGTTTATAGGGTCGTAGTGCTATAGATATGCTATGTTGTCTCATATACACACTTTTTTTTGGGGCGGACACATGTATTGGGGCTATTTCCCGGACATTTTAAGCCCTGAGGGTCTGTTCACACGGCAGCGTCTGTTTCGGCTGAAATTACTGTGCTGTTTTCAGGAGAAAACAGCACCTTAATTTCAGCCGTAATGGCATGTGCAGGCGTCTTTTGCTGCGTCCATTACGGAAGTAATTGAAGCTGGTTTTCCATGGAGTCCATGGAAAACTGCTCCATTTACGTCTGAAGAAGTGACAGGCACTTTTTTACGCGCCGCCTTTTGACAGCGGCGCGTAAAAAAAAATTACCGTCGGCACAGAACATCGTAAGACCCATTCAAATGAATGGGCAGATGTTTGCCGACGCTTTTGAGCCGCATTTTCGGACGTAATTCAATGCTAAAACGCCCAAATTACGTCCGTAAATAGTGTGTGTGAACCCAGCCTTAGTGACGCCCCGGCTGCTAGTGCTGCATTGTTGGGTCACTTAGGCCATGAGAAGTTTGCGGGGGGGGGGGGGGGCCAGTAAGAATTTTTGCATCGGGGCCCATGAGCCTCTAGCTACGCCCCTGCTTACTTACCTTTATTGGTGTCGCCTGAATTAGTAAACAGCCAACTAACCACAGCAACATGATACTAAGCGCCATTATCTTGTGTGTCAAGTTTCTCTCTTCTGCTAGTACATGTGCATCATAGACTCTATTTAAACCCAAAATTGGGGATGAAACAGCCAATCATCACACGGGCATGTGATCATAAAGAGGGAGTGACCCCCCCCAAGGAAGGATTGTAATGTGATAGGGTCCACCCACATATTGGCTGGATTTACATACACACAATGAAGAATAATATCATTATCCGGATAATTGGTACCGTATATTCACAGATATCTTGTTAGGATTAAATTAATTCTTAACCAAAAAATTTGGCTCCAATCTTGACATAAAAATAAATCCAGCACGCCGATTCTAATGAACTGGCCTGCACAAATGCAGGAATTAATCCGTGACCTGTGTACAAGAAGATCCAGGCAGTGCTACTGAGTCCACACATTAGGTGGAGAGAAGAAATCAAAAGAACACCAGGGGGCACCAAACCATGTATGTAACAAAAATATCTGCACATGGGAACGTTTTTAAAAAAAATTACAATTGAAAAATTTTCTGTTTTGTGAGATGTAACACAAAATTTATTATTAACCCCTTCCCGCTGCAGCCACTTTTGACCTTCCTGACAGAGCCTCATTTTTCAAATCTGACATGTTTCACTTTATGTGGTAATAACTTTGGAACTTGTGGAAAAACACCAATATTAAGAGAAAATTTGCAAATATTAGCACTTTTCGAAATTTCAATGTATCTGCTTGTAAGACATGCAGTAATACCACACATAATAGTTGCTACTTAACATTTTTAATACGTCTACTTTATGTTTGCATCGTTTTTTTTAACATCCTTTTATTTTCCTAGGACGTTACAAGGCTTATAAGTTTAACAGAAATTTCCCACATTTTTTAGAAAATGTCAAAAGCCTATTTTTCTAGGGACTAGTTCAGTTCTGAAGTGGCTCTGAGGGGACTATATATTAGAAAGCCCCCATAAATCACCCCATTTTAAAACTGCTCCCCTCAAAGTATTCAAAACAGCATTTAGAAAGTTTCTTAACCCTTTAAACTTTTTACGAATTAAAGCAAAGTGGAGGTCAAATTTACAAATTTCATCTATTTTGCAGAAATTCCATTTTAATCAATTTTTTCTGTAACACAGAAGGTTTTATCAGAGAAACACTAATTAATATTAATTGCCCAGATTCTGCAGTTTTTATAAATAACTCACATGTCCTAGTGTCCTAATGGACCGAAAAACAGGCCTCAAAAGCAAAGGAGTACCTAGTGGATTTTGGGGCATTCTTTTTATTGGGGTATGTTCAAACGGGCTATTTTAACCATTTAACCATTTTTTCGGGCCGTAAACGTCCAGAAAAACGGCTGGAAAATCGGAAGCAGAATGCCTTCAAACATCTGCTCATTGATTTCAATGCGAAAACGGTCATTGACTCTATAGACAAACAGCTCCAAAAACGGCCTAAAAAATGCAGCAAAAAATGCGAGGTGCTAAAAATACTGCTTTTTCCCTTGAAAACAGCTCTGTATTTTGAGACGTTTTTTAGTAAGCGTGTGAATATACCCTTGGATTAAATTTTAGGCACTATGTCAGGTTAGAATGGGTCTTGTGGAGCCAAAACAAAGGAAACACCCCCAAAAATACCCTATTTTGGCAACTAGATGCCACAAGGAATTCATCTAGGGGTGTAGTGAGCATTTTGACTCCACAGGTGTTTCATAGATTTTATTAGAATTTGGACGTGAAAATGAAAAGTTTTATTTTTTTCCAATAAGATGTTGTTGTACTGTAGCTATAAAAAAATATTTCCATAAGGAATAAAGGAGAAAAAGCCCTCCAACATTTGTAAAGCAACTTCTCCAGAGTACGGAAATACCGCATATTTGGTAATAAATTGCTGTTTGGGCACATCGCAGGGCTCAGAAAGATAGGAGTGCAGGATTGGTTTCTCGGTACCATGTCGCTTTTGCAAAGCCCATAAGATACCAGTACAGTGGAAACTCCCCAAAAGTGACTCCACTTGGGAAACTACACCCCTTGAGGAATTCATCTAGGGGTGTAGTGAGCATTTTGGCCCCACAGGCGTTTCATAGATTTTATTAGAATTGGACAGTGAAAATAAAAATGAATTTTTTATCAATAAGATGTAGCTTTAGCTCAAAATTTTTTATTTTCTCCACAAATAAAGGAGAAAAAGAACCCCGACATTTGGAAAGAAACTTCTCCAGAATTCGTAAATACCCTATATTTGGTCATAAACTGCGGTTTCAGCACATGGCAGTGCTCAGAAGGGAAGGAGCACCATTTGCTAGAATCGTTTTTGGGTGCTGTGTCGCATTTGCAAAGCTCCTGTGGGACCAAAACAGTGGAAATCCCCCAATAGTTACCTCATTTTGGAAACTACACCCCTCAAGGTATTCACCTGGTAGTGGACTGAGCATGTTAACCCCACAGGTGTTTTCCAGAAATTAGTGTGCACTCGATGTTGCAGAGTGAAAATGGCAATTTTACCATGGATTTGCCATTTCAGTGTCCAATATGTTGTGTCCAGCATGTGTTACCATGAAAACGCAGCTCTCTAATTAATATGCAGAGTTTCCTGGTTTTAGAAACACCCTACATGTGGCCCTAATCTTTTACCTGGACGATCAATAGGTTTCAGGAGTGAAAGAGTACCATGCAAAATTGAGGCCTAATTTGGCGATTTACAAAGTATTGGTTCACATCTGCAGGACTGATGTGAAATAAGAAAATAAACCCCTGAAAAGTGACTCAATTTTGGAAACTACACCCCTAAAAGCATTTATTAAGGGGTGTAGTGAGCATTTTCACCCCACAGGTCTTTTCCATAAATTATTGCCCTGAGGATGGTGCAAAGTAAAAATTTCAATTTTTCCCCAGATGTGATATTTCAGTGGCAAACTTGTTGTGCCACTGGAGACACTCACTACAAAAATTGTTAAAACGGTTCTCCGGATATGGTGATGCCATATATGTGGATGTAAACTGCTGTTTGGGCACACTGTAGGGCTCAGAATAGAGGGAGCGCCATTTTGCTTTTGGAGCGTGGATTTTGCTTGGTAGTAGTTTTATTTGGAGTTTTACTGACATTTCAGTTTATAATGTAGGGGGTACATGTATGCTGGGCAGAGTACATCAGGGGCATAGTCAGGTGGTAGAATAATGGGGTAAAAAAAACAATAAAATAATCCATAGATGTGTGTTACGCTGTGGAGCAATCCTTTCTGCACAGGCCGGTGTCGCACTGATAAATGTCCTTTCTTATCCCCTATTTGGTCCACACTCTGCACATTTGCAGTTTGGGGAATTTTGCTGGGGAAGTGTTGTCCTGGTATAATACAGGCACCCTCGCTTCAAGCAGATATGTTTGGGCCCTCCCTTTTCTGGTTCCATAATATTAGGGTCTTAATAATCGCCTCTTGAAACAGAAGAAATGTTCCCCCCGGGCCTGCACACATGCATATTTCTTCTTTCCTTACTTATTGGAGCCATAACATTTTTTTTTATATATAGACGTAATGGTATCAGGGCTGTTTTTTTGTAGGATGAGCTGTAGTTTTTATTATTACCATTTTGAGGTACATGCGACTTTTTGATCACATTTTGTCCTATTATTTGGGAGGCAAGGAGACCAAGAAACAGCAATTCTGGCATCGTTTTCTAGGTTTCCTTTTATGCAGCATTCACCGTGCGTTATAAATGACATGTTAACTTTATTCTGCGGGTGAGTATGATTCCGGCGATACCAAATTCATAGCGCTTTTTTATAACTTTTTGCACAATAAAATTACTTTTGTAAAAAATTATGTCTCTTTTCTGTCACCATGTTTTGAGAACCCTAACTTTCTAATTTTTTCGTCGAGGGATCTGTATGAGTGCTTGTTTTTTGCGAGACGAGCTATTGTTTTTATTGATATAGTTTTTCGATACATGCAAATTTTTAATCACTTTTTATTCAAATTTTTGGAAGGCAAAGTGACAATAAAACAGCAATTATGTATGATAGTATAATGGTTGCCTTCTTGAACACAAAAAAAATACATGGAAATATACCCAACATTTCCTTAATTAGTTTGAAACATCTTGTCTCCAAAGTATACGTACATATATTTTTTAGACAAAGAACAGATATATCCACCAACAAAGTAATAGACATTACTCACGCCTTGATGCAAAATCTTGAATCCGGTCGCGCAATGTTTTGGCTCAATAGCGTTCCTCAAGCTCGATTTTAATGCAGATCACGGGAGTCCAGGAATTTAGATATAACACATGTCCAGCCCCGCATGAGCAATCCACTGGTCGCATCTATTCTAGACCCAATCAGTGGATGCCGATGCACTTGTGGCACACGTGTGCATAGACAGACGCAATATAGGACTGCAGACGCTGGTACTTGGGACACATGTTGACTTACCCATGGCGCCATAATGGTACATAGCTATCAATTATTGCAGCGTATATATTGACTACACACGCAGCTATCTATATAAAAATTCTTGATTCAGCCACTGTTTTTAACAGACCCCTGAGAAAGCCGGGTCCCTCCGGCTATACGCGTGGGGAAGGGATTGAGGCCAGCTTTACACTTAGTGCCCATTCAGCTGGTTTACCTTGTCCAGGCTTTCCCATCTTGAGATCATAAGTAGCCACAGTTGGTATTGTATATTGCACATGGCACTTTATATATGTATATTTATGTAGCATTTGTTGCATTGTATTCTTTACCATAATTGATTTTCTTGCTGGGTTGGACTAGTGTGTATCTATGTCTTACATTAGTGCTGGTCTCTGGTCACGTGTCTTATTTTGGACCTGGCTTTGATACTACAATATATGGAGTTTTGCCCGCTTTGTTTTGTGTGTTTTTTTAACGTTTTTCTTTATCGTTTTTAGTTCTTGTATTTCAGAATCAAGTCATTTTGTGATTGCTGTAATTCTCATAGTAGAGCAGTATTAGTAACTGAAACCGTAAAGTTGGGCGTACATACTTTAAATCACTGGTTTCCCGACTCAACCATAAGCTTGCTTGTTCAGCTTGGCTTTCCCTATCTTCAATGGTGAGAGGGGAATAATCCGCTGCCAAAATCCCTCTTGCAGCGGCTTATTTCCCACTGGAACAAAAAATTGGACATGTTGATCTCCATCATGCCCAATCCTTCGTTCCACGACAGCAGATGTTGGAGACCCCCATACACATCGGGTAGTCAGCCAAATCTCCAGACATTGGCGGGTTCAGATAAAATTCATCTGAATGTCATCTGAATGTCATCTTTGTCATGTGACCGGCCCCACTGTACTCTATGTATAAGCAGTAGCAGTAGTACATCAAGTACATAGAGTACAGCGAGCCGAAGAGTCCTATCGTCATCAAATAAGACTCTTCAATGGATAGAGGGGAATAATCCACTACCAAAATCTCTCTTGCAGTGGCTTATTTCCCACGGGAGCAAAAAACTGGACATGTTGAAATCCAACATGCCCAATACTTCTTTCCACGACGGCAGATATTGGAGACCCCTATACACATTGGATAGTCAGCCAATCCTGCAGACATTGGCGGGTTCGGATAAAATTTATCTGAATTTCATCTGAATGTCATCTGGTGCAGTGGCATCTGGTAGATAAGAGGACAGCAGAAACGAGAAGAGGTGATTATGTTGTCAGGACGCAGGGCACATAGGAGATTTGCCTATGTATAAGCAGTAGCAGTAGTACATCGATTACATGGAGTACAGCGGGGCCGGTCACATGACTAATTCGTATTGTCATCAAAGAAGATTGTGCAACTAAGCTTCCGGTCCCCAGGCAGCACTTTAAAAATATATGTAAATCTCAGAATCAGTGTAAAGGGGGACCATGATGTATATTAGTGAGTGTACTCACATACTGCAGAGAGTACACTGCTAATAATTTTTGGTCCCCACATAACCCCTTTAAGTTTTGTTACTGTTGTTTTACTCACTACATATGTTGAATTTTGGTCCCACATGTCTACCTATAACCCTAGTCTTAATCTTAGGACCCTTTAGTGTGGAGCAGTATGTGTCACCTGCAGGCTACTGTTTATCATGGTCAATGCATTATGCATTAGGGATATTTAGGAGGTCTGACAGAATAGTTACAGCCGAAAATTCAGGTTTATTTCACTTTGTGTTTAGTGCTATGTGATTATTATGAAGATCTTTGAGTAAACAGGACTTTAGAGTGAAACGGAATTGAAGATTATAGTGAATAGCCGGTTTCATGAAGAAAGTAACAGTACAGTAAATGGTCTCATTATTTTTGTCAAATTACCGTCTTGGGTGGTGGAAGAGGTGACACGTACTGGTCAGTTGTGTTCATGTTTGTCCTGGGGATAGTTTGAGATCTTGCTGTGAATGGGATGTTAAATTCTTTTGTATCATTGACACACAAAGAACAATTATTTTTGAAGGGCTACTGTAACGATTCTAACGGCTTCTGACCTTCTCCACCTACAGGTGTAACGTGACCTGCAGGGCATATTTCTAGTGCAAGAAAGAAACACATCCTGTGCGCCTGCACACATGCACATACACACATATACAATGTCGTTATTTTTTCCAAACCCTATAATTCAGTAACGTGTAGAACCACTTTTAGTAACAATAACTTGAAGGAAATGTCTTCTGTATACATTTTTTAGTCTCGCACATCATTTAAGAGATTTTTTTTCCCACTCTACTTTACAACATTGCTTCAGTTCATTGCTGTTTGAGGGTATTCAGGCCCTTTTACACTGGCCAATTATCGGGAAAAAGAGCGGTCATAGAACGCTGGTTCCCGATCTTTGCCCTGTGTAACAAGCTTTCGTCCCCATACATATCTCCTTGTGAAAGGAGCAAACGAGCGCCAATCAAGGAGCTGTCTCGTTCATTGGTGCTCGTTTACATGGCCCACGTCGGGCCATGTAAAAGGACCCTTAGTTTATGCAAAGCTTTCTTAAGACCAATAAGGTTGAGATCTGGACTTTGCCTTGTCCTGTCCTCACCTTTAGCCAGATTCAGTGGCGTAGCTAGCGGTGGGGGCACCATGATCGTCAAGGCCACGCTACAGTATTAACGGAGAAAGGAGGGGAAAAAAATGGATCGTCTGGAGGCGCTGCTGCGTGGCAAAATTTGTAGAAATGACGGTAAAGTCCAGATATAATAAAATCGTTTATTTCAATATGTGGCTACGCGTTTCAACGCTGAACGAGCGTCTTCTTCAGGCCATGTACACATTGTGCTTCTGACACTTTATATAACATAGTGAGTTCAAATTAACAGGAGTGAAAAACCGCCAAATCTGCCGAGGTCAGAGTGCGACCGTGACGTCACACCCGGTTTTTTTCAACTAAAGGGCAGTTAAAACAGATGAACCATTATAAAAATAAATACTTTCTTTTGTTTACAAAACATAGACACTTGATGATTGGGATACAGTGGGATAGTGCCTGAATTGTATAAATTACAGAAATAACCTAAAAGTAGTGGTCTTTAAAAGCCGGGAGTGTGTTCTCATCTGCAATGCATTAAAACAGGTGTATTAAAACCAGTAAAACAAGCTCTGAATTGACAATTTTATATTTTTATATAAAAGATTAGTTAAACTTTCAATATTGTTGATAAGTTTAGCGTGAAGTAACTTTGTAATGAAAGTAGTTGTGTTGCTAGGTTACACTGAGAACGCTTGGTTGAGCCGGTATCACATCCTTCAGATAGGGGTCATGTTTTATAATATGCCAATGTTTGTGCAGGATGGCCCTGACTGCTTTGTTCCCTTGATTGAAAGTAGTGATAAAATTCGTATTGTATTTATTGGATTCTAATTTTTTATGTGTTGGATTTATACAGAAGTTTTGGGACAAATCTGAGGCTTTACGACGTGCACCTTTGATGAGGTTCAAAGGGAAATTCTTAAATTCTTAAAGGTTCAAGGAGAAGAATTTCCTTTTGAACCTCATCAAAGGTGCACGTCGTAAAGCCTCAGAGTTGTCCCAAAACTTCTGTATAAATCCAACACATAAAAAATTAGAATCCAATAAATACAATACGAATTTTATCACTACTTTCAATCAAGGGAACAAAGCAGTCAGGGCTATCCTGCACAAACATTGGCATATTATAAAACATGACCCCTATCTGAAGGATGTGATACCGGCTCAACCAAGCATCACATTCAGACGGTCTCTGACTTTGAAAAACATCCTAGCCCCTAGCAGGGCTCGGAAACCGAAAATGCCGCAAACAAACTTTTTGTCCACATTAAATGGCTCCTTTAAATGTGGTCACTCACGGTGTCTATGTTGTAACAGCATCACTCACAAGAAATATACATACACATCCACCGTCACAAAAGAATTATTTACTATTAAGTCATTCCTCAATTGCAGTAGTTCCTACGTAATTTACCTAATGGAATGTACCTGCCATTTACAATATATAGGGAGAACCACACAATGTCTGCCATCCAGATTGAACAAACATCGATTTAATGTGAACACGGGCTTTCTAAAACACAGCGTGTCCCGTCATTTCTCCCAGGTACACAATTGCCAGTTCAACCAAATCAACATTACACCAATTGAGGACATCCATCTAGATGTCCCCAATAGGTTCAACAAACTCAAACAGAGGGAAAATTATTGGATATTCAGACTACAAACACTACACCCAGGGGGTCTTAATGACATCTCTGAGTCCACATTAGATTAACCCCTTAAGGACACAGCCTGTTTTGGCCTTAAGGACACAGCCTATTTTTTCTAATCTGACATGTGTTACTTTATGTTGTAATAACTCCGGAATGCTTTTACCTAGCCAAGCGATTCTGAGATTGTTTTCTCGTGACACATTGGACTTTATGATACTGAAAAAATTTTGTCGTTAAATTCAATATTTATTTGTAAAAAACACCAAAATTTAGAGAAAATTTGCAAAAATCTGCATTTTTCTAAATTGTAATGTATCTGCTTGTAAAACAGATAGTTATACCACACAAAATAGTTACTAGTTAACATTTCCTATATGTCTACTTTATGTTTGCATTGTTTTTTGAACGTGCTTTTATTTTTCTAGGACGTTACAAGGCTTATAACTTTAGCAGCAATTTATCATATTTTCAAGAAAATTTCAAAAGGCTATTTTTTCAGGGACCAGTTCAGTTCTGAAGTGGCTTTGAGGGCCTTATATATTAGAAACCCCCTATAAAACACCCCATTTTAAAAACTGCACCCCTTAAAGTACTCAAAACAGCATTCAGAAATTATTTGAACCCTTTAGGCATTTCACAAGAAATAAAGCAAAGTAGAGGTGAAATTTACAAATTTCAATTTTTTTTACTAAATTCATTTGTAATACAGTTTTTTCTGTAACACAGAAGGTTTTACCCGAGAAATGTAACTCAATATTTATTGCCCAGATTCTGCAATTTTTAGAAATATCCCACATGTGGTCCTAGTGCGGTAAAGGACCGAAACACCGGCCTCAGAAGCAAAGGAGCACCTGGTGGATTTTGGGGCCTCTATTTTATTAGAATATATTTTAGGCACCATGTCAGGTTTGAAGAGGTCTTGTGGTGCCAAAACAATGGAAACCCCCCAAAAGTGACCCGATTTTGGAAACTACACCCCTGAAGGAATTTTTCTAGGGGTATAGTTAGCATTTTTAGCCCACAGGTTTTTTGCTAAATTTATTGGAACTTGTCTGTGAAAATGAAAATCTACTTTTTTTCTGAAAAAACATACGATGTTTTCGTTTTTACAAGGAATAAAGGAGAAAAAGCACCCCAACATTTGTAAAGCAATGTCTCCCGATTACGGCAATACCCCATATGTGGTAATAAACTGCTGTTTGGACCCACGGCAGGGCTCAGAAGGGAACTAGGGCCATTTGGATTTTGGAGCGCAGATTTTGCTGGAATGGTTTTCGGTGCCATGTCGTGTTTGCAAAGCCCTGGAGGGACCATAACAGTGGAAACTCCCCAAAAGTGACCCCATTTTGGAAACTACACCCCTCAAGGATTTTTTCAAGAGGTATATTTAGCATTTTTAGCCCACAGATTTTTTGCTAAATTTATTGGAACTGGTCTGTGAAAATGAAAATCTACTTTTTTTCTGGAAAAACATACAATGTTTTACATTTTACAAGGAATAAAGGAGAAAAAGCACCCCAACATTTGTAAAGCAATGTCTCCCGATTACGGCAATACCCCATATGTGGTAATAAACTGCTGTTTGGACCCACAGCGGGGCTCAGAAGGGAAGGAGGGCCATTTGGATTTTGGAGCGCAGATTTTGCTGGAATGGTTTTCGGTGCCATGCCGTGTTTGCAAAGCCTTGAAGGGACCATAACAGTGGAAACTCCCCAAAAGTGACCCCATTTTGGAAACTACACCCCTCAAGGAATTTTTCTTGGGGTATAGTTAGCATTTGGACCCTACATGGTTTTTGCTGAATCTATGGGAATTATGCCGTGAAATTGAAAATCTAAATTTTTTCTAATAAAATGTCGTTTTAGCTCAGATTTTTTCATTTTTACAACAGATAAAGGAGAAAACACACCCCAATATTTGTAAAGCAAACTCTTCTGAGCACAGCAATACCCCATATGTGGTAATAAACTGCTGTTTGGACACATGGCGGAAGTTAGAAAGGACGGAGCGCCATTTGACTTTTGGAGCTCAAGTTTTGCTGGAATGGTTTGCGGCCCCATGTCACATTTGAAAAGCCACTGAGGGGCCAAAATACTGCAAACCCGGCAAAAGTGACCCCATTTGGTAAACTACACCCCTCAAGGCATTTATCATTTGCCTGGACATATGACGGCTTAGGAGTGAAAGGCGCATGTGAGACCAATTTTGGTGATTTTCGCAGCATTAGCCCACAACGGCAGGGCTCTGGGGTCAAATAGTAAAACAAACCCCCAAGTAGTGACCCCCATTTTGGAAACTGCACCCCTGAAGGCATTTTATTAACGGGTGTAGTGAGCATTTTGACCACACAGGTTTTTTTTTTTTCTATTAGAAATGAATGCTCAGTGGATGGTGCAAAGTGAAAATTGCAAATTTCCACAGGTATGTGCCATTTTAGTGCACAATATTTTGTGCCCAGTTCGTGCCACTGAAGACAAATACCTCAAACTGTTAAGCGGGTTCTCCCGGGTATGGCGATGCCATATATGTGGACGTACACTGCTGCTTGGGCACGCTGCAGGGCGCACCATTTGGCTTTTGGAGCGTGGATTTTGCTCGCTAGTTGTTTTGTTTGGGGTATTGCTGGTATTTCAGTTTATGATGTGGGGGCATATGTAAGCTGTGTGGAGAACATCAGGGGTATAATAATGCGGTAAATAAATAATAATCCGCAGACGTGGCCGGTGTTGCACTGATAAATGGCGCCCGATATTATCCGCTTTTGGACACTCTGCACATTTTGCATCGCCATATTCTGAGAGCCAAAACGTCTTTATTTTTTTTCACTGGAGCTGGGTGAGGGCTTATTTGTTGCGGGACAATCTGTAGATCTCATTGGCACCATTTTGGGGTACATGCGATTTTTTGATCACTTTGTATTAAATTTTTTTGGCAAGCAAGGTGACCAAAAACCTGCAATTCTGATGATTTTTATTATTATTTTTTTTACGGCGTTCGCCATGCGCTATGAATGACAATTTTACGTTATTCTGCGGGTCGGTACGATTACGGCGATACCATATATATATAGTTTTTCTTAAGTTTTGCAGCGTCTGCACGATAAAATCACTTTTGTTTCAAATAATTTATTTTTGGTGTCACCAGATTCTGAGAGCCATAACATTTTTATTTTTCCGTCAAAAAAGCTGCGGGAGGGCTTGTTTTTTGCGGGACGGGCTGCGTTTTTTAATGGTATAATTTTGGGGTACATGCAATTTTTAGATCCCTTTTTTTATTCTGTTTTGCAAGGGGTAGTGACTAACAAAAAGCGATTCTGGAATAGTTTTTTATATAATTTTTTTACGGTGTTCACCGTACGGGTAAAATAGCGTGATATTTTTATAGTTTGGGTCGTTACGGACGCGGGGATACCACATATGTGTACTTTTATTTATGTTTTTTGGTTTTTCCTATAATAAAAGACTTATTATAGGAAAAAAGGCTGTTATAGTGTTTTTTAACATGAAACTTATTTTTTTTTTTACTTTTTTACAACATTTTTATTAACTTGTTTTAACTTTTACTTTTGTCCCACTAGGGAACTTGAAGGCATGAAGCCCTGATCGCTATTCTAATACACTGCACTACCTACATAGTGCAGTGTATTAGAGCTGTCAGCTATTCACTGACAGCAAGCCTATTAGGCTTCGCCTCCCGGCGGGGCCTAATAGGCTTCCGTACTAGGAAGCGATTGTTAGGCTATGGTTGCCATAGCAACCATCAGAACACTCGCGGGTGCCGATGGTTGTTATTAGCAACCATAGGGTACGATCTAATCACTTAGATGCAGCGATAGCTGCATCTAAGGGGTTAATCGGCCGGATCGGAGCCTTGCTCCGGTCCTGGCCGTTAGGGCACGATGTCAGCTGTGACAAACAGCTGACACCCGCGCCCGTGGCAACCATCGTGGTTGCCGACAGGGCTACAAGCCACTTCGATGCATCGATCACGTTTATCGATGCATCGAAGGGGTTAATCGGCCGGATCGGAGCCTAGCTCCGGTCCTGGCCGTTGCAGAGGGGCGTCGGGCAGCTGATTCCCGGCGGTGATAACGCTGGCTCAGCTTCTGAGCCAGCGTCATCACATACACACGTCATAGAGCTGTGATTGGTCAGTCTGCTTTGACTGACCAATCACAGCGATCGCCGGCAGGAGACCGCTGTGAATGGTCCCCTGCCGTCTTACTGTGCCGATCAACTGTCATAAACAGTTGACGGCACAGTTCTGTCACCTTGTCCTTTGACAGGGTGACAGTTTTTAGCCAGGACGCACCGGTACGTCCCTGTGCCTTAAAGCACTTCAATGCAGGACGTACCGGTACGTCCTGGTGCGCTAAGGGGTTAATATATCTTAATTTCAGGCAACGTGATCAACAAAAGCCATTGCTAACATGTTCATAACAGTGAAATTAAAATAAAATGAAAATAAGAATATAATTATCCCTAATGGGTGCTCCTTCTGGCATACCTACTATCTTATATCAATATCGATGTAAACCATTTGATGTGATAACTAAAAAGTTTGTCACTATGCCATTACCATTCATCTTATATATGCCAAATAAATACACATAGAAGTATTCTTACTTCTTCATCAACTTACCTATGTTCCGTTTGGCCCATCACGTCTTGTTCCCCCTGATGTCTTGACTTTCCTTGGTTGTCCCGGCCACGGAGACGCGTCTCAGCGTTCTCAGTGTAACCTAGCAACACAACTGCTTTCATTACAAAGTTACTTCACGCTAAACTTATCAACAATATTGAAAGTTTCACTAATCATTTATATAAAAATATAAAATTGTCAATTCAGAGCTTGTTTTACTGGTTTTAATACACCTGTTTTAATGCATTGCAGATGAGAACACACTCCCGGCTTTTAAAGACCACTACTTTTAGGTTATTTCTGTAATTTATACAATTCAGGCACTATCCCACTGTATCCCTATCATCAAGTGTCTATGTTTTGTAAACAAAAGAAAGTATTTATTTTTATAATGGTTCATTTCTGTTTTAACTGCCCTTTTGTTGAAAAAAACGGGTGTGACATCACGGTCGCACTCTGACCTCGGCAGATTTGGCGGTTTTTCACTCCTGTTAATTTGAACTCACTATGTTATATAAAGTGTCAGAAGCACAATGTGTACATGGCCTGAGGAAGACGCTCGTTCAGCGTTGAAACGCGTAGCCACATATTGAAATAAACGATTTTATTATATCTGGAATTTACCGTCATTTCTACAAATTTCGCCACGCAGCAGCGCCTCCAGACGATCCATTTTTTTCTCCTCCTTTCTCCGTTAATCAAGCGGTCCCTTCTGGGAACCGATCCGGAGCTGGCAGCAGCATATGTGGATCTACCCTTACGCTTTAAACATCCTACCTAGGTGAGCATGGTAATTGCCCCCTTACTTCACCCACCTAACATATTGACCTGCACAAGTTGGCGCCGTGTGTTTTTTGCTCTCTCTCTCTCTTCACGCTACAGTATTAGCAGACGTGCCGCATGCTAGGCACGTCTGCTAGAGCACACGTCTGACTCTGCCCATTAGGAGCAGAAGAAGCCTGCGTGAGGAGAGGGTGAGTAAGCACCCCTCCCTGATCGATACAGTTATTTAGTTAGGGTTACACAGGGATAATAGGTGGTATATATAGCGAACATGGGGGTTAATACATGATTAATACAGGGATGGCTGGACTACCCATCATCCCTGTATATTACCCCTATCATCCCTGTGTATAACAACTATCATTCCTGTATATAACCCCCATCATCACTGTATATACCAGCCAGGCTGGTATATACAGAGATGATGGTGGTTATATACAGGGATGATGGGGTTATATACAAGGATGATGGGAGTTATATAGTGATGATGGCTGGACCAGGCATCATCCCTGTATATAACCCCATCATCCCTGTATATACCAGCCATTATTCCTGCATATAACCCCCATCATCCCTGTATATAACCTCCATCATCCCTGTGTATAACCCCCATCATTCCTGTATATACCAGCCATCATCCCTGTATATAACCTCCATTAATCATCCCTGTATATACCAACCATCATCCCTGTATATAACCTCCACCATCCCTGTGTATACCAGCGATCATCCCTGTATATAACCTCCATCATCCCTATATATAATCTCCATCATCCCTGTATATACCAACCATCATCCCTGTATATAGGGATGATGGAGGGGTTATATACAGGGATGATGGCTGGTATATACATTAACAGGGATGATGGTTGGTATATACAGGGATAATGGCTGGTATATACAGTAACAGGGATAATGGTTGGTATATACAGAGGTCTACAACTCTTTATAATTCAAACTCCGCTGTCAGATGTCAGAGAAATGATTGAAGTCTATGTACACAATTTTTTTTTTTACAAAAGCAAAAATAATTTTTAGCAAAATCGAATTAGAAATTTGCACCAAACACACTGATACACACACACACACACACACACACACACACACACACACACACACACACACACAGACGCTGAACGAAACCATAGCTTTCCGTTTCCATTACTATTGATTTCAATGGTAACGCTTCCGTAGGAGACAAACGGAAACCATTAGCAACTGAAGAGTTACCATTGAATTCAATGGTAATGAAAACGGAAAGCTGTGGCTACCATCTCGCTTCCGTTCAGTTTCCGTTCATGGGTACCCCTGATGGAAATGTCTGACGGAACCCATGATCGGAACCCCGACGCAGATGTGAACGAAGCCTTAGATGTGATGGTAACAGCTCGATCCTGCGTGTTACATGCATTGGGGGGGCGCACTCAGATCTGTTTTGCCCCCCCACCCCTGTGCTAAACCCCTAGCTACGCCTCTGGCCAGATTAAAGGGGTTTGTACGGGGATTAAAGGGGTTTGTAAATGCTTTTTTGCATTTATGTATTGGACACGTAGGGTGGTATAACCTTCTAGAAATCCCAGTTTGTATAAGTTCTAGGGCAGGGCTTCTCAACTTTTTTCTTCTAGGTCCTCACTAGCCAGAACATGATGATGCCTGGACCTCACCAGTGGTTGAAGTCCATGCCAAAAATATTTCTCAATTTACTCCGGAAGCGAGTGCAACATTTAAGGTGTATTCTAATGTGTTGACTTTCATCAGTAGTGTGCCGCACAAATAAAAGCCACCAGGTAAAACCGTGTGTGTTTTACCACGTATCAGGCCAGGATCATACACAGTTTTGATGCAGGTTTTGGGGCAGTTTTTGACTCAGAGTTTTGAACCGAACACGGAAGTGGACACAAAAGAAAGGAGATGCATCAGACTTTTCTTTACACATTTCCTTCCTTTTGGATCCACTTCTTGCTTTGGCTCAAAAAACGGACCCAAAAACTTTGTGTCAGGGACGTAACTAGGAAAGACTGGGCCCCATAGCAAACTTTTGACAGGGCTCCCCCTCCCCTAGGTGTCACAGCCCCCCTTATAGGCAGCCCCCTTATACATAGTGCCCCATGTAGACAGTGCTATACAGCCCCCTGTAGATTGTGCCATACAGCCCCCCTGTAGATTGTGCCATACAGCCCCCCTGTAGACAGTACTATATGGCCCCTCTGTAGACAATGTCACACCCCACTTGTAGATAGCGCCTCCAACCTCCCCCTTATAAATAGTGCCATACAGCCCCCCTGTAGATAGCGCCATACAGCTCCCCCTGTATATAGTGTCACACAGCCCCCCTCCCTTGTATATAGTGCCACACAGCCCCCCTCCCTAGTATATAGTGCCACATAGAACCCTCCCTTGTATATAGTGCCTAACAGCCCCCCTCCCTTGTATATAGTGCCACACAGAACCCTGTAGATTGTGCCACACACAAACCCCTGTAGATTGCGTGTAGGTGGCTTGACTCTCGGTGCGGAACTACTGTGCCGTACTGAAAACATGATTACAGTACGGGACAGTTGTCCTGCAGAGAGGCAGGGACTGCTAGCATCGTACATAACTATGATGCTAGGAGCCCGGCTCCCTGCACTGAGTTCGGGACGGGACTTCCGGCCGAAATACGTCCGTCCATTACGGACGTTAATGTGCTCGTGTGAACCCAGCCTTACACTTCCCCCTTCGTTCTGAAGTGCAGCCCTCTGCACTTAAACCTCATAGTCCTGCAAATAAGCTTGTTGTCTGTTGCGGCTACATCCCTGAGGAAAACGTAATCCGCAGTTCTCTTTGGGTGTTGATGACTCCAAGGACCCGGTCAACTCCAATGCTTCTGTTGGCAGCGGTTCCCAAGATGAATTGGGGTTGTTTGAGGTGATCACCAGCCACCAGTTCCCCTCTGCATTAGTCCGTAATGAGTCCCTCTGATCTTCTGGTACTGGCAATGAGATCACGTCGGACATTGGAAAGGTGCAGGGTCGCAACAGGTTCCGGTGTAGGTTTCTATTCTGACCCCGATCTCCTTCTAGTTGTACCTCATACACCGGGAGTTCAGGATCAATGCATTTGATCACCACATATGGTTTCCTTTTCCATCGGGGGTTCCAGCTTACCCCCACGTGTCGCTTGGTGGTTCCGGAGACCAGTACTCGATCTCCCGGATGAAAGATTGCGTGTCGTCTAGCTCAGTTCGGAGACTTCTCTCCTAATCCAACTCTCTCCACCCTGACTTTTGCGATGTTCAAACGCCTCTGGTGGTCTTGTACACCACTCAGCGGGGGACCTGTCCATGTGATATTCTGGGGTCTCCCACAGGAGCGCTAGTAGTAACCGACTAGGACGGCCGAACATCAGCTGATATGGGGCGTATCATGTCGTGCGGTGTACTGTTTGATTGTAAGCCCACACCAGGTCGTCTACGTACTTTGGTCATCGTTCGTGTTTCTCCTCCCCAAGAGTTCTCAGCAGACCAAGTAACGTGCGGTTAAATCCCTCACAGGCCCCGTTACCTTGCGGGTGGTAAGGCGTCGTCCTCGGTTTCTTGATATGTAGATTACATAGCTCCCAGATGAGTTCGGATTAGAAATTTGGCCCTTGGTCGGATAACAATCGTCTTGGACACCCATAAGGGCGTAGGACGTGTTTCAATAATGCAGTGGCTGTTGTTGATGCCGTCTGATCCTGGGTGGGAATTACTACAGCAAATTTGGAGAAGTGGTCGACACACACTAAGGCATATTTGTGATCCGATGTGACTTCCTGTATGGTCAGGAAGTCGACTGACAGCAGTTCCAAAGGTTCTCCCGTCTTGATGACCATCGGTTCTTCGCACTGTTCTGTAGCTTTGTGCACAACACAGTTCGCTCATTCTTCGCATATGTGTCTGGTTACTTCCCCTAATCCTGGGGAAAAGAAGTGATTATGGATCAATTGGACCGTTTTGTCCGCTGCAAAGTGGCCTCCCTTGTCATGCATCCATCTGCATACCGACTTCACATCTGTCTTTGGCAACACCAGCTGCCATAGTTCATGATACTCTCGCGGAACCCACACTCTGCGGTACAAGACTCCATTTTGCAGCTCCAACCACTCTAATTGGCGGCCCAGGATTCGTGCTCGCGATGTCAGTCAGCTCCTCTCGACTGGTGTTGGTCTTTTTCCTCGAAGTACCTTGATGTCTTCGTCTAGTTGTTGGCGTGTCGCCCATTCAGTTTAGTCATAAATTTCAGCCATCGTGGTAGTTGCTTTAGCCACTCTAGTGACCCTCTTGGCCTTTGACTCTACAGGGGCCACCCGCAGTGGAGGAATCTCGATTTCCTCCTGTTCTTCATCCACCTCTCCACTAGGGATTTCACATGGTTGATGGGATAGAGCATCCACATTTGTGTGATCCTTGCCAGGTTTGTAGTGGATAACGTAGTCGAACCGAGTCAACCGGGCTACCCACCTCTGTTCCATTGCTCCCAACTTTGCGGTATTGAGGTAGGTCAGGGGATTATCAGGGTAGATGTCCAGCTGTAGTTTGTGGGGTTACGCTCCGTGGGCCATAGGCTGCGGCTGCCATGCGCGATGACCCGTTCTACTTCTCCTTGCTGTTGTGCAAGTACTGTTCCCAGCCCTTTTAAGCTACCATCGGTATATAACCTAAATGTTCGATTGAAGTCAGCAAAAGCTAGGATAGGGGCCGTCACTAGCTTGGGCTTTAACTCCTCGAACGCCAGTTGTTGATGTTTCTGCCACTGTTTAGCGACAGTCCGACTGTGACTTCCTTTTTTATGCGTGGGTTGTCCGAAAAGGAGCTGATTCAAAGGGCCCGCGACCTTGGCAAAGTCTTGAATATATCTGTGATAGTATCCGACTAATTCCAGATTGGCCCTTACTTCCATCGTGTTTTCCAGTACGGGCCACTCTTGCACCGCCTTCACCTTGGCAGAGTCTGGGGCGATTCCATTTGCATCCACGAGATGACCGAGGTACTTGATCTGCTGACGGGCCAATTTACACTTACTAGGTTTCAGTTTGAGACCATATTTGCCCAAGTCTCCTAAGCAATGCTCCATTAACCGCTGGAATGTACTCGGAGCGTTGGTGAGCCCAAACGGCATTCGGTTAAATTCAAACAGACCGGTGGGGATGATAAATGCAGTTTTCTCCTTGTCCACTTCCTTCATGGGTACCTGCCAGTACCCACTGGCTAGGTCCAGAGTCGTATAATATTGTGCTTTTTGTATGGCAGTTAACGACTCCTCCACCCGGGTAATGGATGAGCATCTATATTTGTACATGCGTTTAGATTTCGTTAACCCATGCAAAATCTAAGGGAGCCAACCTTCTTGCGTACCAGAACAATTGGAGCCGCCCACAGACTTTGCCTCTCCCAGATTACTTGACATTCCAACATCTTGTGCAATAGGTCTTTTACCTCTCGATGTAAAGCCAGTGGGATATTGCGATATCGTTCCCTGATAGGTGGGTTGATTCCGGTATGGATTTTGTGCTCTATGGTGGTGTTGCACCCATAGTCTTCCTCGTGTTGTGCGAATACCCAGTCAAACTGCTACACCAAAAGCTTCAACTGCTCCTTGGCCTCTGTCGTCGGGGCCACTCCATCCAGCCTCAACTGTTGCCACAGCCGATAACTTGAACCCTGTTCGAGAGTAGGAGCCCGATCCTCTTGTCTTGACCTTCCCTCGGTGAGTTCGGTAGTGGTTGGAATGGTCACGTCCTCCGGCCGGACTAACTCGATGCCCGCCAGTAGCGTGTCGGCTGATCTGACAATGGCGTTCTGTGTTGGATTAATCAAACGGACCGTGACCATGCCCCTTGCAATTCGACACAACGTCCGTCCTATCACCCACTCGCCCGGATTATCTATAGTGGATACTGTTTCCACCATGACGAGGGCGCCTTTTAGCTGGTGGTGTGTCCCGACCATCAAAGGAATAGCAATAAATATAAAGGAAGTAAATGTATGGATATACAGGAAAGCGCTGCTGGTAAGAATTAATTAGCAATGGTAAATTCCTTGAATTATTTATTACAAGGCAATAAGGCAACGTGTATCGACACATGACATGTGTCTTTGTCAGGCCAAGGAAGAACAAACAGTAAAAAATGACATCTTATATACAAATCCAAACATGGTTACACAAATCAAGAACAGCCCCAAAAAAACCACGAAAACAGAGCTCATAGAAAGAGCAGCTGTCAGGGACATCATCAAGTAAACAGATGTCAATACAAAGTATGTGAATAAACCAAAAATAAACATACCAACTGATTAGTAATGCTTTAGGGTATGTGCACACGAGGTCATTACATCCGTAATTGATGGACGTATTTTGGCCGCAAGTACCGGACCGAACACAGTGCAGGGAGCCGGGCTCCTAGCATCATACTTATGTACGACGCTAGGAGTCTCTGCCTCGCTGCAGGACAACTGTCCCGTACTGTAATCATGTTTTCAGTACGGGACAGTAGTTCCACGGAGAGGCAGAGACTCCTAGCGTCGTACATAAGTATGATGCTAGGAGCCCGGCTCCCTGCACTGTGTTCGGTCCGGTACTTGCGGCCGAAATACGTCCGTCAATTACGGACGTAATGCCCTCGTGTGCACATACCCTTACCAATGCATTATTCTGCCAATACATGCAAGATGAGCAAAATGGACATTACAATAGCAGGGGTACATAATATGGCGTTATGAGCGGATGAGCCATGGAAAACATGGAAAGAGAAAGACAGAGTAAAATACAACATTTAAAAGTCAAAAACAGCAATTAAAAGTTAATACTGTATTATATTTACGTGTCTTGTAGATTAGTCCACAGGGGGATGCGGACCCTATTGAGAACCTTTGGAGCATCCTCAAGCAAAATATCTATGAGGGTGGGAGGCAGTTCACATCAAAACAGAAGCTCTGGGAGGCTATTCTGACATCCTGCAAAGATATTTAAGCAGAAACTGTCCAAACACTCACAAATTCAATGGATGCAAGAATTGTGAAGTTGATATCAAAGAAGGGGTCCTATGTTAACATGTAACTTGGCCTGTTAATTTTTTTTTAATTGAAAGAGCTTTTGATTTCTGTAAATATGACCTCCTGATGCTGCAAATTTAACAAATGACCATTTTAGTTCTCTTTAC
Organism: Rhinoderma darwinii; assembly: GCF_050947455.1. Taxonomy (NCBI): domain Eukaryota; kingdom Metazoa; phylum Chordata; class Amphibia; order Anura; family Rhinodermatidae; genus Rhinoderma; species Rhinoderma darwinii. The sequence goes on along the minus strand of NC_134690.1, from coordinate 35,419,612 downwards.
AACCTTTAAAATGTTTTGATCTCTGTTGTGCATAATAATTTGAAACAGTGCATTTTGAGTTTTTTACTTCTAAAAAAAAATCTATTATCATTAGGAGATTTGTTCAACAAAATTCGCATTATACTCCAAAGGTTGATGGCTTGAAGATTATACTGACTGTCATTTGCATCGACTATTTAGGAAAATCAGCGAAAAATAACATTTGCATAATAATTTGGAACGCGGTGTAGTTCTATCATGGGTGCCTCTAACCTCTCTTGGTTCTGGAACTTGTCATGGAATAACTGGTACGTCATGGTCGTAACTTCGGATCCCGTATCAATCAGACCCCTCCAGTCCCCCAATGATGGCCGTCACAACTGGACATCGTCCCGTCAAAAGTTCCACGTTCCCTCGTGGACCTAACAGTGAATTGTCCGCGGCTTGGGCCTCAGCGGCGGGAGCTTCTAGTTTAACGGCGGCTGTTCTTGTCTGGGGAACTGCTCCGTTCTGCAGTCTCTGGCAAAGTGTCCTGGTTGATCACAGCGCCAACAGCGACGAGGACCTCCTGACGGGGCTCAGGACAGTCAAGGCGGCGGCGTTCGTCTATCGGCCATAACTCTCAACTGCACAACCTCCGTTTTCAACTCCCGGATTGCTTCACGGACGTCCCAGGCGAAATCCTGGAACCCACTCCCGGTTGTTCCCCTCCGACTGGCGTCGCTTCGGTAGGGCCTGTACACTGTCATTGCACATTTGCTTCCCCGGCTTCTTCTCTTAGGACTTCGCCCATGGTCACCGTGGCTCTGACGAAACCTCTCAGTGTCCTCCTCAAGTTGCGACTCTCCAGACCGGAGATGAACTGGTTCCTCACAATCTGGTCAGGCTCGGGAAGTGCCGCACATCCCGCTGGGTCTTTCTTCACCAACCTGCTCCACATGCCTTGAAGTCCCATTGAAAATTGTTTGAGGGACTCCCCATTCTTTTGCACCCGCGTGTAGAATGACTTTTGCAGGTCGGCGGGTGAAGTGACGTCCCCAAACAATGAGTCTAGTCTATTAATGATAGTCTCTAGCATGTCACGCTGGTCGGCTGGTAAGACCAGTTCAGCTCTCCTTGCATACCCCTCTAGGGAATTAAGCGCTAAATCAGCTTGGTGTGCCAACGCTACCAGGAACAACCGGACAGCCGCGCGTACCCTCTCGGCCCAATCTGTAATAGGTACACTCTGTCCATTGAATTTAGGGATGGCCATCAGCGTGGCTTCCATCGGTATTACGCCCGCGGAAGGCGCGGCTCTGCCACCGCTGCTTGATGGTTCCATCCTCCTCTAATCCGGATGTTGATCCTGCCGACTACGCCAAATTGTGTAAGCAGGTTGACTCTCGATATGGAACAATAAATACAACACAGCTTCTGGTTTAACCGTTTACTGCAATCAATTGAACAGGACCTTTTCCTTCTGGTAGGTACAGACAGTAACATTGAGGTTGGGGATGTCTAGCCCGCTGGAGTCCCCCTGAGAGAGGTCGTGCCTAACCCCCACGTTACCAAGCTTTGGTATCTGCATGCCTATGACAGTCACGGTGGGAGCTATCCACTATTGTCAGCATACCCTCAGGTAAGAGTTACACTCTCGGCCATGGGTTGCGTCGTGGGGGTCAATAGATCGACCGGCCTTCAGGCACCGCCACGGGTACTTGCGGAGCTATCCACTACCTTTCATGGCAACCCTCTCCCGCCCTCAGTCGGTGGCCAAGCTACGCAGCACGCCTAAGACGCAACCGAACAGCCACAGGTGACAGATATGAGTTGTTCAAAGTTCTGGTGCTAGTCCAATACTGACTTCTGTCACTCTGCTTGTTCTAATGTCTGCTCCTAACTCCACACACTTGATATAGTTAACAGTCCAAAACAATCTTCGAAAAACGTCTAACTTCAGACAACATACTTCTTCGTAGATAACCGCAGGGACACTGGCATGTGGCAATACTAACAGGCAGGCAGGGAAGTTGAAGACCGTGGCTCAGAATCTACTCCGTCTTCCAGGTATAGGTGAAGGCACGAGCAATTTAGGCCTACAGCATGGGATCTGCAATCCCCTGTCCTTATGGTGACACGAGGTGCCAATGTGGGGGAAGGAATCCGGTACCTGTACCCCTCTGGTCTGTCTCCGGAGATCCGCAACAGGCAAGTTGGTGGGGATTACGCCGGGGCGGGCACACTGCCTCCTGCAGAATTTTGGGAGGAACGCAGGCTGGTAGGGGAGATGGAGGGGAAGTGCAGTCTCCCGGTTGGCGCTGTGCCTTTGGATCACGGTCGGAGAGGTGCATTGTAAGAGAATTTTTGGGCCACCTGAAGCTAAGCTGGGGCCCCCAGTGTGGGGCTAGCGGTAGAGGAACGTATTGTGAGGTTACCTGGTTCTGAATAAGGATGTCTGGCTGATGTGGTGTTGTCTTCACGCAGGATCCCATGATGGAGGGTATCGTCGCGTCGATTACCGGCTGGTGGCAAATTCAGGAGGTTCAGGACAAGGACTGTGAGTTGGGACCGGGTGCATGGCTCATTGAAAGACAAGTGTCCAGGCCGGGGGAGAATTGCAGCTCAGGTCACCACTACGATCAGGATGGATCGCATGGTCGTTCTGATGACTGGAGGGCACCATCCATGAGGAATCCGGAGGCGTTATCACCTGTCGGGAGGGCCGTACATTGATCGTGGATGGAGGGGTCGACTGATGTCTCGTTATTATGCAGGGGCACCGTTGGACCAACAAGCGTTGGTCGGCCGGTTTTTCCAGAGAGCAGTGGACCGGCAGGTCTTGTTAGCTGCGAAAGGGGGACCTCAGACTTTGGCGATTGATTTCGGGATAGAGAGGGCTTGGAAACAGGTTCAGGGTACGGTTTTGTCTTCCCCTCCGGGGAGTGTGTTGGGGCCGGATGAAGGATCAAGTACGGTGTTAGAGGGTTCACAGGTTGGCGGAGGGGATTCAACTCAGGCTGGTGTGGGTCCGGTGTCAAATATGGCATATAGGGAATCTTATCTGGTCTTTTCAGGTCCTCTTGTGTCCTCTGGGGATCGAAAAACAGGAGTTTGTGGAGTTATTTTCCCTTTTGCCGTTGGATAACTTTCCAGAGACGAAGGAGGTGGACATCGGTGAAAAACAGAAGAAATGTGAGGAGGAAGTGCGCAAACGTAGGTACAGAAAGATTTCTAAGACTTTTGGCAATTGGCTGCGTGCCTTTTGCATTTATGAGAACATCTGGGGGGTGAAGGTTCTGGAAAAATGCGAGTCGATTTTTTGTTACGTGGCCGGCATTTGGGATGCATGCAAGACTTATGGGGGTTTGGCTTGGTGGAGGTACGACTAACAATTTTGTCAACGCTTGGCGGCATGCCCCTCTATGCATTGGGATCAGTTGGACCTGCCATTATGGATGCAGCTCATAATGTCCCAGCGCTCTGCCCCATTTTATGGGGGGGGGGGCAAGGTTCTGCCCAACCGCCCCTTAACAAACAGGGAGTGTGTTTTGGCCCTTCAGTGGGGCTGTCATGCAAATTTAGGCATGAGTGCTCAGCATGTGCTGCTCTCCACCCCTACTCTTGTTGTTTTAACGTTTTAAGCAAACCGTTAAGCACCCTGGGGAAGACTCTGGGAAAGGGGAGGAATCAAGTGAACCTAGGCGCGATGCTACCATGGGTCAAGCGGTATGGCAATAGGGCACATGCAATTTTGTTAAGGGACGCTTTTTCGGTTGGGTTTCGCATTCCGGGCTCTGGAGGTGGGATTGGTTCGGGGGTTCCAGTAAATTTAAAAACGTCTGTTTCTCCTTTGGGAGTAGTTCCGAAAAAGGAGACAGGAAAGTTTAGGATGATATATCATCTTTCCTTTCCGAAAAGCTCATCTGTTAATGTCAGCATAGATAGGGACCTTTGCTCTGTGTCGCATGCTTCATTTGATAGGGCAGTGGATTTGGTACGGGAATCGGGTCCGGCCTGCCCTATTGGCAAAAGTGGATGTCGAGTCGGCGTTCAGGTTACTTCCTATTCACCCAGACAGTCATCACTTTCTTGGCTTCTTTTTCGATGGTGGGTATTTTGGGCACATTTATTTACCCATGCGTCTTTCCCTGTCCTGTTCATATTTTGAGAACTTTAGTAGTTTTGTGGAGTGGGTGGTCTTCTGGTTTTGGTAGCGCCATCCATTACCTAGAAAATTTCTTGTGCATAGGCCCGGCTGGGTCCCCAGTTTGTTGCCACATGTTGAGTACGTTGTTGAGAATTTGGCATTCCTATGGCGGCGAACAAGACAGTGGGGCCAGCTCCCTGCCTCACTTCTTTGGGTCACTCAATTGACTCGATTAGTGGGGTTTGCCGTTTACCAGTGGACAAGTTGGCTAATCTACGGGACGGGATTTGTCGGCTAGGTAGGCTTCGGAAGGTTAGGCTTCGAGAGTTGCCTCAGGGGAGTTGGGTCTGCAGACAGATGCAGCTTCTAGTGTCGGCTTTGGCGCGCTATTGGGGAGGAGATGGTGCGTGGCGCGATATCCGTCTTTTTGAGGGGTGCTTCCCCTTGTTGCAGAACTTGACGTTTTTGGAGTTATTCCCCATAGTGGTGGCCGTACATGTTTGGGAGGACCTTTTTCAGAACCAGAGGGTGGTATTTCTTTCAGATGATATGGGCGTGGTACACGCAGTCAATAAATTGTCAGCTGGGTCGGACCCGGTGGTCAGGTTGCTGAAGCTATTAGTGCTGCAATGTCTTCGTTTGAACTTGCTGTTTAGGGCAAAACATGCCTCCTGACGAAGCCGCAGGCAAAACGCGCGTCGAGGCATTCTTTTGAGGTGTCCCTATCTCTTCCGGTTTCGATCCCTATTTCTTTGTATCCATCATGACCAAAGGTATGCATCAACCTTTCAGTTCTCAGTATTTTTTCACATATTTTTTATGTCAAGCTTTCGGGCTTCAGGCTGCATTTGTATATCCTTGACTAGGTATTTCTATTTGGGTATATCCAATTCTTTTTTGTGGGGTTACCTCCCCACATGTTATACGCAGCTAGACATACTTGGTCATTGATTGGCATGCATTAGTGCTCTGTTCCTGTCACGTTGGGTTCGTGGACCCACTGGGCTGCACCGCCTTGGTGCCATACAAGGATGCAGGGAGCCATCCTTTTTTGTGATGAAGAAGAACCCGGCTCCTGCCGGGGAGGAAGACTTCCGTATGAAGCCCCTCTCCAAGTTCTCCTTAACATAGGCGGACATGGACATAGTCTCTGGCAAGGAGAGAGGATATATCCTACCACGGGGAAGGTATGCACCAGGGATCAGCTCGATAGGACAGTCATACGCCTAGTGTGGGGGCAGTGTCTCTGCCTCCCTTTTTTTGAAGACATCCGAAAATGCAGCATAATGACCAGGCAATCCTGCCAATGACCGAGGCAGAGGCTGGACCGAATGAATCTGCACCAAAGCAGGCCCAGCGACACAGGGTCAACGGCTCTGGGTAGGACATAGAACGGCAGCAGTTCTGAGTGGAGGGCCCCTACTTGGAACCTCAGTGGTTTGGTCACAGCAACAACTGGGTTAGGCAGGGGTAGAGCATCTACAGAAGCAATTGTTAACGGGCTCTCCATAGGGGTGGTAGGCAACTGAAGAAGGTCTCTACGGATGAAATTAGACATGGATCTCAAGTCCAGATATGCAGAGACCTGATGCATTCTCTCGCCAGACACTATGGTCGCCGGTATGGACAATTTGGATGAAAGTCCTTTTTTACCCAGGGTTGTCACTCCTAGCAACCCTAGGCTTTGGGGCTTTAGGGGACACAGGCGCACAAAATGGCCACCAAGGCCGCAATAGAAACAAAGTACCGAAGTGCGTCTGCGTTGTCTCTCCTGGGTGGATAGCTTACCCCGGTCCATCATCACAGATTCCCTAGGAGAATTTACATCAGAGGACAGCAGGGGTTGCTGCAAAGTAGGTCCCAGACTAGGAGGGTCTCCCTCACGACTAACCTCTTGGAGGCGTTCTGGGATCCGTATGTCAATCTGGATGAGGTCATACAGGATAGATGGCAGGTCTCGAGCGGCAAGTTTGTCCTTAATCCTAGGGGACAGTCCATTCCAGAATGCCGCCACCAGAGCCTCATTGTTCCACAACAGTTCTCCCGCCACGGTGTGGAAGTGGATGGCGTACTCACTCACGGAGGTGTCTCCTTGGCGTAGTTTAATCAAGGCAGCCACTGCAGATGAGGCCCGTCCAGGCTCCTCAAATACCATGCGACAGGTCAGGAGAAATGGTTCGCCCATGCAAGAGCCTTTCCGGTGAGGAGAGAAATGATGAATGCAACCCTGGCTCCGTCAGATGTAAATGTCCTGGAACACAGGCTGAAATGGATCTGGCACTGGTTCAAAAATCAACGACAGGCTAGGCAGGAACTTGGCAGCAGGTGGACGTCAGGTGTGGAGAGGCAGGTCAAGCGTGGAATACAGCACAGCACGGCTACAGCAAGCACGACACTAGATTCAGGAACAGGAAACAGGAACAGGAAAAAGGAACAGGAAACCACTGGGAGCAGGAAACACTAGGGGGCCATTGCAAGACAGACTAGGGATACAACAACAAAGCTCAGGCATAGAACTAGGGGGCTGGACCCCTCTTATAGTCCAGAGTACACACAGGTCAAAGGTCAGGAACGAGGTCCGGTGCACGTGCTGCCCCTTTAAGAGCGGGCACAAGCGTGCGCGCACACCCTATGGGATCTGAGGAGGAGGCTGGGGCCAGCGCTTGCCGACTCGTGGCTGCGGCTGTCAGGGGAGGAACGGAGCAGACAGCCCGCAGCCACGGACATGACGCACTATGTACAGGGGGCTATGTGTGGCACTATGTACAGGGGGCTGTGTGTATGTGGTGTTTTAAAGTGTGTGGTATTATTATATTCAGGCGCGCAGTGTTTGGTGCTATTATATTTAGGGGTACAGTATGTGGCACCATGATAACTTTATTTTCATTTACAGGTGTGGAAATGTTGGAAAAGTGTCGAAGACATCTGAGTGGCAAATTCTGCAGAAATCAGTCATGGCTGGGAGAAGTCGTCATGTGCTCTGGACCGGATGGAGAAGAAAAGAGGAAAAAAACTACTAGAATCTGAGACGTCGTCACATGTGAGTCACTAGATTTATAGAGAATCTGTCACCTGTCCTGACATTTTTATTATAGGAAATCCTTGTATTTCACAAAAAGTCTTCCTGAAGTCCAGGACTGATAGACAATTCCCCTTGTCAGGAGGTCGTGTCCCTGCACAGTGTGAAACTGTCAGTATGTAGGGATACAGTGGCGCTGCCTTGAAAGGTGATTGTGGTGCTGGATGTGGTTTGTTCGTCCTATTATGAGGCCAGTTAGTTCTTGCTGGTTTTCACTTGGGCCTTCTTCTGAGCTTTTCGGGTGGGGAGCTGTTGAGTTCGAGTAAAGTTCGTCCTGAGGGTGTCTTGTATGAAGACGTGATTTGGGATCCAGAGTCGGTGAGGATCTAGCTTCGGGCATCCAGAACAGATCAGATAGGAAGGGGAGTGTTGGTTGCATTCTCATCCATTACGGACAGGCTGATCTGTCTAGTTTTTGCCTTCCACTCCTTTGATTGTCTCATGATTACTTGATAAAGGGGTTCTGTTTCTCCGAAATGTGTTGTACCTCAAGAGACCCTCTATCTCTCTTTTTTATGTAGATTCTATTGTTTAAGACAATAAAATATATATATATTTTTTCTCAAAAACGTGTTGGACTCGTAGAAGTATTGCGCCTGGATGGTGTCTCTTTTTTTTACAGTGGTTCCCACCTGGTTCCCATTGTTTTTATCTACCTACCTTCACTCCTTCCAGAAGTTTAGGATTCCTGTGCAGTTCGGGGCTGGTTTTTGTCCATGTTGATGGGTCCTTTCTGTCTCGCTTTCAGTTTCTGTCTATCCTCCAGAAGGCTATAGTTAAGCTAGGGGGGCTGCAGGGGAATTTGGGACCCATTCTTTCATAGTGGGGGCTGCCCCAAAGTGTCTCCTTTGGGTGTAATGGTTGAGAGTGTGAAGAACATTGGTCATTGGAAATCGAGTGCCCATAAGAGGTATGTTCGCCCAGGGCGAGTTTGGGTGCCAGAGGTGTGAGTGGAGTGAGTGACTGGTGTGTGGAGATTGGAATTCCTATTGTTTCAGATGGAGTATTTTTTAATCCTCCTTGCTTTTTTTGTATGTTTCTTTTTTTCCCTCCTCTGCATCCTCTGATCTTTCTTTTCTTTTTATAGGCTTGGGTGAGTGTATTTGGTTCGGTAGGGCTCGAAAGTATTTTGTGATAACATGATTCCCTGTGGATATTGACTTCTTTGGGGTGTGTATATGAGGGCTGGTGTTTGGAACTGGAGGGAATTCTAAAAAACAAACATTTGTCAATGTGCTGCTTGGAGAGGGATTTGGTGATTTCAATTCAGGAGCAAACAAATTTGGACTAGGTCTATCTGTATTATTGAGATATAATACTAACAGAGATGAGAAAGCCGGCTCCGGGCGCACGTCATTATGAAAGGGTGTACCTATCCAACGGAGGGTAGTATTGGTGCCGTCTGGTGAGTCGTAGGTGGTAAAAAATGTATTATCAATGGAATTGGTGTGATATATCATATCTATGTGTGATGGTTCAGACGGGGCTTTGTGAAATAATGGGGGTAGGTTTATGTTGGGTGGGATCCAGGGTTCTGCACTCTTAAGTTCTGGGTCTATTTGTCTGATGGTATTGTGGTGGACAGAAACTTTTGTAGTATTATCATTGTATTTGTTATGAGTATTGCTGGAGACTGTATTTTCGTGATGAGATATAGAGGTGCTTCTTCTATAGGTATTTTTGTTGTATTTTCTCGTATTTGTGTTTTTATCTTTGTCGGATCTAAGGTTTTCATATGTCCGAATGTGATGGTTCTGAAATGGCTGTTTTTTATGTTTTTGATCAGCAGATCCCATGGTTGGTGTGTCTGAAGATTGACATGCATAATCCTGTCGATCTCGTTTGAATTTGGCTGCTTTTTTTTCTATTACATCTCTTTCTAATCTCGTTAGTCTCATTTTTACGGATGACTAAATTTTTTAAAAGTCCGGATGTTTTTTGTATAATTCTAGCTTGACCCATGTAATATTGAGGAGTTTAGAAAAATGGTCTGATAGTGACGTTCTTTTTGTAAAAAGACGTTACATCATACCCCTAGAACATATAGTCATGTATTCTTTCCACTCTGAGGAAAAATGTACACTACCGTTCAAAACTTTAGGGTCACTTAGAATCTGAAAACATAGAGAATGAACACATGTATAGAAAAAAAATTGTCTATTATCGCAGATATATAGACGATCTCTTTCTTATCTGGTCAGGTACTGATGAAGAAGCTAATAGTTTTATAAAAAATGTAAATAAAAATTAATGGGGAATTCAATTCACACAAAGTATATCTAAAGAAAGAATAGTATTTTTAGACCTAGAAATTAGTAATTCTGGCAACAAATTCATAACGAAAACACATTTTAAGTATATTGACAAAAAACAGTTTCTTGAATTTTAAATGTGCACATTATAAGCGATGGACAACAAATATCCCACATAGCCAATTCAGAAGGATAAGAAAGAACTGTTCTTCAATAGAAATATATAAAGAACAATCCAAAATTCTCAAAGAAAGGTTTGAAGAGAAAGGGTACCCTCAAAACCTGATTAAGCATGCGTACCAAAGAAATCTGGATACTTCCCAAGAAGTATGCTTATTAGAAAAAGTACATGCAAAACACAATAAAGAAATCCCGAAGAATAATTATTCTAACAACTTTATCACAACTTTTAATCATGAGCACAACGCCATCAGAGGCTCATTACAAAAACATTGGAGCATACTTCAAAATGACCCAATTTTGAATAAGATTATTCCCCCAAAACCTGGTATAACATTCCGTCGAGGGAGAACAATTAAAAATATATTGTCACCCAGCAGACTGAGGTTAAATACCTCTTTTTCCATCTCTAACCATCATCTTAAACCTGCATGTATTTATAAATGTGGGAAAATAAATTGCTTATGCTGTCTAAGCATAAATGCAGGTAAATTACAGGTCATGTCAAACGTGACGAAAGAAACGTTCCAAATAAACACCTTTATGACCTGTGAAACCGATCATGTAGTCTATATGATCGAATGTGAGTGTGGATTACAATATGTCGGGAGAACCACCCAGACATTGAGAAGTAGACTAAATGGTCACCGTTTTAATGCTAAAAATGGGTTTTTAAAACATAGCCTTTCAAGACGTCTGCTATATAATCATGCATCAAATTTTAATAATATAAAAATCTCCCCCATTGAGCAAATAAACCCCAAAATACATAACCGAATTTCCCTCCTGAACAAACGTGAATCGTTCTGGATATTTAAATTTGAAACGTTGAGTCCAAATGGACTCAATGAAAAAATAGATCTAGTTTAAATCAGAAACTATATATAGAAAAAGAATTTCACATATTCTTAGCAAGTGATAAATTATCGGAATTTACGAATAGCTCAAAATAGAATAAAACATAAACAAAATATTTTAAAAGACATTGTTTAATAACTTCTACATCATAAAAAACAAACATCAGATGAGTTGACAGAGATAAAACCTCAAAAGATCTAATATGAATATCCCTCGCGGACATGCAGCAAAATATAAGAGCTTCTTTCCCGACAATTAACAAATCAACGAATGCGAACCAATAGGTACAATGATAGAAATGTTTTCTATAACAAAGCAATCCATTCCTAATATAGAACAAGAGGACAGCATAAATTCAGACACAATTACACAAATTAAATAAGAAACAATACCTGTGAACACATATTTGCCCATTCCAAGGAGCTTCTTTTTTTCCAAAGTTTGTTTCCTTGAAAATCACGAGGAAGAGGTTTCCTACACGTATCCACTCGACGCGGTTACAGCTCCAGAGGCAAGCACAGTGTGACCAAGTCCAAAAAGGAATAAACATCTTAGAAGCACAAAAGTTAAGTTGTGCTAACGACATAGCACAACTAAAAAAGGTGAGCTCCATTTCATCTTCTACAATTGAATTTTGTCATCTGTACGTTATCACCTTAGGGGAGCGCCGTCTCTTCTCTTTTTTTTGTCTTTTTGCAAGTACTTCTATTTTAGAAGCAGTTTTGAAAAAAATATATATAATTTTTTTAGCAATTTAGGAGACTTACAACTGTTATAATAATTTAATACGTTTTGAAGTACATTTTTTTTTCCTGCACCAAGCCATGTTTTCAGAGGCTCATAGGTGTCCGAATGATGGAAACCACCAAAAATTACCCCATAAAACTACACCCCTTAAGGTATTTATTAAGGTGTGTAGTAAGTATTTTGACCCCCACAGCTTTTTTGTAAGAATTCATGCAAAACAGGTGCAAAATAAAAAAAAATCACTTTTTCTACAAATGTATCATTTTAAAGACATATTTCTTTGTAAAGCGAACATGAGAATGAAGAAACACACCCCAAAATCTATCACCCTATTTCTCCTGTGTTCAAAAATGCCCCCAGTGTGGCCCTAATACGCTGCCTGGATACACTAGACCCCTTAACCCCTTAAGGACGCAGCCTAGTTTTGGCCTTAAGGCTCAGTGTAAAGGATCTGCCAGGCACAGCTTCGGGGTTAACTCCCATAGGTAATCAGTCTGCACCTGAATCTACGTCTCTGAGACTGACTCCATCTTCCATCACTCAGGATGGCAGGCTTAGGAGTGGGAGAGCCTATCGCAGCCTGGCCAGATGGAGCTAGCTCCCGCCCTCTGTCTATTTATACCTTCCTTTCCTGTTCCTCCTTTGCTTGTGATTCTTTTCGTGTGGTTTCCTGGCCCAGCTACAGCTCCTAACTATTTGATCCTGCTCCATACTGACCCTGGCTTACTGACTACTCTCCTGCTCTGCGTTTGGTACCTCGTGCTCTCCTGGTTTGACTTGGCTCGTTCACCTCTCTGGTTGCTCACGGTGTTTCCGTGGGCAACTGCCTCTTTCCCTTTGCTTTGTATTCCCTTGTATGTTTGTCTCGTGCACTTACTGAGCGTAGGGACCGCCGCCCAGTTGTACCCCATCGCCTAGGGCGGGTCGTTGCAAGTAGGCAGGGACAGAGTGGCGGGTAGATTAGGGCTCACTCGTTAGTTTCCCTACCCCCGTCGTTACACTCAGAGCCCATTTTTCAAATCTGACATATTTCACTTTATGTGGTAATAATGTCGGAATGCTTAAACCTACCCAAGCGATTCTGAGATTGATTTCTCGTGACACATTGGGCTTCATGTTCGTGGTAAAATTTGGTCGATATATTCAGTGTTTATTGGTGAAAAATTGCAAAATTTAGAGAAAATTTTCAAAAAATAGCATTTTTCAGAATTTAAATGCATTTGCTTGTAAAACAGACGCTTATACCACCCAAAATAGTTACTAGTTCACATTTCCCATATGTCTACTTTGGATTGGCATCGTTTTTTGAACATTCTTTTATTTTTCTTGGACGTTACAAGGCTTAGAACATAAGCAGCAATTTCTCATATTTTTAAGAAAATTTCAAAAGCCTTTTTTTTAAGGTACCTCTTGAGTTCTGAAGTGGTGTTGAGGGACCTATGTATTAGAAACCCTGATAAAACACCCCATTTTAAAAACTAGACCCCTCAAAGTATGCAAAACAGCATTTAGAAAGTTTTTTTAACCCTTCAGGCATTTCACAGGAATTAAAGCAAAGTGGAGGTGAAATTTGCAAATTTCATTTTTCTTGCTGAATTTTCGATTTTATTCATTTTTTTTCTGTAACACAGAAGTTTTTACCAGAGAAACACTACTAAATATGTATTGTCCAGATTCTACAGTTTTTAGAAATGTCCCACATGTGGCTCTACTGCGCTCGTGGACTAAAACACAAGCCCTAGAAGCAAAGAAGCACCTAGTGCATTCTGAGGCCTCTTTTTTATTAGAATATATTTTACGCACCATGCCAGGTTTGAAGAGGTGTTGAGGTGCCAAAACAGTAGGAATCCCCCAATAGTGACCCCATTTTGGAAACTACACCCCTCAAGGAATTCATTTATGGTTGTTGTTACCATTTTGACCGCACAGTTTTTTCACAGCACGTATTTGAATTGGGCTGTGAAATGAAAAAAATGTCATTTTTCCAATTAAATGTCATTTGTGATCAAAATTTCTTATTTTCTCAGAGAACAAAATACTCCATTTTGTTGCCCAATTTCTCCTGAGTGCAGCAATACCCCATTTGTGGTGATAAACTGCCGTTTGGGCTCATGGGAGGCCTCAGAAGGGAAGGAGCGCTGTGTGTTCTTTGGAGTGCAGATTTTGCTGGTTTGGTTTTCGGGTGCCATGTCACATTTGCAGAGCCCCAGAGGTATCAAAGCAATGGAAACCCACCAGAATTGACCCCATTTTGGAAACTACACCCCTCAAGGAATTCATTTATGGGTAATGTGACCATTTAGACCACATAGTTTCTTCACAGAACTTATTTGAATTGGGCTGGGAATGAAAAAAATATATATTTTTTCCAATAATATGTCATTTTAGCTCAAAATTTCTTATTTTCACAAGAAATAAAATACTCAATTTTGTTTCCCAATTTGTCCTGAGTGCGGCAATACCCCATTTGTGGTGATAAACTGCTGTTTGGGCCCATGGGAGGGCTCAGAAGCGAAGGAGTGCTATTTGTTCTTTGGAGTCCAGATTTTGCTGGATTGGTTTTCGGGTGCCATGTCGCATTTGCAGAGCCCCAGAGGTATCAAAGCAATGGAAACCCACCAGAAGTAACCCCATTTTGGAAACTACACCCCTCAAGGAATTCATTTATGGGTGTTGTGACCATTTTGACCCCATAGTTTTTTCACAGAACTTATTTGAATTGGGCTGGGAATGAAAACAAAATTATTTTTTTCAAATAATATGTAGTTTTGGCTGAAAATTTCTTATTTTCACAAGAAAAAAAATACCCCATTCTGTTGCGCAATTTGTTCTGAGTGCCGCAATACCCCATTTGTGGTGATAAACTGCCGTTTGGGCCCATGGGAGGGCTCAGAAGGAAAGGACCACCATTTGGCCTACTGGGGATTTTCTAGTGCGAAGTCATGTATGCAGAAGCACCTGAGGTACCAGTACAGTTGAAACCCGCAAGAAGTGACCCCGTTTTAAAAACTACACCCTTAAGGCATTCATCTAGAGGTGTAGTGAGCATTTTGACCGGAGACATACACCCCATAAACTGTAATGTGGGTTCTCCCGGGTATGGCAATACCCTACATGTGGCTGTTATCAGCTGCCTGGGCACACAGCAGGGCTCAGAGGGGAAAGACGAGGGGGGATAAGCTGTGCGGAGTGCATCAGGGTAAGTAAAATTGGGGTAAATTATAAACCAAGGGATGTATGATAAATTTTAAAACACTCTTTATTCGGTACACGTGTCACATTGATATATTGTGTCATCCCTTATAGCAGACTTTGCACCTCTTTTGACTTTTTCCCTTCTTGCCAGTTTGGGGAACTTCTCCTGGAAAGTGTTGCCGCCCTGGTACGATGCGTGTGGCCCCGCTTCCAGAAGTACTGGGTGCCCCCCCCCCTCCTTCTTGGTCCCTAAAGATTAGGTTCTTTATAATCACCTCTTGAAATTCCAGGAAAGTTCCCCTCTGGCCTGCACATCGACGTAGCACGTACGCATTGTACAAAGCCATCTGTATGATGTGCCCGGCCAGCTTCTTATACCACACCGCATGGCGCTCTAGGGCTTCAGGATTTGATCTGACAAGTCCATCCCTCCTATGTACCTATTGTAGTCCAGGATGCAGTCTGGTTTGGGGGTGGCCTTTCCTTCATATATCCTAAACCTGTAGGTATACCCTGATGCACTCTCGCACAGCTTAGACATCTTCACGCCATACCTTGCCCTCTTACCCGGCAGGTACTCGCGGAATTGAACCCTCCCTTTAAAATGTACCAGGGACTCATCAATAGAAATACACTTCTTGGGGGTGAATGCTTGGGAAAACCGGGCACTGAAACGGTCTAATAGGGGTCTCCGTTTATACAAACGGTCAAAACTGGGGTCATCTCGGGGTGGGCACGGCTCATTATCAGTATAATGTAAGAAGCGAAGTATTGCCTCATTCATTTATTTTTTTAGGTTCCAGTTCAGTTCCGAAGTTGCTTTGAGGGGCCCATATATTAGAAACTCCTATCAAACACCCCATTTTAGAAACTAGACCCCTCAAAGTATTCACAAAAGCATTTAGAAAGTTTATGAACCCTTTAGGTGTTTCACAGAAATTTAGAGCAACGTAGAGGTGAAGTTTACATTTTTTTTTTGTCAGAAAATCCTCTTTATTCCATTTTTTTTACAACACAATTGGATTTTTCAGAGAAACGCAACTTAATACGTATTGCCCAGATTCTGCAGTTTTGAGAAATATCCCACATGTGGCCCTAGTGCGGTAATGGACTGAAGCACCGGCCTCCGAAGCAAAGGAGCACCTAGTGGATTATGAGACCTCTTTTTTATTAGGCACCATGTCCGGTTTGAAGAGGTCTTGTGGTCCCAAAACATTGGAAACCCCCCAAAAGTGACCCCAATTTGGAAACTAGACCCCTTGAGGAATCCATTGTAGTTTTCTTGGGGTGCATGCGACTTTTTGATCAGTTTTTATTCTATTTTTAGGTGGCGTGGTGACTAAAAAACAGCAATTCTACTATTGTTTTTTTAATCTATTTTTTTTACAGCGTGCACCGTGCACTATAAATGACATATTCACTTTATTCTGCAGGGCGATACAATTACGGCGATACCAAATGTTTATAGTTTTTTTTTATGTCTTATGGCGTTTGCACAATAAAATACGTTTGATAAAAAATCATTCACTTTTTGTGTTACCTTATTCTAAGAGCCAGAACTTTTTTATTTTTCAATCAATAAAGCCGTGCGAGGACTTATTTTTTGCGTAACAAACTGTAGTTTCGATCAGTACCATTTTTAGGTACATGCGACTTTTTGATCTCTTTTTATTCCATTTTTTGGGAGGTGAAGTGACCAAACAATTGTGATTGTGGTACGGTTTATTATTATTTTCTTTTACGGCGTTCACCGTGCGAGATAAATAATGAAATAATTTTGTAGTTCAGGCCGTTTCGGACGCGGCGATACCAATTATGTATAGTTTATTTTTTTGTTTATATACTTTTATTAATAATAAATGACTGATAAGGTAAAAAGGGGGATTTTTACTTTTAAGGGTATGTTCACACGCTAGCTGTCATTTACGTGTGAAAAGGCAGACTGTTTTCAAGAGAAAACAGCTGCCTCATTACACTCGTAAATGCTCCTCCTCGCATTTTGCGAGGCATCTGAGACGCTCGTAAATCTTGAGCTGTGCTTCATTGAGTTCAATGAAGAACAGCTCAAATTACGTGGCAAAGAAGTGCCCTGCATATAAAGAAGAGGCTGGACGCAGCCTGCAGGGCTTAAGGGGAAGCCTCCATGACCGCCCTGGTAGGAAAAGGGTTAATAGGTGAGGGAGAGTTGGAGGGAGAGTTGGAGGGAGTTGGAGGAGGGACAAGGAGGAGTCAGGGGGCCGTTGTGGAGCTTCCCGCTGTTATCGGCATTGAGCCGGAAGCAGCGGGAGGAGTAACACAGGGAAAGACAAGCTCCCACCCTCCCGCCCTTGGTTTGTTACCCCTGTGGGTCTTTATGTACGTCCGTCTATGAGTGTGGTGTTTTATTTGTGTGCTTATTTAACATGTTTTTCCTTTTTCCGGAGTAGGTTCTGTTGTCATGGCAGCTGGCGGGGGGAGTCCTTGAGGCCAGTCAGTACAAAATGGTGTGGGGGTCGCATCGGGGGTATGCGTCCCCCAAAAAAGGTACATGGTTGAAGACTTCATCGGGTGTTATCCCTTTGAAGTGGTCTTCTGGTGGAAGGTATATCACTTGAAGGCTTCATCGGGTGTTATCCCTTTGAAGTGGACTTCTAGTGGTCGGTATATCACTTGAGGGCTTCATCGGGTGTTATCCCTTTGAAGTGGACTTCTAGTGGTTGGAGCCATCTGCAGAGGTGAACGGTGCTTCCGAGCTGGTTTACGGCTGGAGGTAATTAGTGGTTTGCAGATGGCTAATTCGGTGTGTTCTTAAAAAAAGGAATATCTGAAAGGGCTTCAAGGACTTCCTCTGCTCGGGTTAATGTTAACGTTAAAATTGTTATTTACGATTCTGACCCATGTTGGGTCATGTGAATTATTAGGAGGAATTCTCTGGTGGATTCCTAACTAGTTATCCGAATGTTTCGGATTTAAATTGTTTTTATAAAACTGTGAAATTAATAAACGGCTGCTGTGGCCATTTCACATCCAACCTCGGTGTCACGTGTCTTTCCTAAAGGAGGGGGTGGAGGGATAGGAAGGGATAAGTGAAGGTTCACTAACACACGACTCTACTTAGGCAGGTCATGTATATAAGTGCCCTGCACTTCTTTGCCGAGGCAGTCCATTTACGTGTCGTCGTTTGACAGCTGTCAAACGACGACGCGTAAATTACAGGTTGTCTGCACAGTACATCGGCAAACCCATTCAAATGAATGGGCAGATGTTTGCCGACGTATTGCAGCCCTATTTTCTGGCGTAAAACGAGGCATAATACGCCTCGTTTACGTCTGAAAATAGGTCGTGTGAACCCAGCCTAATACTTTTAAAACTTTTATTTTCTTATTTTTACACATCTTTTTTTAATTTTTTTTTTTTACTGTATTACTTTGTCCCACTAGGGGACTTGAGGGCAGGAGGCCTTGATCGCTATTCTAATACACTGCACTACATGCGTAGTGCAGTGTATTAGAACTGTCAGCTACTCACTGACAGCAAGCATAGTGGGTCCTGACGTTGTCAGGACCCACTAGGCTTCCGTCTATGGCATAGCCAGACGCCATTGTTTGCTGTCCGGTTGCCATAGTCACCATCGCCGGCCGCTATTGTGTAGCAGGCCGGCGATGGCAGCTTAACCCCTAAAAAGCCGCAATCTCTATAGAACGCGGCTTTTAAGGGGTTAATCAGCGGGGACACAGCGATCGGTCCCCGCTGTAGGAGCTGTGACAGCTGCTGAACAAGACAGGAGCTGTCACAGCTCCTGTATGTGTCGGGAGGACGGCCGAAACGGCCGTTACTCCCGAGACGTACTATTAGGTCATGGAGCGCGAACGCTATAGTTACCATGACCTAATAGTACGTCCAGGAGCGGGAAGGGGTTAAAGGGAATGTGTTGCTAGAAAAAAAATTTTTTTTTTTTTAGTTAAACAATTAGTGTATAGGTGATTAAACATTGTTCTAATTTTTTTTATTTTTTTCACGAGTCAGGAAATATTATAAATTAGATTCTAATTTATAATATTTCCCAGTGCTGGTCACTAGATGGAGCAATTCCCAAAATTGCAGCATTGCATGTGGTAAAGCAACCACATTGCTTTATGCTGCAAAATTTGAGAAAACTCACTCGCTCTAGTGAGCTCTCAGAATCCCCCCTCCTTTATCCTGGCTAGTGCCGGGAAAAACGAGGGGATTGAACGGTGAAACCTCCTACACTGTGTGTCGCCATTTTTTGAGCTAACACACAGTGTAGTAGGTTAACACACAGTAGTAAATACACAGTAAAACACGTACATACATAGAAATCACTTACCTGCTCCTGCCGCCGCCCTTCCCTCCGGTCCGTCCGCTCCGTCTGCTACCTCCGCTCCAAGTGCACAAGTCCGGAAGCCGCGACCGGAAGTAGTAATCTTACTGTCTGTCCGCGACTTCCAGTCCACAAGAAAATGGCGCCGGACGTCACACAGTTCAACTTGGACTGTGTGGGAGCGGCGCATGCGCCGTTCCCACACAGACGGCGTACAGCATAGTGGATGGAACGGGCCCCGTTCGCATTCACTATGGGACTGTATGTGCCGTATTCCATGTCTGTATGTGTCGTTAATCGACACATACAGAAATGGAAAAAAAAATGGCAGCCCCCATAGGGAAGAAAAAGTGTAAAAATAAAAAAAAGTAACACACAAACACACAAATAAATATACAATTTTTAATAAAACACTAAAATCAAATTGATCTAAATATTTATTTTTTTTCGTGACACTGGTCCTTTAAGGTATTTATCTAGGGGTGTAGAGATACACAACGCAAAAATGTAAAAAGGATGAATTAATGGGAATTCTCAGATAATCAGGATATATATTGTTTTATGCAAATGTTTAATACACTTTTTTAAATGAAGTGATAGAAAAATATATCTGTGTAAATCGGCTGCTGTGTTAGAAATATATTGCATTCTTATCTTGGGGGGCCGTACAGAAGAAAAGCGACGCTATTTTCTAATAAGGGAGGCATGTGCCTAGAAATGCATTTGACAGTCATATAGACAATGTCTTGCTAACAAAGCAGTTTTTAGACATTTGTATCATTCTGATGCCGTTGTGAACAGCGTTCTGGTCTGATGTGTAACAAATTGTAGCGGAAAAAATAATCTGTACTGGAGTGAAGGGCAATATATACAAATGGAGGAAAATGTATCCAACTATGTTGCAAACGCGAGTCTGTTCACTAGATAGAAGAACACCTGCAGGGCTGCCATGACAAGCTTTTTTCTTTTCTGTAACTGGCTGTGCAACGTCTCTTTGGCTCCATCAATCCTTATGAGGGACGAATGTGCCAAGTGACGCGGTACACCATAACAGGCCCCTGCCCGGCAAGATAGGAACCGCTATGTGCACAAAACAACCAATCACCTACAGAATATATAGAGGGGCAGTGCCCAAAACCATCTATAGGAACAGTAAAGGATCACTAAACCCCAAAATGATGTCAGTATTTCCAGAAGAACTGTAACAAAGCCCATGGTGTATTGATAAGGAACAGCTCGATTATTAGAGATCCTCCAAATAAAAAAAAGATCATTCCCGTATCACGGTACAGAATTAGGAATGTAACAGCTGTTTGTTTCAGGACATAGTCATGAGAACAGTCAAAATAAAAAAATTGTGGATGTGGGATTTTGTACTGGAAAATTAATTCTATGACTTAATCACCCACAAATAAATAAAAAAAAATCATAAGGGGTAAAATTTGTTTCACGGGTCTGAAAAATATGTGCTCTACAACCTCTCCCACAAGAAATAATCCCGACTTGGAAAGCCCACAAACTAAAAAGAAAATATAAAGAAATTGACTCCCTAAAAATACCCCCCCACCCATTTTTTTTTGTGTTAAATGCTAGTAATTTGAAACCGTGTGAAAGGTTTCTAAACAGGGGTAGTTACAAAGGGCTGGTTTTGATGGACACATGGGGCAATAAAAGTGGGTATCCCTCCTCCTGCCATGCTTGCTACATACCCGGCACCTTTTTTTGGGGATATTTTTGGGTCTCAGTGGAAGGTGTAAAAAGTGGCGCTCTGAAAGCCTGCGCATATCCTTAGATTCACGGGATTGTGCAGGTATAGTGGACTCAAAAAGGAGATGCTCAATGACCTTCTCCTGAAATTGAAGAAAAGTGAGCGTTCCTTTTTGAAAATAACAAAACTGTTTTAGGTAGCAACCCGGATGAGGTAGATTGCTACCTTTTTGTACCAGGCCTTATTTTTGCTCTTCACCAGGTAAGGGTGAAGCACCTTGTTAAAGGGGGTGGGGTAATAGCGGGATTCACTGGTTAGTGGCACCCACTATTACTACCGCCTTTATAATTAGGGTCACTAGGGTTATGCCTAGTTCCCCTACCTTTTCCTTATACTAACGTCGATCTAATTGCTTTAGCGGCTACTCAAGGGAATAAGACCGTATAGTAAATAAAGGTAATATTTATTAACATACAGTAATCACTCTCATATGTATAATACAGTAACTAATCACCGTACAGTATAAACACGGTATCAAGATATTATACCGCCACCCACTTACATAAACATACACAGAATACAGTTACGTTACAACACAATAAACATAAGTTACTTGTGATTCTCACACGCTCTCTATCTCTATCCCACTCCCTCCTAATATAACTTTCCCTATACACTAAGGGTTAATACGGGATAAGGAGGAACAAGGGGAATGGGTTACTGTGTAAAACAGACAGCAAGGGTTAACTCAGGGACTCTGGGACAGCAAGGGTTAACTCAGGGACTTTGGGACAGCAGGGGTTAACTCAGGGACTCTGGGACAGCAAGGGTTAACTCAGGGACTCTGGGACAGCAAGGGTTAACTCAGGGACTTTGGGACAGCAGGGATTAACTCAGGGACTCTGGGACAGCAAGAGTTAACTCAGGGACTCTGGGACAGCAGGGGTTAACTCAGGGACTCTGGGACAGCAAGAGTTAACTCAGGGACTCTGGGACAGCAAGGGTTAACTCAGGGACAGTAATCAGGGAGATCAAGGGGTTAACTCAGGGAAGCAAGGGTTAACTCTGGGACAGTAGGGAAGCAAGGGTTAACTCTGGGACAGTAGGGACTCAGGAAGAGCAAGGGGTTAACTCAGGGAAGCAAGGGTTAACTAATATAACTTTCCCTATACACTAAGGGTTAATACGGGATAAGGAGGAACAAGGGGAATGGGTTACTGTGTAAAACAGACAGCAAGGGTTAACTCAGGGACTCTGGGACAGCAAGGGTTAACTCAGGGACTTTGGGACAGCAGGGGTTAACTCAGGGACTCTGGGACAGCAAGGGTTAACTCAGGGACTCTGGGACAGCAAGGGTTAACTCAGGGACTTTGGGATAGCAGGGGTTAACTCAGGGACTCTGGGACAGCAAGAGTTAACTCAGGGACTCTGGGACAGCAAGGGTTAACTCAGGGACTCTGGGACAGCAAGGGTTAACTCAGGGACTCTGGGACAGCAAGGGTTAACTCAGGGACTTTGGGACAGCAAGAGTTAACTCAGGGACTCTGGGACAGCAAGAGTTAACTCAGGGACTCTGGGACAGCAAGGGTTAACTCAGGGACTCTGGGACAGCAAGGGTTAACTCAGGGACTCTGGGACAGCAAGGGTTAACTCAGGGACTCTGGGACAGCAAGGGTTAACTCAGGGACAGTAATCAGGGAGATCAAGGGGTTAACTCAGGGAAGCAAGGGTTAACTCTGGGACAGTAGGGAAGCAAGGGTTAACTCTGGGACAGTAGGGACTCAGGAAGAGCAAGGGGTTAACTCAGGGAAGCAAGGGTTAACTCAGGGACAGTACTCAGGGAGATCAAGGGGTTAACTCAGGGAAGCAAGGGTTACAGCAGGAGGAGACAGGGAGAGACAGGGTTAAGTGTAGCTGCTGCTACACTTGATACTTAGCGTGACTTTGTGGAGCAGCAGAGGCAGCAGCAGGAACCCAGGTCTTTGGAGGAGAGAGAGAGGTGAGCCGTCGATGGTTGGTGAAGGCAGCTCACAGCTGATCTTCTTCAGCTTCGGCTCCTGAGCTCGGCTACTGAGCGTACCGATGCAGGGCTATTTAACCCTGTCGGTACGCTTGCAGCGGGGAGTGTGGCGCTTGCCCCAGGCTAGCATGGGTCGGCATGGTGATAATGTATCACCAGCCGACTCATGAGAGCCCGCACGAGACAGTCCGTGCGCGCGGGAGACTTGAAATGGAGACAGGGGATAACTATCCCTTGTCTCCATGGTTTCCTAACAAAGCAGGGACATGCTAATTGTCCTGCTCTGCTTCCAACCGTATTCATGACTAGGGCTGCTGTAGTTACAGCCCTGGCTCATGATACATTATATGTACTATACATACACATATATATTATATATATGTGTATATATATATATATACACACACACTGTATACATACATACTACATTATATATATATATATATATATATATATATTATACATACACACACATACATATATACATATATATGGACACTTCCCTTTACAATCCCCCTGTTGTCAGGGACTCGACAATGCAATTTGGGGAAGTGTTTGTGGGGTTCTATTTACCCCCTCAACCTCCCCGGTTACTGGTAATGGTCTGAGATGGAAGGAAGTATACTATTAGACCTAGATATTCGAGATCAGCTATCTCCTCAAGGACACCTTCCCGCCAGTCCTCTGACTCTGGAGTCTAGTGTCCAAAGAAACGAAACCTCAAAGTTCACAGAATGAAGATGAAATTAAATCTCCTAGTCCATAGAACGAAGTTGAGATAAAACTCACAGTCCATAGAACGAAGCCTCAAAGCTCATCAGACGAAGTTGAAATGAAACCTTCATAGTCCATAGAACGAAGAAACCTTCATAGTCCATAGAACGAAGCCTCGAAGCTCATCAGACGAAGTTGAAAATAAACTCACAGTCCATAGAACGAAGCCTCAAAGCTCATCAAACGAACAAAGCTCATTTGAAAATCTCAAAGTCCATGAACCGCAGATTTCTTGTTCTTTCTTGCTTGGAGTTTCTTCCTCTTAAGTGGCGTCAGCAGGTCTTTCCAGTGGCCGATCCAATTTTAGCATGCCGACCCGTGTAAGGCTACTTGTGCCCTCATATGGTCAGCCTTGGAATGGCTTAGTCCGCCTTTCAACAACCTTTTGTACGTGATCCATTACTTTTCCAACTTTTCCCAGCATCTTGATTGAAGACGAAACAATCTTTGTGGGCCGATATCCAGGTCTTCATAATGGCAGGTTATCATCCCCGAGGAGGAGGTGAGGTCTTGGTACCCAGGAATCTACTGTGGGGTGGAGCATCGCCTTCCATTTCCCCTCTGACATTCAATCCATCATCATATTGACCATACCAGTTCTCAGGTTGAGGTGGCAAATACCTACAAGGGTGTGTGAATACCTTACCTGTCCCTAAGGGTTCCTACACACTACCCAATCATACAAACAAAGTGAAAAATAACCAAACATACAAAAATATTCCCCCACCAACCATAGGTATATGTACATATAGAGATTCATGCTCAAACAGCATCTCACACTACTCCTCCATAAACACGTGCAAGGTACACATGCAAATGGGGTGACAACAGGCTGTAAATATATGCCCGCCTCCATGTACATACTCACTCGCTGTGGGACGGGCACGTCCTCACTGAGTATGCCTATGTTGCGGACATATATCAACACCTAGAATGTCTATATGTACACCTTGAAAAGTTTGTACGACCCATTGATTAAGATTTACACTTTACAAATATATATATACACATACAATAATAAACAATTCTGGGTCGCAGGACTGTATCACTATGTCCTTAGACCCCGTCTACGAATGTATTCGTGGCTTTCTGCTTGACCTCGTTGTATTTGATCAACCAGTCCTTTCATTCGTCGGTACACGCAGAACAGTCCATCGTACATAATCGCCACAAGAGTGAGAAGGATTATCACTGGGTGGATGAGCAAGTTTGAAGAAGGAAGTGGCCTTGGGACTATATCCGAACAAGCTCTCCCACCAAGACACTTCCGCGTCCATCCAGCTGAATAGTGGCTTGGTGTTGGGAATCTTTCAGTTTCTCCACGACATCCTTTTCCTCATTGAAGTCTAGCAGGAGAGTTCGATGCCAAACCCAAGAGGAATCGTCTGGAGTCTCACAGGGGTGTCTGGACGGATGTCGAGCCTTTTTTCAGGTGTCACTGGAGTTCTTCCCTTCTGATCCGCCACATCAACGCCTAATACGGGATTAAGGGTACAGTATGCTCCTGGGAGGAGTATGCCTCTTTCGGTGCAGTTAGTCGCGTGGCATTCTGCATTAGATACCAGCACCAATATCCTTGACCCATGTCTTGAGGAGGGCATTGGATTAGCCTTCATATCACAGGACCCCTCGGTATCCCAACACTGGTGTAGGTCAGGATATCCGAGGGGAGCTGTGGATGAAGCACTGTTTTTGTGGTTCCTCACAATTCTCAGGTTTGTAGAACTATATCCCTGTCTTACCAAACCCATTATCTTAAAAACAAGATATGGGTGTAATGCCAGGGTTACCTCCCCCTGTACAAAGTTTCCTAACTCCAGTTAAACACAAAAGAATCAGCCATACTGTTATTCGCTGTATTTAATTGCACTCGCATTAGGCCTCAGATGAAGTTGTGTTACCTGTCTGAACCCCCCCAGGTTTAGGTGCACAGAATAACATAAAACACTACACCGTGAACTTATGTTACCTGTCCGCACCGCCCAACCTGAGTTCACAGTATAATAACAACTTCAACGTTATCCTAATAGAGAGCAATTAAAACATTGGGCGCAAATACACCCCTATCCAATGGTTGATTCTCCAGTTGTTTTCCTGGAGTGGTTTTCTAATTATGCATTATAAATACAGGCAACACCCATATAGTATAAATACATATTACTGATAACCAGGAATATACCACAATAGAATATGTGAAAGAACCACAAAATAAAAACACAAATGAAAACAAACGGACAACTGGGGGCAAACACAACAGACCATAAACACACATTACAGACGTAACACCAGACTGAACATGCAATTTATGGCCAACTTCCTAAACACCTCCCTGGTTGTGGTTTGTCATTTAGACCCTTGAGCACGTGGCGGAGCACATAAGGCTGTAAGGAGACTCTTGTGCAGCCATTTTGTCTAAATCCACGTTTTGTTCTGACGTGGCCATTTTCTATTGCAATTTCACTGGGCTTTCCATGGTTGCTTATGCCGTGGCAGTTCCTCGCAATATGTCCCATCTGACCACATTTAAAGCATTTAACAGGACCACATTTCTTAGTACTCAAAGACTCGCAGTACTTCGCAATGTGGCCTGATCCGGCACATGCAAAACATTTAACAGTACATGCTCTGCTGTACTTAGGGCAGTCAGCAGTGCATGATCTCTTAAAGTTCTGCATGGCTAGGGACGCACTTCTAAATATCGTACGCTTACATCTGCGTAACACTTTCGTAACAATGTTACCTTCAGGTTTCCGGATGGGATCACGATTTGGGGCATCTGACCCATCACTCTTACTACTCCCCCCTTTTTGCCCTGTAGAGGGCAAACTTACAGCGGAATCAGGCCTTGAAAAAGACAAGGCCGGTAACATTTTTGAGAAATCTTTTATGATGTTTTGCATACTGGCAACCAATTGTGACCTAGCAGCAAGCTCATCATTCAACTTGGCAATGATCGCATCCGTAGATGCTGCCTTAACCTTAAACGCATTGATCACAGCATAAGACCCAGTCAGCCGTGCATCAATATCATCACCACGATATCTCAAATCTATCACCTGCGATTCCAGCATGCAAATTTGCTGATCTCTACATTGGGCATTCTCTGCCAGTTGTGTCTGCAAATCACAAACCTGCTTCACATTGTTGACACAACAATGGCAGTGAAGATTTGGGGAATCACTCTTCATTTCTGAGTGATCAGGTTTCCACGTCTCCTCATACACACAGATAAGTTTAGCTAGCATGTGGAGACGTTTGGAGGTTTTGTTAAGAACACTCCTCTTGCTAATACACAACTTATCATGTGCATAAGCCTCGTCCAGCAGAGTGGACCACAGCATTCCTGCTGACTTGTATGTCGTGGGTGTTACTGGATTAAATTTACTGTGTTTGGCGAGGTGTTTAAGTGTGGAGAAGTCCATACTCACTGTTGCAGAAGTCATCTCCGTCTGCGTTGTCCTCCTTGTCACCCGCTGTTTTGAAAAAGGTCCTTTTCTTCCGGAACGCCTTTTCCCGATCAGCTGGACTTCAACGGAAGAACACCGACGTTGATACTTCTGCAAACTCTTTTGTATAAATTGCTCGCCCGACGATTCGTCGCCGTAGAGCAGCACGCCGCAAAGCAAAATAAAAGACGTTAATACCTCAGAAAATAAAACAAAAAACAATAGGTTCGCTGATCAATTATATCCTGTATCAAGCCTTAAATAAAATTGTGTTACTCGTCTGAACTTCAAAAAGGTCTAGGCGCACAGTATAACCCAACACTACACCGTGTATGTACGTTACCTGTCCACGCCTCGCCGCCTATCTGCAGTTCACGTCTTAACACAATTTTATTGTACAAAAATACAGAAATAAATTGACAACAGTTTGGGCTGGCTCGCCAATGTTAAAGGGCTATATATAAAATATATATACATATATATACACATATAGCCTCCTGGCTGGCTCGCCAATGTTAAAGGGGGTGGGGTAATAGCGGGATTCACTGGTTAGTGGCACCCACTATTACTACCGCCTTTATAATTAGGGTCACTAGGGTTATGCCTAGTTCCCCTACCTTTTCCTTATACTAACGTCGATCTAATTGCTTTAGCGGCTACTCAAGGGAATAAGACCGTATAGTAAATAAAGGTAATATTTATTAACATACAGTAATCACTCTCATATGTATAATACAGTAACTAATCACCGTACAGTATAAACACGGTATCAAGATATTATACCGCCACCCACTTACATAAACATACACAGAATACAGTTACGTTACAACACAATAAACATAAGTTACTTGTGATTCTCACACGCTCTCTATCTCTATCCCACTCCCTCCTAATATAACTTTCCCTATACACTAAGGGTTAATACGGGATAAGGAGGAACAAGGGGAATGGGTTACTGTGTAAAACAGACAGCAAGGGTTAACTCAGGGACTCTGGGACAGCAAGGGTTAACTCAGGGACTTTGGGACAGCAGGGGTTAACTCAGGGACTCTGGGACAGCAAGGGTTAACTCAGGGACTCTGGGACAGCAAGGGTTAACTCAGGGACTTTGGGACAGCAGGGGTTAACTCAGGGACTCTGGGACAGCAAGAGTTAACTCAGGGACTCTGGGACAGCAGGGGTTAACTCAGGGACTCTGGGACAGCAAGAGTTAACTCAGGGACTCTGGGACAGCAAGGGTTAACTCAGGGACAGTAATCAGGGAGATCAAGGGGTTAACTCAGGGAAGCAAGGGTTAACTCTGGGACAGTAGGGAAGCAAGGGTTAACTCTGGGACAGTAGGGACTCAGGAAGAGCAAGGGGTTAACTCAGGGAAGCAAGGGTTAACTAATATAACTTTCCCTATACACTAAGGGTTAATACGGGATAAGGAGGAACAAGGGGAATGGGTTACTGTGTAAAACAGACAGCAAGGGTTAACTCAGGGACTCTGGGACAGCAAGGGTTAACTCAGGGACTTTGGGACAGCAGGGGTTAACTCAGGGACTCTGGGACAGCAAGGGTTAACTCAGGGACTCTGGGACAGCAAGGGTTAACTCAGGGACTTTGGGACAGCAGGGGTTAACTCAGGGACTCTGGGACAGCAAGAGTTAACTCAGGGACTCTGGGACAGCAAGGGTTAACTCAGGGACTCTGGGACAGCAAGGGTTAACTCAGGGACTCTGGGACAGCAAGGGTTAACTCAGGGACTCTGGGACAGCAAGAGTTAACTCAGGGACTCTGGGACAGCAAGAGTTAACTCAGGGACTCTGGGACAGCAAGAGTTAACTCAGGGACTCTGGGACAGCAAGGGTTAACTCAGGGACTCTGGGACAGCAAGGGTTAACTCAGGGACTCTGGGACAGCAAGGGTTAACTCAGGGACAGTAATCAGGGAGATCAAGGGGTTAACTCAGGGAAGCAAGGGTTAACTCTGGGACAGTAGGGAAGCAAGGGTTAACTCTGGGACAGTAGGGACTCAGGAAGAGCAAGGGGTTAACTCAGGGAAGCAAGGGTTAACTCAGGGACAGTACTCAGGGAGATCAAGGGGTTAACTCAGGGAAGCAAGGGTTACAGCAGGAGGAGACAGGGAGAGACAGGGTTAAGTGTAGCTGCTGCTACACTTGATACTTAGCGTGACTTTGTGGAGCAGCAGAGGCAGCAGCAGGAACCCAGGTCTTTGGAGGAGAGAGAGAGGTGAGCCGTCGATGGTTGGTGAAGGCAGCTCACAGCTGATCTTCTTCAGCTTCGGCTCCTGAGCTCGGCTACTGAGCGTACCGATGCAGGGCTATTTAACCCTGTCGGTACGCTTGCAGCGGGGAGTGTGGCGCTTGCCCCAGGCTAGCATGGGTCGGCATGGTGATAATGTATCACCAGCCGACTCATGAGAGCCCGCACGAGACAGTCCGTGCGCGCGGGAGACTTGAAATGGAGACAGGGGATAACTATCCCTTGTCTCCATGGTTTCCTAACAAAGCAGGGACATGCTAATTGTCCTGCTCTGCTTCCAACCGTATTCATGACTAGGGCTGCTGTAGTTACAGCCCTGGCTCATGATACATTATATGTACTATACATACACATATATATTATATATATGTGTATATATATATATACACACACACTGTATACATACATACTACTATATATATATATATATATATATATATATATTATACATACACACACATACATATATACATATATATGGACACTTCCCTTTACAATCCCCCTGTTGTCAGGGACTCGACAATGCAATTTGGGGAAGTGTTTGTGGGGTTCTATTTACCCCCTCAACCTCCCCGGTTACTGGTAATGGTCTGAGATGGAAGGAAGTATACTATTAGACCTAGATATTCGAGATCAGCTATCTCCTCAAGGACACCTTCCCGCCAGTCCTCTGACTCTGGAGTCTAGTGTCCAAAGAAACGAAACCTCAAAGTTCACAGAATGAAGATGAAATTAAATCTCCTAGTCCATAGAACGAAGTTGAGATAAAACTCACAGTCCATAGAACGAAGCCTCAAAGCTCATCAGACGAAGTTGAAATGAAACCTTCATAGTCCATAGAACGAAGAAACCTTCATAGTCCATAGAACGAAGCCTCGAAGCTCATCAGACGAAGTTGAAAATAAACTCACAGTCCATAGAACGAAGCCTCAAAGCTCATCAAACGAACAAAGCTCATTTGAAAATCTCAAAGTCCATGAACCGCAGATTTCTTGTTCTTTCTTGCTTGGAGTTTCTTCCTCTTAAGTGGCGTCAGCAGGTCTTTCCAGTGGCCGATCCAATTTTAGCATGCCGACCCGTGTAAGGCTACTTGTGCCCTCATATGGTCAGCCTTGGAATGGCTTAGTCCGCCTTTCAACAACCTTTTGTACGTGATCCATTACTTTTCCAACTTTTCCCAGCATCTTGATTGAAGACGAAACAATCTTTGTGGGCCGATATCCAGGTCTTCATAATGGCAGGTTATCATCCCCGAGGAGGAGGTGAGGTCTTGGTACCCAGGAATCTACTGTGGGGTGGAGCATCGCCTTCCATTTCCCCTCTGACATTCAATCCATCATCATATTGACCATACCAGTTCTCAGGTTGAGGTGGCAAATACCTACAAGGGTGTGTGAATACCTTACCTGTCCCTAAGGGTTCCTACACACTACCCAATCATACAAACAAAGTGAAAAATAACCAAACATACAAAAATATTCCCCCACCAACCATAGGTATATGTACATATAGAGATTCATGCTCAAACAGCATCTCACACTACTCCTCCATAAACACGTGCAAGGTACACATGCAAATGGGGTGACAACAGGCTGTAAATATATGCCCGCCTCCATGTACATACTCACTCGCTGTGGGACGGGCACGTCCTCACTGAGTATGCCTATGTTGCGGACATATATCAACACCTAGAATGTCTATATGTACACCTTGAAAAGTTTGTACGACCCATTGATTAAGATTTACACTTTACAAATATATATATACACATACAATAATAAACAATTCTGGGTCGCAGGACTGTATCACTATGTCCTTAGACCCCGTCTACGAATGTATTCGTGGCTTTCTGCTTGACCTCGTTGTATTTGATCAACCAGTCCTTTCATTCGTCGGTACACGCAGAACAGTCCATCGTACATAATCGCCACAAGAGTGAGAAGGATTATCACTGGGTGGATGAGCAAGTTTGAAGAAGGAAGTGGCCTTGGGACTATATCCGAACAAGCTCTCCCACCAAGACACTTCCGCGTCCATCCAGCTGAATAGTGGCTTGGTGTTGGGAATCTTTCAGTTTCTCCACGACATCCTTTTCCTCATTGAAGTCTAGCAGGAGAGTTCGATGCCAAACCCAAGAGGAATCGTCTGGAGTCTCACAGGGGTGTCTGGACGGATGTCGAGCCTTTTTTCAGGTGTCACTGGAGTTCTTCCCTTCTGATCCGCCACATCAACGCCTAATACGGGATTAAGGGTACAGTATGCTCCTGGGAGGAGTATGCCTCTTTCGGTGCAGTTAGTCGCGTGGCATTCTGCATTAGATACCAGCACCAATATCCTTGACCCATGTCTTGAGGAGGGCATTGGATTAGCCTTCATATCACAGGACCCCTCGGTATCCCAACACTGGTGTAGGTCAGGATATCCGAGGGGAGCTGTGGATGAAGCACTGTTTTTGTGGTTCCTCACAATTCTCAGGTTTGTAGAACTATATCCCTGTCTTACCAAACCCATTATCTTAAAAACAAGATATGGGTGTAATGCCAGGGTTACCTCCCCCTGTACAAAGTTTCCTAACTCCAGTTAAACACAAAAGAATCAGCCATACTGTTATTCGCTGTATTTAATTGCACTCGCATTAGGCCTCAGATGAAGTTGTGTTACCTGTCTGAACCCCCCCAGGTTTAGGTGCACAGAATAACATAAAACACTACACCGTGAACTTATGTTACCTGTCCGCACCGCCCAACCTGAGTTCACAGTATAATAACAACTTCAACGTTATCCTAATAGAGAGCAATTAAAACATTGGGCGCAAATACACCCCTATCCAATGGTTGATTCTCCAGTTGTTTTCCTGGAGTGGTTTTCTAATTATGCATTATAAATACAGGCAACACCCATATAGTATAAATACATATTACTGATAACCAGGAATATACCACAATAGAATATGTGAAAGAACCACAAAATAAAAACACAAATGAAAACAAACGGACAACTGGGGGCAAACACAACAGACCATAAACACACATTACAGACGTAACACCAGACTGAACATGCAATTTATGGCCAACTTCCTAAACACCTCCCTGGTTGTGGTTTGTCATTTAGACCCTTGAGCACGTGGCGGAGCACATAAGGCTGTAAGGAGACTCTTGTGCAGCCATTTTGTCTAAATCCACGTTTTGTTCTGACGTGGCCATTTTCTATTGCAATTTCACTGGGCTTTCCATGGTTGCTTATGCCGTGGCAGTTCCTCGCAATATGTCCCATCTGACCACATTTAAAGCATTTAACAGGACCACATTTCTTAGTACTCAAAGACTCGCAGTACTTCGCAATGTGGCCTGATCCGGCACATGCAAAACATTTAACAGTACATGCTCTGCTGTACTTAGGGCAGTCAGCAGTGCATGATCTCTTAAAGTTCTGCATGGCTAGGGACGCACTTCTAAATATCGTACGCTTACATCTGCGTAACACTTTCGTAACAATGTTACCTTCAGGTTTCCGGATGGGATCACGATTTGGGGCATCTGACCCATCACTCTTACTACTCCCCCCTTTTTGCCCTGTAGAGGGCAAACTTACAGCGGAATCAGGCCTTGAAAAAGACAAGGCCGGTAACATTTTTGAGAAATCTTTTATGATGTTTTGCATACTGGCAACCAATTGTGACCTAGCAGCAAGCTCATCATTCAACTTGGCAATGATCGCATCCGTAGATGCTGCCTTAACCTTAAACGCATTGATCACAGCATAAGACCCAGTCAGCCGTGCATCAATATCATCACCACGATATCTCAAATCTATCACCTGCGATTCCAGCATGCAAATTTGCTGATCTCTACATTGGGCATTCTCTGCCAGTTGTGTCTGCAAATCACAAACCTGCTTCACATTGTTGACACAACAATGGCAGTGAAGATTTGGGGAATCACTCTTCATTTCTGAGTGATCAGGTTTCCACGTCTCCTCATACACACAGATAAGTTTAGCTAGCATGTGGAGACGTTTGGAGGTTTTGTTAAGAACACTCCTCTTGCTAATACACAACTTATCATGTGCATAAGCCTCGTCCAGCAGAGTGGACCACAGCATTCCTGCTGACTTGTATGTCGTGGGTGTTACTGGATTAAATTTACTGTGTTTGGCGAGGTGTTTAAGTGTGGAGAAGTCCATACTCACTGTTGCAGAAGTCATCTCCGTCTGCGTTGTCCTCCTTGTCACCCGCTGTTTTGAAAAAGGTCCTTTTCTTCCGGAACGCCTTTTCCCGATCAGCTGGACTTCACCGGAAGAACACCGACGTTGATACTTCTGCAAACTCTTTTGTATAAATTGCTCGCCCGACGATTCGTCGCCGTAGAGCAGCACGCCGCAAAGCAAAATAAAAGACGTTAATACCTCAGAAAATAAAACAAAAAACAATAGGTTCGCTGATCAATTATATCCTGCCTTAAATAAAATTGTGTTACTCGTCTGAACTTCAAAAAGGTCTAGGCGCACAGTATAACCCAACACTACACCGTGTATGTACGTTACCTGTCCACGCCTCGCCGCCTATCTGCAGTTCACGTCTTAACACAATTTTATTGTACAAAAATACAGAAATAAATTGACAACAGTTTGGGCTGGCTCGCCAATGTTAAAGGGCTATATATAAAATATATATACATATATATACACATATAGCCTCCTGGCTGGCTCGCCAATGTTAAAGGGGGTGGGGTAATAGCGGGATTCACTGGTTAGTGGCACCCACTATTACTACCGCCTTTATAATTAGGGTCACTAGGGTTATGCCTAGTTCCCCTACCTTTTCCTTATACTAACGTCGATCTAATTGCTTTAGCGGCTACTCAAGGGAATAAGACCGTATAGTAAATAAAGGTAATATTTATTAACATACAGTAATCACTCTCATATGTATAATACAGTAACTAATCACCGTACAGTATAAACACGGTATCAAGATATTATACCGCCACCCACTTACATAAACATACACAGAATACAGTTACGTTACAACACAATAAACATAAGTTACTTGTGATTCTCACACGCTCTCTATCTCTATCCCACTCCCTCCTAATATAACTTTCCCTATACACTAAGGGTTAATACGGGATAAGGAGGAACAAGGGGAATGGGTTACTGTGTAAAACAGACAGCAAGGGTTAACTCAGGGACTCTGGGACAGCAAGGGTTAACTCAGGGACTTTGGGACAGCAGGGGTTAACTCAGGGACTCTGGGACAGCAAGGGTTAACTCAGGGACTCTGGGACAGCAAGGGTTAACTCAGGGACTTTGGGACAGCAGGGGTTAACTCAGGGACTCTGGGACAGCAAGAGTTAACTCAGGGACTCTGGGACAGCAAGGGTTAACTCAGGGACTCTGGGACAGCAAGGGTTAACTCAGGGACTCTGGGACAGCAAGGGTTAACTCAGGGACTCTGGGACAGCAAGGGTTAACTCAGGGACTCTGGGACAGCAAGGGTTAACTCAGGGACAGTAATCAGGGAGATCAAGGGGTTAACTCAGGGAAGCAAGGGTTAACTCTGGGACAGTAGGGAAGCAAGGGTTAACTCTGGGACAGTAGGGACTCAGGAAGAGCAAGGGGTTAACTCAGGGAAGCAAGGGTTAACTCAGGGACAGTACTCAGGGAGATCAAGGGGTTAACTCAGGGAAGCAAGGGTTACAGCAGGAGGAGACAGGGAGAGACAGGGTTAAGTGTAGCTGCTGCTACACTTGATACTTAGCGTGACTTTGTGGAGCAGCAGAGGCAGCAGCAGGAACCCAGGTCTTTGGAGGAGAGAGAGAGGTGAGCCGTCGATGGTTGGTGAAGGCAGCTCACAGCTGATCTTCTTCAGCTTCGGCTCCTGAGCTCGGCTACTGAGCGTACCGATGCAGGGCTATTTAACCCTGTCGGTACGCTTGCAGCGGGGAGTGTGGCGCTTGCCCCAGGCTAGCATGGGTCGGCATGGTGATAATGTACCAGCCGACTCATGAGAGCCGACTCATGAGAGCCCGCACGAGACAGTCCGTGCGCGCGGGAGACTTGAAATGGAGACAGGGGATAACTATCCCTTGTCTCCATGGTTTCCTAACAAAGCAGGGACATGCTAATTGTCCTGCTCTGCTTCCAACCGTATTCATGACTAGGGCTGCTGTAGTTACAGCCCTGGCTCATGATACATTATATGTACTATACATACACATATATATTATATATATGTGTATATATATATATACACACACACTGTATACATACATACTACATTATATATATATATATATATATATATATATATATATATATATATATATATATATATATATATTATACATACACACACATACATATATACATATATATGGACACTTCCCTTTACAATCCCCCTGTTGTCAGGGACTCGACAATGCAATTTGGGGAAGCGTTTGTGGGGTTCTATTTACCCCCTCAACCTCCCCGGTTACTGGTAATGGTCTGAGATGGAAGGAAGTATACTATTAGACCTAGATATTCGAGATCAGCTATCTCCTCAAGGACACCTTCCCGCCAGTCCTCTGACTCTGGAGTCTAGTGTCCAAAGAAACGAAACCTCAAAGTTCACAGAATGAAGATGAAATTAAATCTCCTAGTCCATAGAACGAAGTTGAGATAAAACTCACAGTCCATAGAACGAAGCCTCAAAGCTCATCAGACGAAGTTGAAATGAAACCTTCATAGTCCATAGAACGAAGAAACCTTCATAGTCCATAGAACGAAGCCTCGAAGCTCATCAGACGAAGTTGAAAATAAACTCACAGTCCATAGAACGAAGCCTCAAAGCTCATCAAACGAACAAAGCTCATTTGAAAATCTCAAAGTCCATGAACCGCAGATTTCTTGTTCTTTCTTGCTTGGAGTTTCTTCCTCTTAAGTGGCGTCAGCAGGTCTTTCCAGTGGCCGATCCAATTTTAGCATGCCGACCCGTGTAAGGCTACTTGTGCCCTCATATGGTCAGCCTTGGAATGGCTTAGTCCACCTTTCAACAACCTTTTGTACGTGATCCATTACTTTTCCAACTTTTCCCAGCATCTTGATTGAAGACGAAACAATCTTTGTGGGCCGATATCCAGGTCTTCATAATGGCAGGTTATCATCCCCGAGGAGGAGGTGAGGTCTTGGTACCCAGGAATCTACTGTGGGGTGGAGCATCGCCTTCCATTTCCCCTCTGACATTCAATCCATCATCATATTGACCATACCAGTTCTCAGGTTGAGGTGGCAAATACCTACAAGGGTGTGTGAATACCTTACCTGTCCCTAAGGGTTCCTACACACTACCCAATCATACAAACAAAGTGAAAAATAACCAAACATACAAAAATATTCCCCCACCAACCATAGGTATATGTACATATAGAGATTCATGCTCAAACAGCATCTCACACTACTCCTCCATAAACACGTGCAAGGTACACATGCAAATGGGGTGACAACAGGCTGTAAATATATGCCCGCCTCCATGTACATACTCACTCGCTGTGGGACGGGCACGTCCTCACTGAGTATGCCTATGTTGCGGACATATATCAACACCTAGAATGTCTATATGTACACCTTGAAAAGTTTGTACGACCCATTGATTAAGATTTACACTTTACAAATATATATATACACATACAATAATAAACAATTCTGGGTCGCAGGACTGTATCACTATGTCCTTAGACCCCGTCTACGAATGTATTCGTGGCTTTCTGCTTGACCTCATTGTATTTGATCAACCAGTCCTTTCATTCGTCGGTACACGCAGAACAGTCCATCGTACATAATCGCCACAAGAGTGAGAAGGATTATCACTGGGTGGATGAGCAAGTTTGAAGAAGGAAGTGGCCTTGGGACTATATCCGAACAAGCTCTCCCACCAAGACACTTCCGCGTCCATCCAGCTGAATAGTGGCTTGGTGTTGGGAATCTTTCAGTTTCTCCACGACATCCTTTTCCTCATTGAAGTCTAGCAGGAGAGTTTGATGCCAAACCCAAGAGGAATCGTCTGGAGTCTCACAGGGGTGTCTGGACGGATGTCGAGCCTTTTTTCAGGTGTCACTGGAGTTCTTCCCTTCTGATCCGCCACATCAACGCCTAATACGGGATTAAGGGTACAGTATGCTCCTGGGAGGAGTATGCCTCTTTCGGTGCAGTTAGTCGCGTGGCATTCTGCATTAGATACCAGCACCAATATCCTTGACCCATGTCTTGAGGAGGGCATTGGATTAGCCTTCATATCACAGGACCCCTCGGTATCCCAACACTGGTGTAGGTCAGGATATCCGAGGGGAGCTGTGGATGAAGCACTGTTTTTGTGGTTCCTCACAATTCTCAGGTTTGTAGAACTATATCCCTGTCTTACCAAACCCATTATCTTAAAAACAAGATATGGGTGTAATGCCAGGGTTACCTCCCCCTGTACAAAGTTTCCTAACTCCAGTTAAACACAAAAGAATCAGCCATACTGTTATTCGCTGTATTTAATTGCACTCGCATTAGGCCTCAGATGAAGTTGTGTTACCTGTCTGAACCCCCCCAGGTTTAGGTGCACAGAATAACATAAAACACTACACCGTGAACTTATGTTACCTGTCCGCACCGCCCAACCTGAGTTCACAGTATAATAACAACTTCAACGTTATCCTAATAGAGAGCAATTAAAACATTGGGCGCAAATACACCCCTATCCAATGGTTGATTCTCCAGTTGTTTTCCTGCAGTGGTTTTCTAATTATGCATTATAAATACAGGCAACACCCATATAGTATAAATACATATTACTGATAACCAGGAATATACCACAATAGAATATGTGAAAGAACCACAAAATAAAAACACAAATGAAAACAAACGGACAACTGGGGGCAAACACAACAGACCATAAACACACATTACAGACGTAACACCAGACTGAACATGCAATTTATGGCCAACTTCCTAAACACCTCCCTGGTTGTGGTTTGTCATTTAGACCCTTGAGCACGTGGCGGAGCACATAAGGCTGTAAGGAGACTCTTGTGCAGCCATTTTGTCTAAATCCACGTTTTGTTCTGACGTGGCCATTTTCTATTGCAATTTCACTGGGCTTTCCATGGTTGCTTATGCCGTGGCAGTTCCTCGCAATATGTCCCATCTGACCACATTTAAAGCATTTAACAGGACCACATTTCTTAGTACTCAAAGACTCGCAGTACTTCGCAATGTGGCCTGATCCGGCACATGCAAAACATTTAACAGTACATGCTCTGCTGTACTTAGGGCAGTCAGCAGTGCATGATCTCTTAAAGTTCTGCATGGCTAGGGACGCACTTCTAAATATCGTACGCTTACATCTGCGTAACACTTTCGTAACAATGTTACCTTCAGGTTTCCGGATGGGATCACGATTTGGGGCATCTGACCCATCACTCTTACTACTCCCCCCTTTTTGCCCTGTAGAGGGCAAACTTACAGCGGAATCAGGCCTTGAAAAAGACAAGGCCGGTAACATTTTTGAGAAATCTTTTATGATGTTTTGCATACTGGCAACCAATTGTGACCTAGCAGCAAGCTCATCATTCAACTTGGCAATGATCGCATCCGTAGATGCTGCCTTAACCTTAAACGCATTGATCACAGCATAAGACCCAGTCAGCCGTGCATCAATATCATCACCACGATATCTCAAATCTATCACCTGCGATTCCAGCATGCAAATTTGCTGATCTCTACATTGGGCATTCTCTGCCAGTTGTGTCTGCAAATCACAAACCTGCTTCACATTGTTGACACAACAATGGCAGTGAAGATTTGGGGAATCACTCTTCATTTCTGAGTGATCAGGTTTCCACGTCTCCTCATACACACAGATAAGTTTAGCTAGCATGTGGAGACGTTTGGAGGTTTTGTTAAGAACACTCCTCTTGCTAATACACAACTTATCATGTGCATAAGCCTCGTCCAGCAGAGTGGACCACAGCATTCCTGCTGACTTGTATGTCGTGGGTGTTACTGGATTAAATTTACTGTGTTTGGCGAGGTGTTTAAGTGTGGAGAAGTCCATACTCACTGTTGCAGAAGTCATCTCCGTCTGCGTTGTCCTCCTTGTCACCCGCTGTTTTGAAAAAGGTCCTTTTCTTCCGGAACGCCTTTTCCCGATCAGCTGGACTTCACCGGAAGAACACCGACGTTGATACTTCTGCAAACTCTTTTGTATAAATTGCTCGCCCGACGATTCGTCGCCGTAGAGCAGCACGCCGCAAAGCAAAATAAAAGACGTTAATACCTCAGAAAATAAAACAAAAAACAATAGGTTCGCTGATCAATTATATCCTGTATCAAACCTTAAATAAAATTGTGTTACTCGTCTGAACTTCAAAAAGGTCTAGGCGCACAGTATAACCCAACACTACACCGTGTATGTACGTTACCTGTCCACGCCTCGCCGCCTATCTGCAGTTCACGTCTTAACACAATTTTATTGTACAAAAATACAGAAATAAATTGACAACAGTTTGGGCTGGCTCGCCAATGTTAAAGGGCTATATATAAAATATATATACATATATATACACATATAGCCTCCTGGCTGGCTCGCCAATGTTAAAGGGGGTGGGGTAATAGCGGGATTCACTGGTTAGTGGCACCCACTATTACTACCGCCTTTATAATTAGGGTCACTAGGGTTATGCCTAGTTCCCCTACCTTTTCCTTATACTAACGTCGATCTAATTGCTTTAGCGGCTACTCAAGGGAATAAGACCGTATAGTAAATAAAGGTAATATTTATTAACATACAGTAATCACTCTCATATGTATAATACAGTAACTAATCACCGTACAGTATAAACACGGTATCAAGATATTATACCGCCACCCACTTACATAAACATACACAGAATACAGTTACGTTACAACACAATAAACATAAGTTACTTGTGATTCTCACACGCTCTCTATCTCTATCCCACTCCCTCCTAATATAACTTTCCCTATACACTAAGGGTTAATACGGGATAAGGAGGAACAAGGGGAATGGGTTACTGTGTAAAACAGACAGCAAGGGTTAACTCAGGGACTCTGGGACAGCAAGGGTTAACTCAGGGACTTTGGGACAGCAGGGGTTAACTCAGGGACTCTGGGACAGCAAGGGTTAACTCAGGGACTCTGGGACAGCAAGGGTTAACTCAGGGACTTTGGGACAGCAGGGGTTAACTCAGGGACTCTGGGACAGCAAGAGTTAACTCAGGGACTCTGGGACAGCAAGGGTTAACTCAGGGACTCTGGGACAGCAAGGGTTAACTCAGGGACTCTGGGACAGCAAGGGTTAACTCAGGGACTCTGGGACAGCAAGGGTTAACTCAGGGACAGTAATCAGGGAGATCAAGGGGTTAACTCAGGGAAGCAAGGGTTAACTCTGGGACAGTAGGGAAGCAAGGGTTAACTGGGACAGTAGGGACTCAGGAAGAGCAAGGGGTTAACTCAGGGAAGCAAGGGTTAACTCAGGGACAGTACTCAGGGAGATCAAGGGGTTAACTCAGGGAAGCAAGGGTTACAGCAGGAGGAGACAGGGAGAGACAGGGTTAAGTGTAGCTGCTGCTACACTTGATACTTAGCGTGACTTTGTGGAGCAGCAGAGGCAGCAGCAGGAACCCAGGTCTTTGGAGGAGAGAGAGAGGTGAGCCGTCGATGGTTGGTGAAGGCAGCTCACAGCTGATCTTCTTCAGCTTCGGCTCCTGAGCTCGGCTACTGAGCGTACCGATGCAGGGCTATTTAACCCTGTCGGTACGCTTGCAGCGGGGAGTGTGG
This sequence comes from Rhinoderma darwinii, assembly GCF_050947455.1. Taxonomy (NCBI): domain Eukaryota; kingdom Metazoa; phylum Chordata; class Amphibia; order Anura; family Rhinodermatidae; genus Rhinoderma; species Rhinoderma darwinii. The sequence goes on along the minus strand of NC_134690.1, from coordinate 35,378,834 downwards.
CGCTTGCCCCAGGCTAGCATGGGTCGGCATGGTGATAATGTATCACCAGCCGACTCATGAGAGCCCGCACGAGACAGTCCGTGCGCGCGGGAGACTTGAAATGGAGACAGGGGATAACTATCCCTTGTCTCCATGGTTTCCTAACAAAGCAGGGACATGCTAATTGTCCTGCTCTGCTTCCAACCGTATTCATGACTAGGGCTGCTGTAGTTACAGCCCTGGCTCATGATACATTATATGTACTATACATACACATATATATTATATATATGTGTATATATATATATACACACACACTGTATACATACATACTACATTATATATATATATATATATATATATATATATATATATATTATACATACACACACATACATATATACATATATATGGACACTTCCCTTTACACACCTGGTCGGAAAGGTCTACACCCCCCATAAATTTGTTGTAGTCTGTTACACAGACAGGTTTCTGCGTGCAGTGGTAGCCCTCTCTCCCTAATTGCCACAGTGGTGTCCGTGTGTACGGTGGAGAGCATGTAGACATCCTTCCTGTCGGTCCACTTCACTGCAAGTAATTCCTCACTTGCAAGGGCCATGAATATTCCTGTTTCCAAATGCCTGGACACCAACTGTTGTGGGAATCCCACTCTGTTCTTCCGTACTGTCCCACAGGCCCCTGTATTTTCAGCATGGAGGGCTTTATAAAGGGCAGCACCTGTATAAAAGTTGTCTGTATAGACGTAGTACCCCTTGTGCAGAAATGGCTCCATTAGGATCCACACTATTTTGCCAGAGATGCCAATAGTTTCTGGGAAGCCTGGGGTATGAATTTGGCGGTCCCTGCCTTCATATATTTTAAAACCGCAGGTGTAACCCGTTGTGCTCTCACACACTTTGTATAATTTCACCCCATATCTGGCTCGCTTGGAAGGGATGAATTGACGAAAAGAAAGCCGGCCTTTGAAGCTCATGTGCCATTCATCTACAGACCAATTTTTGTCAGCGGTGTACAAAATTAGAAATTAATCATTTAGAAGGGTGATTAATGGCCTTAATTTATTAAGCCGATCATAGGCTGGGTCACTTCTTGGGGGGACTTGGGAATTGTCGGTAAAATGCATGAACCGCATTAGGGCCTCATAGCGGTTTCTGGACATCACTGCTGCAAATACAGGGGTAGCGTGGACAGACTAGAAGTCCAGTAGGACCGGACAGATGTTTTTTTTTAACCAAACCACATATTGAGGGTAATGCCTACATTTTTTTTCATTTCTGGGACACTTGTGGGGTTCCACATTCTTGAGTATATAGATAAAGGCTTTTGCAGAACAAACTGCCTAGCATAAAGATTAGTCTGCTGGACTATCAAGTCTAGGACCGTATCACATACAAATAAATGAAAAAAACTATAGGGGGTAAAATTTGGGATATCGACCTTAATTCCTGGAGTCGCTTCAAATTGGGGTACTTGGGGGGAAAATGGTAGTGCGGGATCCCACATCACGGGAGGGACTGCACTTGACACCTCTATAGCGACTGCTGTATCTACCACCATAGGACTATGGGGTTCAGCGGTAGAATAGGAATCGTCACTGTCGGGAAAAAGTTCTGAAGCGGTGTGTTTCACTTTCAGATATGCAAAAAAATGGGACATAGAATGTAATTAAAACCACAGAAAAGGCCATACTCACAGATTAGGTGGTGGGTAAAAAAATCCGTTCCAAACAGGACGCAACCAGGTCAGAGAATGCTGTTGAAGGAAAGTGCCCAGGTGTGTTTAAATAATGATAGCCGCTCCCACTAACCTTGAGGGGAGTGGTGTGTTGGGCATGGAAGTAAATGTGTAATAATAATAAATAAATAATAAAGTACTGTGTATAGTGTACATGTGAGGTATAGGGGACATGACTAAGTGTAGTGTGCAGAAATCAGGGCTGTGAGTGAAACAAAACGTGAGTGTAGTGTGTAAAACATGGAGGCATAGTGTTTGGATAGTGAGGCACAGCATATATCGCCGAATAGCAGCCTATTTAGAACGCCCATACTGTAAGAGAGCGGGCTGCCCTGCATGCAATGCCAAACATCCGCACACCAGGCTATCCCAGCATCATAAGATCCGTGCGCGTCCTGAAAAAAAGGTATGTACAATGTAAGTAACCATGAAAAAACATGGGGTATTAGTTGTCGTTTTGGCCAAAAGAACGCAAGCTCGTTTCACTTTCAGAACTGTTGGAACATAGCAAGGCGTAGGCTTGCTTCGCGCTGTACAGTCTCTGAGACATTATATTTATAGATATGTATGTATGTATGTATGTACAGTATATATATATATATGCCCTATAAGTCCTATAAGAACCCTAAGGCTGGGCTCACACACCCTATTTACGGACGTAATTCGGGTGTTTTACACCTCGAATTACGTCCAAAAATAAGGCTCCAAAGCGCCGGCAAACATCTGCCCATTCATTTGAATGGGTTTTACGATGTTCTGTGCACACCGGCTGTTTTTTAACGCGCCGCTGTCAAAAGACGGCAAGTAAAAAGACGCCCGTGTCAAAGAGGTGCCTGTCACTCCTTGAGACGTAAATGGAGCCGTTTTTCATTGGCACCATTCAAAAACAGCTCCAATTACGAACTTAATTTCCGCCGCGAAAAACGCGAGTACAATCAATTACGTCTGAAATTCAGGAGCTGTTTTCTCCTGAAAATAGCTCCGTAATTTCAGCCCTATAGGACGCTGCCATGTGAACCCAGCCTAAAGTAAACCTAAAAACTACACTAACTATTATTTTTTTTATTTTTTATAACAGACGTAATAAAATAAAGCCCTAATGTAGTCTTACGGCTATTATGGCCCTAAACACTAATGCTAAACTAGCACTAACCCTAAACTTACACTTACGCTAAACTAGCACTAACGCTAAACTAACACTAAACTAGCACTAACGCTAAACTAACACTTACACTAAACTAGCACTAACGCTAAACTAACACTTACACTAAACTAGCACTAACGCTAGTCTAGATTTTATATTATATATATATATATATATATATAAAGCGGTGATTTGTTTCTTCACTTTTTTTTACAGCACAGGACGCAGACTGATCTCTCTCTCCTCTCACAGAACAACTACAATGAGAGGAGAGAGAAACACAGCCCATGTCCTGGCTGTGTTATTAAAATAACTGTCTATGATCTCTGTGATAGGTTTTATCACACAGATCACCTGATCAGGGACCAGTCACAACGGTCCCTGATGGTTTCTGTGCCAGCTGCTGACACAGGCAGGTTATGCACAGTGCATGCGCGCGCCATTTTGTGTGTGAGGGGGGGAATCGGAAGGGGGGAATCAGACGTGGGAGGGGGGGTGATTCATCTGGGGTATACTGGGGAACACTTATTACCCTTTCTCTCTAAGGAGTTATTCCATGAGAGGAGAGAGAAAGGGTAACGATCTGCCGCTTTGCAGTGACCGCCGTGATTTAACGAATCACGGCGATCACGTGACCAGAGACCACTCGTTATGGTCTCTGGTTGTTGCTCCGAACCCTCAACTACCTCCGGTAACTGAGAGAACGGAGCTTTGATCATTTATTTTGGCGCTACATTAGGCTAAAGCGCTGCCGTGAAAAGGCGGCGCCTTAGCCTAAAGCCCCTTAGTGACAGCCGTGAAAAGGCGTATTGGTGGTCACTAAGGGGTTAAAAAAGATATTTCCATTGATGGGAATTAATTTCCTCCATGGAGAATGGTTACAAAGCCGAGTGACAACCATTATGGTCATCATCAGAACTCCTCCAGGACTTTCCCAGACTCTCCCCTCTCCACAGCCACATAACTCTGTTTATTTACCCATAAAGCAGGAAAGACATGAAGTGAAAGAGAAAACAGAAGAACCGAGTTTTTAAAATTTATTTTTTTAATTTCCGCAATGATAATGAATTAACTAAATCCAGGTGGCAAATTTGGGAAAGGTATTGCCGCTGATGATGATTGATGTTCGGGCTCTACATGTTGTCTCGTAGCTTTGTGTTTGATGTCCTATATGCCGCCTCAAATAAAATACTCCCTTTCCCTTTCGAGGATCCAGTAAGTCTTCGTTGACTTTTCAATGTTTGTTGATAGAAAAGTTATTTTCTGCGTTTTTTTTTATAAGATGTCAAATTGTGCGTATTAAAAAGTGATGATGGTTCTTCATGGTGACCTGTAGAAGAACACATATTTTATAACCAGAAGAATACGACCATGACACACAGCGGAGTAACATGCAGTCACAGGGCCCCAGAGCAATATATGGCCCCACATCACCCCACCCACCAGGACTAATAGGTGTGGGAAATGGATGCGACTGAAAATTCATAGAATAGAGAGTTTACTGTAGTCTGCCCCTGTCTATGGAGGGTCATATACTCACTGGTGATGTGCTCATATTCTGATGTCATTTTCTGAAATTATAGATGTTCTTGTCTGGAAAAAAGGGAATGAGTTATACAGATTGATTGACTTATAGCTGTATACAGATCATATACAAAACACATGTCCTGGACTGGGGAATGTCCCTGTCTGGGGAGGGTCTCATATACTTACTGTTCAGTCTGATTTTTTGCTGCCCATAGCGGAAACTGTTGATGTTATTGTCTAGAAAAAAGGTAAGAAATTAAGCAGATTGATTGACAGGTCACTGTCACGTTGCAGTATATTGGTCATTATTATTCATCAGTATTTATAAGCCAAAACCAAAACATAATTAGAAAAAGAATAATATAAATATTCACAACTCTTCTGTGTTTTAGACCAGTTTCTATTTTTTGCTTACAGATACTGATGCAAAATACTGACGCGTGAAAGTTGCCTTATAGCTATATATATATATATATATATATATATATATATATATATATATACATACATTTCCAAATACATGTCCTGACTGGAGAATGTCCCTGTCTGGATTGAAACCCAGAAGCTCCTGTCCCAGGCAGCAGCTCATCTCATTGAGCTATAGGGGATGTTAGAGAGCTCCACTGCTGAATCTGCTGTCTAGGTTTTCTTGACTTTTGCGCCTCTGGATTCCTTTCCTTTATTGCCTGATTGGTCTCAGTCTTTTGGTTTACTATATAATCCTGTCCCTTGCCCTTCCTGATTGTCAGACTATTGAGATTCCTGCCTGTAGTCTAGTTCCATCTGTCTTACTCTACAAACTGTTGCTGCTCATTTGTGTACCGAAATTGAATTATTTTCTGACCACATCTCTGCCTCACTCTACAACCTGTTGTCACTTGTTTGAGCACAAATCTTGGATTGTTTCCGGACCACATCTCTGCTTTACGCTACAACCTGTTGCTGCCTATCTGTGTATCAAACTTAGATAATTTCCTCAACATGTCTCTATGCTACAATCTGTTGTTGCTTATCTGCGTACCGAACCTGGACTGTTACCTAATTACTTTTGCTATTATTAACCTCCTGCCTGATCGTTTCAGTCACAGGACTTCAAATCTGCCACTGACATTAACATATATACTCACTACTGATGTTCGAATGTTATGATCTTTTGCTACCCATATCTGCTGAAACTTTTTGATGTTAATGTCTAGAAAAAATGGGAGAAATTAGTTAAACAGATCGCTTAACTTATAACTATTTACACATAATATATGTCCTGGACTGGGGAAGGTCCCTGTCTGGGGAGGGTCTCATATACTCACTGTTAAGTCTGATGTTTTGCTGCCCATTGATTAAACTGTTGATGTTATTGTCTAGAAAAAATGGAATAAGTTAAGTTGATTCATAGACAGGCCACTTTCACACGCCAGTATTTTGGTCAGTATTTTGCAGCCAAAACTTGAAACAGAAAATATATAGAAAAAGTATAATGGAAAAATGTACATCTCTTCCGTGTTTTTGACCCTCTCCCGATCTTGGATATAAATACTAATACAAAATACTGATGTTTAAAAGGGGTCTTATTAGTACACACACATAACACACAAACAGAATACATGTCCTGGACTAGAGAATGTCCCTGTCTGGAGAGGGTCTTATATTGTCGGGATTCAAACCGAGAAACTCCTGCTGCTTTTCTCATTGTACTATAAGGGATTTTGGAGAGTTCCACTGCTGAATATGTTGTCCAGATTTTCTTGACTTTTGCCTCTATGGATTCCATGCTTTATTGCCTGATTGGTCTCAATCTTTTGGTATACTATATAAACCTGTCCTTGCACTTCCTGATTGTCAGACTTTTGAGGTTCCTGTCTGTAGTCTAGTTTCTTTCTGCGTCACTTCACAAACTTGCTGCTCATTTGTGTATCGAAAGTAAATTGTTTCCTGACCACACCTTTGCCTCACTCTACAACCCGTTGTCACTTATATGTATACCAAACTTGGATTGTTCCCAGACCACTTATCTGCTTTAAGCTACTACCTGTTGCTTCTTATCTGTGTATCAAACTTAGATTATTCTCTAACCACTTCTCCGCGTCACGCTACAATCTGTTGTCGCTTATCTGTGTACCGAATCTGAACTGCTAGTTAACTGCTTTTGCTATTATGAACCTCCTATCAGATTGTTCCAGCCTCGGTACTTCAAATCTGCCACCGACATTAGGGCCCCATGCAAACGACCATAGATTTCGTCCATAATTACGGACCTATTTATTATTATGTCCGACTGACAATTTCCCGTATATTTACGGGAAGGTGTCCTTACCGTAGAAACCTCCGGTAAAAAATCCTATTTTTTTATTTTATGGATCGGGCTCCCATACTATATAATGGAAACACTGTCCACAAATGCGTATGACTGACCACAGCCGTCTGCGGCCGGATATGCCTGTAATCACAGACTGTGATTATGGGCACGGTCATGTGCATAGAGCCTTATATATATACCCACTACTGATGTTAGGATCCTCTGATATTTTGCTGCCCATATCTGCTGAAATTTTTTTATGTTACTGTCTATAAAAAAAAGTGCAAGAATGAGTTAAACAGACCGATTAACTTATAGCTGTATACACATAAAATACCGACAGAATACATGTCCTGGACTAGAGAATGTTCCTGTCTGAGGAGGGTCTCATATACTCACTGTTTAGTTTGATGTTTTGCTGCCAATAGATGGAACTGTTGATGTTATTGTCTAGAAAAAAGGGAATGAGTTAAGTTGATTGATAGACAGGCCACTGCACACGGCAGTATTTTGGTCAGTATTTTGCATTAGTATTTATAATCCAAATCCAGAAACAGAACATAAATATAAAAAGTATTATTGAAAGTTTTGCACCTCTTCCGTGTTTTGGCCTATAAATACCCGTACAAAATACTGACCAAATGACTGCCATGGAAAAGGGGGCTTATAACTATATACACAAACAGAATACATGTCCTGGGCTGCAGAATGTCCTTGCCTGGTGAGGGTCTCATTTTGTAAGGATTCATACCCAGAAACTCCTGTGTCCGAGGCAGCAGCTCTTCTCATTGAGCTATAGGGGATGTTGGACAGCTCCACTGCTGAATCTGTTGTCCAGGTTTTCTTGACTTTTGCCTCTCTGGATTCCTTTCCTTTAATGCCTTTTAGGTCTCGCTCTTTTGGCTTACTATATAAACCTGTCCTTGCACTTCCTGAGTGCCAGACTATTGAGGTTCCTGCCTGTAGACTAGTTCCTTTCTCTACAAACTGTAGCACCTTATTTGTGTACCGAACTTGTATTGTTTCCTCACCACGTCTCTGCTTCATTCTACAACCTGTTGCTGCTTATCTGTGTACCGAACCTGGACTGTTTCTTAATTACTTTTGCTATTATCAACCTCCTGCCTAATCATTTTAGCCACCGGTCTCCAAACCTGCCACCGACCTTGACATATATACTCACTACTTATGTTCGGATGTTCTTATCTTTTGCTGCCCATATCTGCTCGAAAATTTTTGATGTTAATTTCTAGAAAAAAATTAAAGGAATGAACCATTAACTTTTAGCTTTATACACATAATCCACCAACCAAATGCATGTCCTGGACCTGAGGTTGCCCCTGTCTGGGGAGGGTCTGGTATACTCACTAATGATGTTATGATGTACTGATGTTATGCTGCCCAAATCTCTGATGTCAATTTTTGATGTTATGCTGCTCAAATCTCTGATGTCAATTTTTGATGTTAATGTCTAGAAAAAATAGGAAGAAATTAGTTTAACAGATTGGATAATTTATTGCACAGGCAGAATACATGTTCTGGACTAGAGAACGTCCCTGTTTGGGGAGGGTCTTATATACTCACTGTTTATTGTGATGTTTCTGAAACTGTTGATGTTATTTTCTAGAAAAAAGGGAATAAGTCAAACAAATTGATTGATTGATTGATTGATTGATTGTATATATAATACAAAGACTGAATACATGTCCTGGGCTGCAGAATGTGATGATGCTGCTGCCCATGTGACCGCTGCAGCCTGTGATTGGCTGCATTTGTCACTTGGGTTAAAACGTCATCCCAGAAGGCCGGGCTGCATGAAGAGCAGCTGGGAAGAATAGGAGCCGTTGCTATGACAAGTATAGACTTTTTTATTATTTTAAACAAAAAACGGTTTTGTATTGTTTCAGATTTTAAATCGCATCGTTTCTGCGCAAAAATATCAACATTTGTTATTTGTTGCGGATTTTAACTCCTCATTGAATTCAATAGGCAAAACCCAAATCAAAAGTGCAACAATTCCGTTGACATTCTGTGGATTAAAAAAACGCACCGCAGGTCAATTTATGATTGTTTTCTAAGCAGATTTTTTCTGCATTCTGTCGATTAAATTTATTCAAATCTCATCCACTTTGCTGCTACGGTAATACACAGTGGATTTTCCATAACGATATCCGTTGTGGAAAATCTGCAACTAATCCGCCAAGTGCAAACATACCCAAATGGAAAAATTTTCACCTCTTCCATGTTTTGGGCCCACTTCTGTTTTTTGGCATATAAATAATAATGCAAAATAATGAGCAAGTTACTTATAGCTGTATATATATATATATAATACACAAACAGAATACATGTCCTGGACTGAAGAATGAATGTCCCTGTGCGTGGAGGGACTCATATACTCACTGCCGATGTTCTGGTCTTCTGAAGTTTTGCTGCCAATATCTGATGGAAATCAACGATGTTATTGTCTGGGGAAAAAAGGGGAAAGTATGAGTTAAGCAGATTGATTGACTGTAGCTGTATACACAGACATCATATAAGTCCTGGATTGGAGAATGCCCCAGTCTGGGGAGGGTCTCATATCATCACCATTCAAACACAGAAACTCCTGTGTCCGAGGCAGTAGCTCTTCTCATTGAGCTATAGGGGATGTTGGACAGCTCCACTCCTGAATCTGTTGTGTAGGTTTTATTGACTTTTGCCTCTGGAGTCCTTTTCGTTATTGTCCGATTGGTCTCACTCTTTTGGCTTACTATATAAACCTGTCCCTTGCACTTCCTGATTGTCAGACTATTAAGGTTCCCGCCTGTAGTCTAGTTCCTTTCGCTACAAACTGTAGCAGCTTATTTGTGTACCGAAATGTAATTGTTTCCTGACCACATATCTGCTTAATACTGCAACCTGTTGCTTCTTATATGTGAACCAAACTGAGATTATTTCCTAACATCTCTGCCTCACGCTATAATCTGTTGCCGCTTAAAGGGGTTTTCCCATTTTGGACATTTATGGCATATCAACAGGATATGCATTAAAAGTCTGACAGATGTGGGTCCCAGAGTCCCATATGGGTCCCCGCGCCTATCTCTAGAACGGGGCCTCCTAAACCCTGTTCTAGCTTATTCGACTCCGCTGCCTCCCGACCACTTCCTAAGTGCTCGCTGAGCTACGCTATTTCCGTAACTCCCACAGAAGTAAATGGGAGTTACTGAAACAGCTTAGCGCGGCGAGCTACGCTGTTTCAGGAACTTGGTAGCTACGGAAACAGCGTAGCTCGCCGTGGTTCTCTGTTTCCGTAACTCCCGACCACCTAACCAGGATGTGGCCAGGAGGCAGCGGGAGCAGAGTGAGCTAGTAGTGGGTTTAGAGGGCCCTGTTCTAGAGATAGGTTCGGGTCCCAGGGAATTGTCCAAGGTGGGAAACCCCTTTAAGTGCGTACTAAACCTGGACTGGTACTTGAGCGCTTTTGATATTATCACCCTCCTGCCTAATCATTTCGGTCACAGGTCTGCAAATCTGCCACCGACCTTGACATATATACTCACTTCTGATGTCCTGATGTTATGCTGCCCGTATCTCATAAAAATTATTGATGTTAAGGTCTAGAAAAAAAGGTAAGAAATTAGTTATACAGATTGGTTGACTTACAGTATATGCAAAGACAGAATACATGTCCTGGACTGGAGAATTCCCCTGTCTGGGGTGGGTCTTTTATACTCACTAATGATGTTAAGATGTTATGCTGCCAATGTCTCATAAAAATTATTGATGTTAGTGTCTATAAAAAAAAGGGAAGAAATGACAAAAGGGGTTGTCCAGGCATGGAGTAGTTTTCATACTGATTACGTATGCACAGGATACCTGGTCCCTGCACCGATCAGCTGTTTCGGCTGACTCTGAGCAATAGATGTCAGGGTCAGTAGCAGATGGCTCCAGTCACAGTATAGTGGCCATGCTGCAAGACAGCAGCTCTGCTCCTATTCAAGTGAAAAGAGCCATCTGCTTCCGACACCGTTAACTGCATAAAATCTGATGCCCAGAGGCAGCCGGAACAGCTGATCGGTGTGGGGTCCGAGTGTCGGATCTCCACAAATCATATACTGATGACCTATACTTTTTAATTTTTTCATCAGTGGAGCTGTATGAGGGCTTGTTTTTGTGAGACGAGCTATAGTTTTTATAGGTACCATTTTTGGATACATGCAACTTTTGGATCACTTTTTTTTCCAATTTTTGTAGGGCAAAGTGACCAAAAAACAGAAATTCCGGCATTGTTTTTATGGGGTTTATTTTACGCCGTTCACCGCATGGAATAAATAACATGCAATTTTTAAAGTTCATATGTATGGTTTATTTTTATTTTTTTTAATAATAAAGGACCTGATAAGGGAAAAAAAGGTGATTGTGTTTTATTTTATTACTTTATGAAATGTTAAATACTTTTGTGTAAAAAAAAACAAAAGTATATTAGGTATGATACCTTTATTGGCTAACCATAAAAGTTCTATATGCAAGCTTTCAAAGCACACAGGCTCCTTCTTCAGGCTTGCATATATAACTTTTATGGTTAGCCAATAAAGGTATCATACCTATTATACTTTTGTATTTTTTGACACAAAAGTATTTAACATTTCATATTGTCTCTGGCTAAGACGGTACTACACTATTTTATTACTTTGAAACTTTTATTATATTTTTCACAACTTTTTTTTTTTCACTTTTTTTACACTTTTCTTTAGTCCCACTAGAACTTGAAGGTCCAACTGTCAGATTTTTCTAATACATTGCACTACCAATGTAGTGCAATGCATTATATCTGTCAGTCATTCACTGACAGCAAGCCGATTAGGCTTCGCCTCCGGGCAAAGCCTAATTGGCTTCTGTAATGGCAGAGAAGGAGGCCATTGTTAGGCCTCCTGTTGCCATAGCAGCAGTCGGCAGCCCTGATTGCATGGCAGGGCTGCCGATCTGCTACCAACCTCTAAGATGCAGCGATCAATTTCGATCGCTGCATCTAGGGGGTTAGTGGCAGGTATCGGAGCTAGCTCCGGTTCTTGCCGTTACTGGTGGATGTCAGCTGTATCATACAGCTGACATCCACCGCTGATGACGCTTACAGGCGGCTCTGGAAGCCTTTTAGGCCCTGCCTCCAGGCGGGCCCAGAAAAACTTCTGTACTAGGCATTCCGGGAGGAAAATGTTAGGCCTCCGGTTGCCTTTGCAGTCACCGGCACTCCAGCAATTTCATTGCTGGGGTGCCGATGAGCTGCAAACCCCTTAAATGCCATAACCCCAGGGTGTCAGCTATAACATACAGCCAACACCCGGGGATGGTGGCACCGACTCAGCTTCTGAGGAGGTGTCCACCATTTGTCGCATAGATACGGCAAAATGCGGGAAGCACTAGCTTTCCATGACATATTCATACGACAAATTGTCGGGAAGCGGTTAAACAGACTGATTGACTTCATAAATAAATATATATGCAAAGAGAAGAATACATGTCCTGGACTGGAGGATGCCCCTGTCTGGGGTGGGTCTTGTATACTCACTAATGATGTTATAATGTCCTGATGTTATTCTGCCAATGCCTGATGAAAATTATTGATGTTAATGTCTAAAAATAAAGGGAAGGAATGAGTTAAACAGATTCATTGACATAGCTATATACATAATACAAAGACAGAATACATATCATAGACTGGAGGATGCCCCTGTCTGGGGAGGGTCTCGTATACTCACTAATGATGTTATGATGTCTTGATGTTATGCTGCCAATGTCTGCTGAAAATTATTGATGTTAATGTCTAAAAATAAAGGGAAGGAATGAGTTAAACAGATTTATTGACATAGCTATATACATAATACAAAGACAGAATACATGCCATAGACTGGAGGATGTCCCTGTCTGGGGAGGGTCTCATATACTTACTAATGATGTTATGATGTCCTGATGTTATGCTGCCAATGTCTGATGAAAATTATTGATATTAATGTCTAAAAATAAAGGGAAGGAATGAGTTGAACAGATTTATTGACATAGCTATATACATAATACAAAGACAGAATACATATCCTGGAATCAGTGGCGAATTAAGTAGACCATAGGCCCTGGGCTGTTACCCAAACTTGGGCCCCCCCTTCTCCACCGCCATGCCGCATCTATTGCTAACCCTACCTTTTTGCACAAGCATTAACAAATGGATGTTATGATTCCTCTTTCACAGGGCTGTGCCCCTACATACTGACAGTATCACACTGTCTAGGGACACATCCTCCTGACAAGGGGATTGGTAACACAAATTTTTCTATCAGACCTGGACTGCACAAAGACTTCATGTGGAATACAAGGATTTTCTATAATAAACATGTCAGGAGAGGGGACAGATTCTCTACAATTCCAGTGACTCACAGGTGACGACGTCTCAGATGCTAGTAGTTTTTTTTCCTCTTTTCTTCTCCATCCGGTCCATATATATATGTATTGTAGCAGTGCAGCTACTGGACGGTGCAGAAACTCAGGTGTTAAGCAACCAGGGAGCATGTACAACAGAGAGGGTTTTCTCTGCTGTTGCTTGGGTGTAAAGCCTGGAATAGGGCTGTCTGATGAGCTTAGTTAGGCTTCACCTGAGACGGCTCTTTAATTAAGGTGCGTACAGTTCACACAGAGCTCTCAGTCTGGGGAAGACAGGCATGCTAGCCTGTGAGAGTCACCACCGTGTGAGGTAAAACTGTGAAGGTTTTGAGGTGCTGGGCACAAGGCTCAGTGTCTCGTAGTGAGGGACACTGAATGTGTTGGTTAGAGGCTGGACGGCCTAGGGTTTATTTTGTATATTTATTGTTGTAACACTGATTACTGTGGTGAAGACAATAAAGCTAGCTGCGGCTGGTTTAAACCTTTTATTCAAGGAGTTGGAGTGAACTTTCTATGTATGCCAACCATCTCACCCGGGAGATGGCGATCCTGTGAGCTAAGTGGTCCCCAGGTTGTTACAATATATACATACACTATATATACACATACATATATATATATATATATATACACATACGCTATATATACACATACATACACTATTTATATATATACATACATACACACACTATATATATATATATATATATATATATATACACATACATACTTACACTCACTATATATACACACATACTCTCTATATACACATACATACACTTTATATATATATATATATATATATATACAGTGAAGGAAATAAGTATTTGATCCCTTGCTGATTTTGTAAGTTTGCCCACTGTCAAAGTCATGAACAGTCTAGAATTTTTAGGCTAGGTTAATTTTACCAGTGAGAGATAGATTATATTAAAAAAAAAGCAGAAAAGCACATTGTCAAAATTATATATATTTATTTGCATTGTGAACAGAGAAACACCTCCCGATGCCCGCAGCCATGGATCCGTTAGCGCTGGCCTCTGTCTACTTCCTAGGAGACGCCAGCGCTCACTTCCGCTCCGTCCTGCTGTGTACCGTAGGATCGTCATCATCAACTGCCATGATTTCCTGGTCTATAAGAAGGCCCCAGGCCTTCTGATCCTTGCCTGAGCATTGTTAGTCTAACCCAGTCTGTCTCGCATACCCTGTGTCCGTGACACACACACTATATATACATACATACATACACACACACACACACACACACACACACACACACACACACACACACACACACACACTATATATACATACATACACACACACACACACACACTATATATACATACATACACTATATATATATACATACAAACAAACAAACACTATACATACATTGTACACACATGAATATGCACATTATACACATATAAAGTACACATTGTAAACACACATGCACTTACCTTTTATGTAGGATATTTGTGAAGGGCGTTCAGCAGCTTGATGGCCCGACACAGTGCCGCAGACAGTCTCCCCTCCCCCTCCCTCACATCCCGACTGGTAACAGCAGTAGCAGGAGGAGGAGCAGGAGGAGAGGTGTGTAGAGCAGGGAAGGGGGGCTGGAGGGGGAGCTAAAGCAGTACAGGGAGATGTAAGCTAGCAGCACAGACCACGGCTGCTAATAGCTGGGAGTCGGACAGAATCTCACTTTGCCTCATGACAGGTGCAGCCCTGGCACCGGGGCCCCCTCCTGTGCTAGCGACGCCACCGGGCATGAGGGGGTCTGTGCGGTTCACCCGAACCTCCCTAATGATGATCCGCCACTGCCTGGAATGGAGAATGCCCTGTCTGGGGAGGGTCTCGTATACTCCCTATTGATGTTTTGATGTTATGCTGCCCAAATTACTGATGACAATTTTTGATGTTAATGTCTAGAAAAAAGGGAAGGAATGAGTTAAACAGATTGATACCACATACAGAATACATGTCCTGGACTAGAGAATATCCCTGTCCGTGGAGGGTCTTATATACTCACTGTTTAATCTGATGTTTCTGAAACTGTTGATATTATTTTCTAGAAAAAAAGGGAATGAGTTCAGCAGATTGATTGACAGGTCACTTACACACTGCATGATTTTGGTCAGTCTTTTGCTTTACTATTTATAAGCCAAACCCAGAAGCGGAACATGAATAGCAAAAGTATAATGGAAAGATTTGCATGTCTTCCATGTTTTGGACCAACTCCTGATTTTGGCTTATAAATACTGATGCAAAGAGTGTGAAAGTGGCCTTAGAGCTATATACACAAAGAGTATACATGTCCTGGACTGGAGAATGTCCCTGTCTGGGGAGGGTCTCACATACTTACTGCTTATTCTGATGTGTTGACGGTGGCGCAGCAGAAAATTGCTCTGAAGAATCTTTGACGAAAGAAAACAAGTGTTTCATCAGAAGGAAATCATATAGTAAATGTCTAGATCAGCACAATACAGGCGTCCAGTGGAGCTCAATGTTATAGAGAAGCATGGCTAGTGATAGCATCAAAGGACTTTCTGTATTTGATGCATGTGTAGGGATGTCAGGGGGAACACAAACTGTTTTCTGTGCATTGCTTTCTGCTCATATAGTGGCAGTGATGAATAATGTCTAGTAACCACTGGACTAGTATTACCTGGAAATGCAGGGGAGAAACAAAGCTGGTCTTTCCTGCCAGCAAGAACATTCATAAAAAAAATAAGGTGTGATAAAGCCCACATGGAACCTGCATTTATTACCTTGATGTTCGTGTTTCTGCTGCACGGCCGCTGTTTCTGTTGCTGGTGAAAAAATACGATTTAATGATAAATAAATAGCCTGTGAAATGTTAGTAATAGAAATATGAAAAGGTAACTAAACTTTTAAAAAACTTTTGACATGTCATAGTGTTGTGTCAGAAGTTTTGATCAGTCGGGGTTCAACCACTGAGACCCCCACTGATTGCTAAAACATAGTGGCAGAAGCGCTCGGATGAAAGCTGTGTCACTTTGTTTCTGATCAGCTTGTCTCGGAAAGCCGAGCCATCGAATTCCAGAGTCAATAGACAGTCTATAAACCCGTACACCGCTGGTGCGGCTTTCCTCGTGAAGCTGATCTGAAATTAAGCAGCACAGCACTCACTCAGCGCTCAAACCCCCACTGATCAAAACTTGTGACATGTCACTGTAATATGTCAAAAGTTTTTTGAAAGTTTAGTTACACTTTAAGTATAATCCTAGTGACCTCAGAAAACATCTAATAACCCGGATGTATAACCTGTATAATCCCATCACATGTTCTATGGTAGGATAAACGTCATACTAGAATTATACTTATAATTGTAGTTCTTACTATGTGATATAGCAGGACTAACTCTCCGTGAATTACTCACATGTTTCTTGTCCCGGTACCTCTTAAGCTTTTCGGTAGCCACCATTTGTGTCTTCTTTAAGAAAAAAGTAAAAAAATAAAATAAGATCAGCTCCATGTCATGAGTGAAGGACTAGTAGGATTAGTCTATGCAATAAGATTGTCCTGCGGAGACTGAATGAGGCGGCGCTCATAGGAGTAAAATAAGTGACCCCCTAGACTCCAGTGTGGAAATTCAGCCAAGTATACATTTTCTTGAATGAATCCACATTCGGCAATTGCCTTTCTCGCCGATACTCTCCTGTTGTTCCTCTGTTGGCCACTAAGGCACGCATTTCTTATAGTGCCAGCACGTGCCAAATCACCAAGCCTTCCCATTGCTCTTTGCCTGAACAATTAGGTTCAAAACTGCAGTTTGCTAGTTGTATCCTCCTGAGATTATTTATTATCGACCCTGCCTGAACTTGACCGGATGCTGCATCTTGTCTGCTGTTATTGTACCTCGCCTCTACACGTCAGCTGCTGCCAACAGAAACTCCTCTGCGGGTAGCGACCTTGGCATACTAGCAGCCAAGTCCACATCTCCATACAGAGGTTAAAAGATATAAACCTAGCTATCCCTTAGACTCCGCTCCTCAGTTTAGCCCCACGCCAAATTCGTTGGCAACATAGTGGATCCACACCATCCCCTATAGGCCCCGTGACACATATATTGATATAAATGCAGCATATTTCTACAGAGCGATTGTCCTTTATTTACATACAGAATATTTTTAAACACACCAGGCTTTCTCCTGTATAAAGAACTTAAAAGTAACTGGGGCCATGAAACATGAAACATACCCACTCATGTCACCCTGTAATGTCTAATATGATAAATGACTAGCGCCCTCTAGTGTAAATTATGTTTGTAACCCGGTATATGTGCCACCATACTTTATGCCACTCTAAGTCTGGATAACATAGCGTCTGCCTACAATCAGATCATCGTGGCAGGATTCTGTACTTACCGACTGGTGGTCTCATGTTTGTCCATTGTCTCATCCACCTCCACTTTCATCATCCCTTCCTCCTCCTCATCCTCCTCCACCTTCATCATCTCTCCATTCTCGCTGTTCATCTTCTTTTTCTCCTGTTTTATCTTAGTCTCGTCCTCATTTTCCTCCATACTATTAGAAAGTAAAGATTGTGAGAGTATAGGACGCACTCTAACTGCTCTACGGATGTATAATTAAGGAACATCACCCCTGCCCACATAGAAATATTCACACCCATATTGTGTTACACATGACAGTATTAAAATACAGATAAAGTAGCTCAATGTTATAATGGTATCATGAGTTATAATGTCCAGCACAAGAGTGTAACCCAACCCCAATAATATACCTTCATCTAACATTAGTCCTATTGTTAGCCCGTGGACGTGTCCTGTGTACTTATCCGGCACGTGTTCTATGTCATATTTGTATCGCCATGTATTACTCTGTCTGGATAACCCAAGTCATTCATTATCAAATCAATATCTATAATGTACGTTATTTAGTGTCTGTATACCATAAGCTCATTGTAGCCGGATTCTTTACATACCCAATGATGTTATCATATTCATATGCTTTCTCTGTCTCACTCTCTCTCTTCACATGTTCAATATTTTCTGTCTCTACATAAATTTCTTCCACTCCTTCTTCATCCTCATCTTCTTCACTATTGAACCACACATAAAAAAGTTACATACAAACAGGGTTATTTCTAGAGAATTTATCCACATATCTCCCCACCCGAGGAGGCATAAATAATTTTTATTAATTTTAAAGCGGTTTTCTCATAATGATCATTTATCGGCTGTCTACAGGATGTGTCGCTGCGCATGATCAACTATCTCCGGCAGCGCCATAGCAAGTGAATGGAGCAGTGGCCAAGAATGCACAGTACCAATCCATTCACATAGGGCACTTCAGGACCCCCGTTCTCGGGATAGGTGAGGGTCCCAGTGGTCGACCCACCACTGATCAGACATTTATAACCTATTCCGTGGATAGGGGCTAAATTATCATATTGAGAATAACCCTTTAATGCTTACTGTGACTAAATAATACCCTCAAACAGTGACTGAATAATACCAGCATTCAGTGACTAGATAATATTACCATACAGTGACTGAATAATATCTCCATACAGTGACTAAATAATAACTCCATACAGTAACTAAATAATACCACCATACAGTGACTGAATAATACCACCATACACTGACTGAATAGTAGCTCCATACAGTAACGAAATAATACCTCCATACAGTAACTGAATAATATCACCATACAGTGACTGAATAGTAGCTCCATACAGTAACTGAATAATACCACCATACAGTGGCGGACACAGACTGCAAAAGGCCCCTGTGCAGATAATGTGCCAGGGCCCCCCCGCCCCCCCCCCAATACCGACAAAGTTACCTAAACATATATATGCATATAAAAATAAACCTTACTAATAAAAATTATGAAGGAAGATTTATATTGTACATTTTATTACCAGTTTAGAACACAAGTAACACATTTTTTTCCGGGTTAAATTCTTATCTAAACTAAGTCCCTAAATGTGGGCAAAGAAAATGAAAAACCTATACTCACCTCCTCCGGCGCCTCCGTTCCCCCTCCGCAGCCCCTATCCCTTTCTGTGTTTACAAAGCTGCTGTGGTGACGCGCGGTCGATGGCACATGACCGCTGCAGCCAATCAATGCCCTCAACAGCGATTTGCTGTGGAACTACTGTCCTCAGCAGCACACCAATGAGGAGTTATTGGCAGCAGCGGTCACGTGCCATCGGCAGCGCGTCACCAGTGCAGCCTTGTACACTTGTAACACAGACCGAGACAGGAGGATGGGGGCTGCGGCGGGTGAACGGAGGCGAGGGAGGAGGTGAGTATAGTTTTTTTATTTTCTTTGCCCACATTTAGAGACTTAGGTTAAATTGAATCATTGAATATAACACAAAGCACTCATGCAACTGAGATGCAATAATTTAGATGATCTTATCATGCTTAGCTTACTGCACTGTTACCTATCAAGCAGGACTGAATCTCAAGATATCTACAGAGGGGGCTGTATGGCGTTATCTACAGGGGGGACTGTATGGCGCTATCTACAGGGGGGTCTGTATGGCGCTATCTACAGGGGGGACTGTATGGCGCTATCTACAGGGGGGACTGTATGGCGCTATCTACAGGGGGGACTGTATGGCGCTATCTACAGGGGGGACTGTATGGCGCTATCTACAGAGGGGGCTGTATGGCGTTATCTACAGGGGGGCTGTATGGCGTTATCTACAGGGGGCTGTATGGTGTTATCTACAGGGGGGACTTTATGGCGTTATCTACAGTGGGGTCTGTATGGCGTTATCTACAGGGGTTCTGTATGGCGTTCCCTACAGGGGGGGTCTGTAGGGAAAGTCATACAGCCCCCCCCTGTAGGGAACGCCATACAGACCCCCCTTTAGGGAACGCCATACAGACCCCCCTGTAGGGAACGCTATACAGCCCCCCCTGTAGGGAACGCTATACAGCCCCCCCCTGTAGGGAACGCCTTACAGCCCCCCCCTGTAGGGAACGCTATACAGCCCCCCCCCTGTAGGGAACGCCATACACCCCCAATCACTCAAAAAAATGCGACCTACAGTGTGAAAAGACAAAAGACATGTATCCCCTATCCACAGGATAGGGGATACATGTGTGATCGCTGGCATTGATAGGGAGAGCGGGGGACCGAAAGTCCCCCGAAGTTCTCCATCACTCACCTCTGACTTCCGGTGTCTGCGCAGCTCAAGTGTGACCGGCGCTCCATTCATTTCTACGGAGCTGCCGACACAGACCCCGGAAGTCCGAGGTTTGTGATGGAGAACTTCAGGGGACTTTCGGTCCCCCGTTCTCCCTATCAATGCCAGCGATCACACACGTATCCCCTATCCTGTGGATAGGGGATACATGTCTTATGTTTAATGGCAGAGCGGGGAGATACTCCCTGCTCTGCCGTAGTGTTCCGTGGCATCGCGCTGTAGCAGCCATAGCGGCAGCTAGCGGAGATTCCGGCCAAGGTGGGGGCCCGTGCCGGCAGGTGACGCGGGCCCCCTCATGCCGCGGCCCCGTAGCAGCCGCTACGGCTGCTATAGCAGTAGTTACGCCCCTGTGTTAGGGGGAGTTCACACTGAGGTTTTTTTCGCGAAAAACGTCAGAAAGTGCCTCCCATTGAAATCCATGAAATTTTTCCTGCGAGCAGTAAAAACCGCATGCGGGAAAAAGAAGCGCAATGCCCTTTCTTCGGGCGTTTCTGTCTCTGACTTCCCATTGACAACAATGGCAGGCAGAAAATGCGTTTTTTGCTGCGTTTCCCTGCCCACGGCCCGATGGCCGAAAAACGCCACAAAAAAACGCAATGAAAAACGCGGGAAGTGTTCTACCGGCAGGTCAAAATATGCCTCAAAATTCCGGAAGGAATTATGAGGCAGATTTTTCTACATAAAAACTTCTCCCTTCTGACATGAACTTTTTAACTTCATCTACCTGTCCTCTGCAGTCTGCACGTCCTCCACTCGTCCTGTGTCTGTCCTCCGCTCATCCTATGAGTTCTCCGGCAGTCCTGACTGTACTGTCCAGCCGCCCGAAGTCTTACGTCGCACCGCCCCCTGTCCTCTCCCCTGCCTGAGCGCTCCTCCTACCACCAGCATCGCCGTCCTGTCCTATTCATCTGTGCCAGATTGGCAGTGCAGTGTAGCGGCTATCACCGGGCCCGGGCACCCGCCCCCTCCCTCCCGATTGGTAGTGCAGTGTGGCGGCTATCACCGGGCCCCCGCCCCCTCCCTCCCCTCATGCCTAGTGTTGTGATGCTACTAGGCATGAGGGGGCCCGTGCCGCCAGGCCTGGTACATAAAATGTAATGTGCCTGTCAGGGCGACACGGGCCCCCCCATGCCGCGGGCCCCGTAGCAGCTGCTACGGCTGCTACTGTGGTAGTTACGCCACTGAACGGGCCCCCTTCCCACGCGGGGCCCTTGTGCAGCTGCACCGGCTGCACATGCGGTATGTCCGCCCCTGCCACCATAACCTGACTGAATAATACAACCATACAGTGACTAAATAATACCACCATAACCTGACTGAATAATACAACCATACAGTGACTGAATAATACCACCTTACGGTAACTGAATAATAACACCATACACTGACTGAATAATACAACCATACAGTGACTGAATAATACCACCTTACGGTAACTGAATAATACCTCCATACAGTAACTAAATATTACCACCATACAGTCAATGAATAATAGAAAAAAGAGGAAGCCTCCAGCTCACCTTGTATGCAGACTTGCACTGCTAGTAGCGCCCGGGTCCTCGTGTTGGCACACGATCAAGAAGTAGAGGCAGAGAACAGAAATTGGATCCAGCGCTGATGAGGGTAAAAGGGAAACTTTTTCCAAGTTTTATTTGGTCATTTAAAAGCAGAATCGGCAGGATAATGTCCTAGTACAGAGGGAGGTTCAATAGTGTAGATATACACCATTGAACCTCCCTCTGTACTAGGACATTATCCTGCCGATTCTGCTTTTAAATGACAAAATAAAACTTGGAAAAAAGTTTCTTTTTTAACCTCATCAGCGCTGGATCCAATTTCTGTTCTCTGCCTCTAAATTAATAATACCACCATTCACTGACTGAATCATACCACCATACAGTGACTGAATTATACCTCCATACAGTGACTGAATAATAGCTCCAAACAGTAACTGAATAATACCACCATATAGTAACTGAATAATACCACTATACAGTGACTGAATAATACCACCGTACAGTGACTAAATAATACCACCATACAGTGACTGAATAATACCACTATACAGAGACTACATAATACCCTCATACAGCAACTGAATAATACCTCAATAGCGTGACTGAATAATACCTCCACACAGTCACTAAATAATACTATCATGCAATAATTGAATAATACCACCATATAGTAACTGAATAATACCACCATATACTGACTGAATAATACCTCCATACAGTGACTATATAATACTACCATGCAGTAACTGAATAATACCGCCATACAGTAACTGAATAATATCACCATACAGTGACTGAATAATACCTCCATACAGTAACTGAATAATACCTCCATACAGTAACTGAATAATACCACCATACAGTGACTGAATAATATCACCATACAGTGACTGAATAATACCTCCATACAGTAACTGAATAATACCTCCATACAGTAACTGAATAATACCACCATACAGTGACTGAATAATACCACCATACAGTGACTGAATAATACCACCGTACAGTGACTGAATAATACCACCATACAGTGACTGAATAATACCACCGTACAATGACTGAATAATAATACCATACACTGACTGAATAATACTACCATACACTGACTGAATAATACCTCCATTCAGTGACTGAATAATAGCTCGATACAGCTGATCGCTCTTCAAACTGTATTTGCGTCACATTTTCTTCCACTCCTTCTTCATCCTCATCTTCTTCACTATTGAACCACAAATAAAAAAGTTACATACAAACAGGGTTATTTCTAGAAAATTTATCCACATATCTCCCCACCCGAGGAGGTATAAACAATTTTTATTAATTTTAAAGCGGTTTTCTCATAATGATCATTTATCGGCTGTCTACAGGATGTGTTGCTGCAAATGATCAACTATCTCCGGCAGCACCATAGAAAGTGAATGGAGCAGTGGCCAAGAATGCACAGTACCGATCCATTCACATAGGGCACTTCAGGACACCTGTTCTTGGGATAGGTGAGGGTCCCAGTGGTCGAACCACCACTGATCAGACATTTATAACCTATTCCATGGATCAGGGATAAATGATCATATTGAGAATACCCCTTTAATGCTTACTGTGACTAAATAATACCCTCATACAGTAACTGAACAATACCACCATACAGTGACTAGATAATACCAGCATAATGTGACAAAATAATATCACCGTACAGTGACTGAATAATACCTCCATACAAAGACTGAATAATATCTCCATACAGTGACTGAATAATATCTTCATACAGTGACTGAATAATACCACCGTACAGTGACTAAATAATACCACCATACAGTGACTGAATAATACCACTATACAGAGACTACATAATACTATCATGCAGTAATTGAATAATACCACCATATAGTAACTGAATAATACCACCATATACTGACTGAATAATACCTCCATACAGTGACTATATAATACTACCATGCAGTAACTGAATAATACCACCATACAGTAACTGAATAATACCACCATACACTGACTGAATAATACCACCATACAGTGACTTTATAATACTACTACCACGCAGTAACTGAATAATACCTCCATACAGTAACTGAATAATACCACCGTACAATGACTGAATAATAATACCATACACTGACTGAATAATACTACCATACACTGACTGAATAATACTACCATACACTGACTGAATAATACCTCCATTCAGTGACTGAATAATACCTCCATTCAGTGACTGAATAATAGCTCGATACAGCTGACCTCTCTTCCAACTGTATTTGTGTCAAATTTTCTTCCACTCCTTCTTCATCCTCATCTTCTTCACTATTGAACCACAAATAAAAAAGTTACATACAAACAGGGTTATTTCTAGAAAATGTACCCACATACCTCCCCACCCGAGGAGGCATAAACAATTTTTATTAATTTGTAAGCGGTTTTCTGATAATGATCATTTATCGGCTGTCTACAGGATGTGTCGCTGCGCATGATCAACTATCTCCGGCAGCGCCATAGCAAGTGAATGGAGCAGTGGCCAAGAATGCACAGTACCGCTTCATTCACATAGGGCACTTCAGGACACCTGTTCTTGGGATAGGTGAGGGTCCCAGTGGTCGAACCACCACTGATCAGACATTTATAACCTATTCCATGGATCGGGGATAAATGATCATATTGAGAATAACCCTTTAATGCTTACTGTGACTAAATAATACCCTCATATATTAACTGAATAATACCACCATACAGTGACTAGATAATACCAGCATAATGTGACTGAATAATATCACCGTACAGTGACTGAATAATACCCTCAAACAGTAACTGAATAATACCACCATTCAGTGACTGAATAATACCACCATACAGTGACTAGATAACACCAGCATAATGTGACTGAATAATATCACCGTACAGTGACTGAATAATACTTCCATACAGTGACTAAATAATACCTCCATACAGTGACTAAATAATATCTCCATACAGTGACTGAATAATACCACCATACAGAGACTACATAATACCCTCATACAGTAACTGAATAATACCTCCATACCGTGACTGAATAATACCTCCATACAGTGACTAAATAATACCTCCATACAGTGACTAAATAATATCTCCATACAGTGACTGAATAATACCACCATACAGAGACTACATAATACCCTCATACAGTAATTGAATAATACCACCATAAAGTAACTGAATAATACCACCATACAGTGACTGAATAATAATACCTCCATATAGTGACTAAAAAATACTGCCATGCAGTAACTGAATAACACCACCATACAGTAACTGAATAACACCACCATACAGTAACTGAATAATACCACCATACACTGACTGAATAATACCTCCATACAGTGACTTTATAATACTACTACCACGCAGTAACTGAATAATACTTCCATACAGTCACTAAAATAATACTATCATGCAGTAATTGAATAATACCACCATAAAGTAACTGAATAATACCACCATACAGTGACTGAATAATAATACCTCCATATAGTGATTAAAAAATACTGCCATGCAGTAACTGAATAACACCACCATACAGTAACTGAATAATACCTCCATACAGTGACTATATAATACTACCATGCAGTAACTGAATAATACCACCATACACTGACTGAATAATACCTCCATACAGTGACTAAATAATACCACCATACAGTGACTAAATAATACCACCATACAGTGACTGAATAATACCACCATACAGTAACTGAATAATACCACCATACAATGACTGAATAATAGCTGCAGACAAAATAGACGAGGAGACAGCACTTCCAAAATATGTCAGCTTTTTAATCACCCGTGCGACGTTTCAGTCCAGCAGGACTTTTCTCAAGCATAGTGAACACAGCAGTACAGGAGTATTTAAGGACTCACAGAGTCAACAGTAATAAAAAATGTGATTAATACAAAAACAGTTTAAAAGGATCTGTGTATAATAAAGCAGTGTAATTTTAAATCACAATCAGACCACCTAGGTGCTTATGCATAGAACTATATAAGTTTTAAGGGACTGGTACATCAATAAGCAGTCCGAATAAACAAAAAATAATAATGAATAACAAACTCACCAAGTGTGTGTATAATCAAAAACGATTACAGGATATTGTATCAAGATGCCAGATGGAACTACTTCTAATGGATAACGGCGTCCTGGAAGTCCAGATATCCACGTGTATAGGTTGAATAACATTCTATACTTCCTGTATTCAAAATGTGCATACTCTCGCGAGACTATGCTAATTAGTTCCTGCACATGTGCAGTGCATCTAGTGACTGCACGGCGGCCATTTTGGAAAGTGGCAATGACGAACATTAGAGGAAAATAGGGAAAAATTGTCAGTATCATTTAAAAAGGGGGGGGGGGGAGAGAATACTCTGTAGGACAACTAGGAGTTAGGGACAATGATATACTAATCAGTATTAAATTGTAAAAAACAGCACACACATGCTAATGTATAAACATTCTGACAGGGTGTGTGTGTAAACCAATATCATTGAGTATATGTCCCACATAATCTCACAAAAAGTGTCTAATCCCACCAAAATGACAATATATATTTATATCCCTTGGCCTCATACGTATGGAAAAAATTATTATATCTAGCCACACATGTTTCACAAATATGGTCGCCACAGGAAGAAATGTATTCGCAGGATTCCGAAAACCAGAGAAAGCAGTCCATTCAACAAATCGAATCTGTAATAATAATAAAAAAAATATGTATATGTATATATAGTAATAAGACATCATTAAGAATGTGTTCAATTCACATAAAAAGAGATGATGCATAAAAAAATCAAGCAAGGTACATAAGGGAAAAATACGTTACAATATATGACATACTTAAGTGACTACACCGACTTTAAAATCAATGTTCAAACCATGTGGGGCAAGGCAATTTAACTTGAAAATCCATTCAAGTTCTCTCCGTTTGAGTCTGGAGACCCTGTCCCCACCCCTACGATGTAGGGGAATATGGTCAATGATCCAAAATTTAAGGTCGCTGACCACATGCCCCGCTGATACAAAATGTGCGGACACTGGGAGATCCAATTTTTTAGTTCTAATAGTCGATCTATGTTTATTAAGACGAGCCCGACATTCCTGGGTAGTCTCCCCCACATATAGCAACTTGCATGGACACTGTAAAACATAAATGACATGAGATGATGCACATGTCAGAAAATGTTTAATGGGGTAAGTCTTGCCATTAGTCGGATGAACCAACGTGTTCCCTTTAATCATATTATTGCAATTGACGCAATTAAGACACGGGAAACATCCCAATTTTTTGGGAGCCAGAGTCAACTGGCGGTTCATTTGAAAGGATCCGACATCAGCATGAACAAGACGATCCCTTAGATTTTTTTGTCGTCTAAATGCCATCCTAGGAGGACAACCAAATTCAGGACCAGATTTAGTAAGATTTGTAAAAATATGCCACTCCTGGCGAATAATACTAGAAACTCTATTACTAATATCTGAATATGTAGAGACAAAAGTTAATCTATCAGATGATTCTCGTCTATGTGGTATAAGCAATTCTTCCCTAGTGATGGTTTGAACTCTGTCCCTCTGTTTTTGTAAGAGGGACAAAGGATATTTACGTCTGGCAAATTTGTCACTCATTTCATCTAAACGTAGTGTAAGTTGTTGGGGTTCAGTCACTATACGTTTAACCCTTAACATCTGACTAAAAGGTAAGGACTGTACCATTCGGCGGGGATGTTGACTATCGTATCGCAATAAACTGTTGCGATCAGTCACTTTGTTGTAAAGATCAGTAATTAACTTGTCACCCTCCCTATAAACTAGGGTATCCAAAAAATGTAGGTGTGTAGTTGATGATTCCATCGTAAATTTTATGTCATCATCGATGGAATTAAGGAACCCAAAAAAGTCTTCCAATTGTGACGTATTACCGGTCCAAATCACGAACACATCGTCTATGTACCTCCACCACCTCAGAACATGGCTGAAGTGGTGGGATACATAGACGTGGCGCTCCTCGAGGGCCGCCATGAACATGTTGGCATATGTGGGAGCCACATTCGAGCCCATGGCGGTCCCCCTCCTCTGAACATAGAAGGAGTCAGCAAATAGAAAATAATTTTCTGTGAGAATCACCTCCAAGAGGTCCATCAAAAATTGTATGCCTTCAGCCGAGTGTTCTGACCTCCCCAGGGCGTCCTTCACTACACTAAGACCCCGGCTATGGTTAATGGATGTATATAAATTACAGACGTCAAAAGACACCAAAATGATCTCACTACTCAGGGAAATGTGTGTTAATTTCACTATAAAATCAGATGTATCCTGTATATATGATGACGCTGAAATGGCATACACTCTAAGTATCTTATCCAAGAATATTGCTATAGGGTTAAAGATAGAATCTCTCCCCGAAACTATAGGACGTCCTGGGGGTTTATTTAGACACTTATGGATCTTGGGAAGACAGTAGATGACAGGAGTAACTGGATGTGTAACGACAAGGAATTCTGACAACTCTTTATCAATAATCCCTACTGACAAAGCCTGTGAGAGAATATGTGTGATCCTATTTTGGATCCTGAACTTGGGGTCACCCGAGACCTTTGTGTATACATTAATGTCATGAACTTGGCCTCTGATTTCATCCAAGTATAGCGACGTATCCATGACGACCAAGGCCCCGCCTTTGTCGGCCGGTTTGATCGTCAGGGACACGTCACCAGACAGGTCCTTCAAAGCACTCAATTCGGCACTGGTTAAATTAGGGTGAAACAATGACGATTCACCCAACTCATCACGAAGTTTGTTTACTTTTTGTTTGACTATAGTTGTAAATGCATCTATAATTGGTTCACAGACATATGGTTGCCAAACTGATTTTTTAAAAAGCCCTGCTTTATTCAACGCAAATTCACATTGTGCCCCACTACCCTGAGGCATACTATGGGTGCCAAAAAAATGTTTCAATTTTATCCTGCGGAAAAAGGCATATAAATCTAGTTCTAACTGGAACCAGTCTATTTTAGACGCGGGGCAAAAAGACAGTCCCTTGTTCAACAACTTTAACTCAGTGTCGGATAGAGGACGTGAGGAGATATTTACCGCAAGTGATTCTAATTGGCTTTCTTCTCCTTGCCACGTGCCGACTGCCATTGACGTCTGGTTCTCTCCGGTCTTGGTTTTGTACCTCCTCCTATGTTTGCGCCCTTGCTTATACCACATAGACGAGAATCATCTGATAGATTAACTTTTGTCTCTACATATTCAGATATTAGTAATAGAGTTTCTAGTATTATTCGCCAGGAGTGGCATATTTTTACAAATCTTACTAAATCTGGTCCTGAATTTGGTTGTCCTCCTAGGATGGCATTTAGACGACAAAAAAATCTAAGGGATCGTCTTGTTCATGCTGATGTCGGATCCTTTCAAATGAACCGCCAGTTGACTCTGGCTCCCAAAAAATTGGGATGTTTCCCGTGTCTTAATTGCGTCAATTGCAATAATATGATTAAAGGGAACACGTTGGTTCATCCGACTAATGGCAAGACTTACCCCATTAAACATTTTCTGACATGTGCATCATCTCATGTCATTTATGTTTTACAGTGTCCATGCAAGTTGCTATATGTGGGGGAGACTACCCAGGAATGTCGGGCTCGTCTTAATAAACATAGATCGACTATTAGAACTAAAAAATTGGATCTCCCAGTGTCCGCACATTTTGTATCAGCGGGGCATGTGGTCAGCGACCTTAAATTTTGGATCATTGACCATATTCCCCTACATCGTAGGGGTGGGGACAGGGTCTCCAGACTCAAACGGAGAGAACTTGAATGGATTTTCAAGTTAAATTGCCTTGCCCCACATGGTTTGAACATTGATTTTAAAGTCGGTGTAGTCGCCTTCTATGTTCAGAGGAGGGGGACCGCCATGGGCTCGAATGTGGCTCCCACATATGCCAACATGTTCATGGCGGCCCTCGAGGAGCGCCACGTCTATGTATCCCACCACTTCAGCCATGTTCTGAGGTGGTGGAGGTACATAGACGATGTGTTCGTGATTTGGACCGGTAATACGTCACAATTGGAAGACTTTTTTGGGTTCCTTAATTCCATCGATGATGACATAAAATTTACGATGGAATCATCAACTACACACCTACATTTTTTGGATACCCTAGTTTATAGGGAGGGTGACAAGTTAATTACTGATCTTTACAACAAAGTGACTGATCGCAACAGTGTATTGCGATACGATAGTCAACATCCCCGCCGAATGGTACAGTCCTTACCTTTTAGTCAGATGTTAAGGGTTAAACGTATAGTGACTGAACCCCAACAACTTACACTACGTTTAGATGAAATGAGTGACAAATTTGCCAGACGTAAATATCCTTTGTCCCTCTTACAAAAACAGAGGGACAGAGTTCAAACCATCACTAGGGAAGAATTGCTTATACCACATAGACGAGAATCATCTGATAGATTAACTTTTGTCTCTACATATTCAGATATTAGTAATAGAGTTTCTAGTATTATTCGCCAGGAGTGGCATATTTTTACAAATCTTACTAAATCTGGTCCTGAATTTGGTTGTCCTCCTAGGATGGCATTTAGACGACAAAAAAATCTAAGGGATCGTCTTGTTCATGCTGATGTCGGATCCTTTCAAATGAACCGCCAGTTGACTCTGGCTCCCAAAAAATTGGGATGTTTCCCGTGTCTTAATTGCGTCAATTGCAATAATATGATTAAAGGGAACACGTTGGTTCATCCGACTAATGGCAAGACTTACCCCATTAAACATTTTCTGACATGTGCATCATCTCATGTCATTTATGTTTTACAGTGTCCATGCAAGTTGCTATATGTGGGGGAGACTACCCAGGAATGTCGGGCTCGTCTTAATAAACATAGATCGACTATTAGAACTAAAAAATTGGATCTCCCAGTGTCCGCACATTTTGTATCAGCGGGGCATGTGGTCAGCGACCTTAAATTTTGGATCATTGACCATATTCCCCTACATCGTAGGGGTGGGGACAGGGTCTCCAGACTCAAACGGAGAGAACTTGAATGGATTTTCAAGTTAAATTGCCTTGCCCCACATGGTTTGAACATTGATTTTAAAGTCGGTGTAGTCACTTAAGTATGTCATATATTGTAACGTATTTTTCCCTTATGTACCTTGCTTGATTTTTTTATGCATCATCTCTTTTTATGTGAATTGAACACATTCTTAATGATGTCTTATTACTATATATACATATACATATTTTTTTTTATTATTATTACAGATTCGATTTGTTGAATGGACTGCTTTCTCTGGTTTTCGGAATCCTGCGAATACATTTCTTCCTGTGGCGACCATATTTGTGAAACATGTGTGGCTAGATATAATAATTTTTTCCATACGTATGAGGCCAAGGGATATAAATATATATTGTCATTTTGGTGGGATTAGACACTTTTTGTGAGATTATGTGGGACATATACTCAATGATATTGGTTTACACACACACCCTGTCAGAATGTTTATACATTAGCATGTGTGTGCTGTTTTTTACAATTTAATACTGATTAGTATATCATTGTCCCTAACTCCTAGTTGTCCTACAGAGTATTCTCTCCCCCCCCCCCCTTTTTAAATGATACTGACAATTTTTCCCTATTTTCCTCTAATGTTCGTCATTGCCACTTTCCAAAATGGCCGCCGTGCAGTCACTAGATGCACTGCACATGTGCAGGAACTAATTAGCATAGTCTCGCGAGAGTATGCACATTTTGAATACAGGAAGTATAGAATGTTATTCAACCTATACACGTGGATATCTGGACTTCCAGGACGCCGTTATCCATTAGAAGTAGTTCCATCTGGCATCTTGATACAATATCCTGTAATCGTTTTTGATTATACACACACTTGGTGAGTTTGTTATTCATTATTATTTTTTGTTTATTCGGACTGCTTATTGATGTACCAGTCCCTTAAAACTTATATAGTTCTATGCATAAGCACCTAGGTGGTCTGATTGTGATTTAAAATTACACTGCTTTATTATACACAGATCCTTTTAAACTGTTTTTGTATTAATCACATTTTTTATTACTGTTGACTCTGTGAGTCCTTAAATACTCCTGTACTGCTGTGTTCACTATGCTTGAGAAAAGTCCTGCTGGACTGAAACGTCGCACGGGTGATTAAAAAGCTGACATATTTTGGAAGTGCTGTCTCCTCGTCTATTTTGTCTATCTGATATTGGGGACCGCGGATCCGGTCCTATTGAGGCGTGCACCCACTTGTGGTCCAGTGCTGTGGTAATTTTCTGCTTTGAATAATAGCTGCAGACACTGACAGAATAATACCACCATACACTAAGGCCTCATTCACACGACAGGGTCCGAGTGTCGGGCGGGAAAATCGTCCCTTTTTGGCCGATTTTCCCGGCCGGTTTGCATCCGGTTTGCATCCGTTCCGGGCCGAGTTGTCGTTTTTACCGGCCGATTTGGACCCGATTTGCATCCGTTTTTTTCCCTGTCCGTTTTAAAATCGGATGAATTTCATTTACATTTTTTGCCACACACAGCCCTTTGTAGATAATGCCACAGCCCCCCTGGTAGGTAATGCCACCCAGCCCCCTGTAGGTAATGCCACACAGCCCCCTGTTGGTGATGCCACACAGCCCCCTGTTGGTGATGCCACACAGCCCTCTGTAGGTGATGCCACACAGCCCCCTGTAGGTGATGCCACACAGCCCCCTGTAGGTGATGCCACCAAGTCCCCTGTAGGTGATGCCACCAAGTCCCCTGTAGGTGATGCCACCAAGTCCCCTGTAGGTGATGCCACCCAGCCACCTGTAGGTGATGCCACCCAGCCCCCTGTAGGCGATGCCACACAGCCACCTCTAGGCGATGCCACACAGCCACCTGTAGGCGATGCCACCCTGCCCCCTGTAGGCGATGCCACCCTGCCCCCTGTAGGTGATGCCACACAGCCCCCTGCAGGCGATGCCACCCAGCCCCCTGCAGGCGATGCCACCCTGCCTCCTGTAGGCGATGCCACCCTGCCCCCTGTAGGCGATGCCACCCAGCCCCCTGTAGGCGATGCCACCCAGCCCCCTGTAGGCGATGCCACCCTGCCCCCTGTAGGTGATGCCACCCAGCCCCCTGTAGGTGGTGCCACCAAGCCCCCTGTAGGTGATGCCACCAAGCCCCCTGTAGGTGATGCCACCAAGCCCCCTGTAGGTGATGCCACCAAGTCCCCTGTAGGTGATGCCACACAGCCCCCTGTAGGTTGCACCCATCCCCCCCTTCCAGGAGAAGTCACTGACTTCAATGTCCATATATGGACAGTGGAGTCACTGACTTCTCTTGGAGAGGAATTCCCTGCCACAGGTCGGGAATTCCGCTTCAGAAGTGAGTGACGTCACTGTCCATATATGGACAGTGTAGTCACTCACTTCTCCTGTAGCGGAATCCCCGGCCATAGAGTCGGGGATTCCGCTGCAGAAGTGAGTGACATCGCTGTGTCCATATATGGACAGTGTAGTCACTCACTTCTCCTGTAGCGGAATCCCCGGCCATAGAGTCGGGGATTCCGCTGCAGAAGTGAGTGACATCGCTGTGTCCATATATGGACAGTGTAGTCACTCACTTCTCCTGTAGCGGAATCCCCGGCCATAGAGTCGGGGATTCAGCTGCAGAAGTGAGTGACATCGCTGTGTCCATATATGGACAGTGTAGTCACTTACTTCTCCTGTAGCGGCATCCCCGGCCATAGAGTGGAGGATTCCGCTGCAGAAGTGAGTGACATCGCTGTGTCCATATATGGACAGTGTAGTCACTTACTTCTCCTGTAGCGGCATCCCCGGCCATAGAGTCGGGGGATTCCGCTGCAGAAGTGAGTGACTTCGCTGTGTCCATATATGGACAGTGTAGTCACGCACTTCTCCTGTAGCGGAATCCCCAATCCCCGGTCGGGGATTGGGGATTTCGACTCCTACAGGGAGCAAAAAAAGACCCTCCTCCTCCTCCTCACATGCACTCTGCACTGTGAGGAGGAGGAGAGAGAGTGCGCGAGCGACGGTAGACCCGGCCATCACTCAGGACATATTCCGGTGATGGACGTGTATTACCCGGCCCCATAGATTTCGGTACCCGGCCGAAAATAGGGCGGTTTTCCCGGCCGTCAAAAAATTGGTCGTGTGAATAGCCCCATTAGGGGTCTATTGTTCCTAATGCAGCCGGGTGCCGGCCAATTTATGAAGGGCCGGCACCCGGCCGGGAAACCCTGTCGTGTGAATTCCGCCTAACTGAATAATACCTCCATACAGTGACTGAATAATACCACCATAGAGTGACTGAATAATACCACCATTCAGTGACTGAATAATACCACCATACAGTGACTGAATAATACCACCATACAGTGACTAAATAATACCTCCATACAGTGACTGAATAATACCACCATACACTGACTGAATAATACCACCATACAGTGACTGAATAATAGCTCCAAACAGTAAATGAATAATAACTCCATACAGTAACTGAATAATACCACCATACAGTGACTGTATAGTAGCTCCATACAGTCAATGAATAATACCTCCATACAGTCAATGAATAATACTTCCATACAGTATTTGAATAATAACTCCATACAGTGACTGAATACCACCATTCACTGACTGAATAATACCACCATACAGTGACTAAATAATACCACCATACAGTTACTGAATAATACCACCATACAGTGACTGAATAATACCACCATACAGTGACTGAATAAAACCACCGTACAGTGACTAAATAATACCACCATAGAGTGACTTAATAATACCACCATGCAGTGACTGAATAATACCACCATGCAGTGACTGAATAATACCACCATGCTGGATCTATTGCACTAAGAATACCAGTGGTGCCCTGCAGACGCCATTGACTTTTAATGGGTCAGCTGGGCTCCGCCGAAGTGTCCGTCATTTTGACAGGAAAAATATAATCCTTTTTGTTCTACAGACTTACGGTATTTCCTTAAGGGTAATCCAAAAAGGATCATCTCCATATCCTGATGGCCTGGAAGAGAAAATAGAAATGCAGTTAGAATAACAAAACTGAAACCTACCAAAAAAATCATCTATCATATTTGGCAAGGATGTGGTGTCCGAGGCACAGTTAGCTCTGCCCACAGCCCGACCTGCAAGAAGCCTGTGAGGAAGGAGATGTGAGTGCTCAGTCTGTCTGTTGTTGGTGCCTCCATTTGTCTGTGAGTCTGAGTGTTTGTGTGTGTATAAATTCCAGTATGTGGGTATGTATGTCTTTGTGTGTGTGTGTGTGTGTGTGCCTAAGTGCCTATATATGTATCTGTATAGTGGCGTAGCTATAGAGATCGCATCGGTCGCTACTGCGACCGGGCCCCCAAGCCTGTGGAGCCCGCATGGCCCCGTTGCCACCCATTACTGACCGCTCTTCCAACTGTATTTGCGTCCTCAGGACGCAAATACAGTTCAGTGCAATGATGGAGTCCTGCTCCAGTATTCACTGTGCCGCGAGCGGCTCGGCGCAGGCAGGCGCGATGTAGTGAGTCACTCACAGCACAGACCGGAGGAGAAGGATTCTCCACCCATCGTGGGAATGGGGATAGGTAAGTAATTATGTTATTATTTTTCTATTTGGTATGTACATATGGGGGCATTATACTGGGTATGGGAGGGGGGCTCATATGGCAGCTGCTGAGGGGGCATCATACTATATGGGGGGCATTATACTGTATGGAACAGCTATGGGGGGCATTATAATCTATGGGGAAGCTATATGAGGCATTATACTGTATAGGGGCATTATACTGTATAGGACAGCTGAGGGGGCATTATACTGTATGGGGGGCATTATACTGTATGGGACTTCTAAGGGGGCATTATAATGTATGGGGGGCATTATACTGTATAGGACACCTAAAGGTGGCATTTTACTGTATGTGGGCATTATTTTGTATGTGGCAGCTATAGAGTGCATTATACTGTATGGGGAGCATTATACTGTGTGGGGCAGCTATAGGATGCATTATACTGTATGGGGGCATTGTACTGTATAGGACAGCTAAGGGGGGCATTATACTATGTGGGGCATTATACTGTATAGGACAGCTAATGGGGCATTATACTGTATGGGGGCATTATACTGTATAGGACAGCTAAGGGGGGCATTATACTGTATGTGGCAGCTATGGAGGGCATTCTACTGTATGGGGAGCATTATACTGTATGGGGCAGCTATAGGGGGCATTATACTGTATGGGGGCATTATCCTGTATGTGGCGAAATGGAGGGCATAATACTGTATGGGGGCATTATACTGTATAGGACAGCTAAGGGGGGGAATTATACTGTATGGGGCATTATATTGTATGGGACAGCTATGGGGGGCAATATACTGTACTGTGCAGATATAGGGGGCATTATACTGTATAGGGCATTATACTGTATGTGGCAGCTATGTAGGGCACTATGGTGTATGGGGGAATTATACTGAATGGGGCAGCTATAGGGGGCATTATACCGTATGGGGGCAATAGACTGTACGGAGCAGCTATAGGGGGCATTATACTGTATGGGGGCATTATACTGTATGTGGCAGCAATGGAGGGCATTATACTGTATGGGGGCATTATACTGTATAGGACAGCTAAGGGGGCATTTTACTATATGGAGGGCATTATACTGTATGGGATAGCTATTGTGGGCATTATACTGTATGGGGCAGCTATAAGGGGGCTTAAAATACTGTATGGGGGCAATATACTGTATGTGGCAGCTATGGTGGGCATTATACTGTATGGGGGCACTATACTGTATGGGCGCATTATACTGATTGGGACAGCTATGGGGGCTTTATACTGTATTTGGCAGCAATGGGGGGCATGATACTGTATGGGACAGCTATGGGGCATTATACTATATTGGACATTATAGTGCATGGGGCAGCTATGGGTGCCATTATACTGTATGGGGGCATTATACTGTATGTGGCGGCAATAGGGGGCATTATACTGTATGGGGCATTATATTGTATGGAGTGCATTATACTCTATGGGGGCATTATATTGTATGGGGCAGCTATGGGTCGCAATATACTGTGGGGGCAGCCATGGGGGTATGATACTGTGGAGGCAGCTATGGGGGGCATTATACTGAGTGGTGGCATCTATGGGGC
This sequence comes from Rhinoderma darwinii, assembly GCF_050947455.1. Taxonomy (NCBI): domain Eukaryota; kingdom Metazoa; phylum Chordata; class Amphibia; order Anura; family Rhinodermatidae; genus Rhinoderma; species Rhinoderma darwinii. The sequence goes on along the minus strand of NC_134690.1, from coordinate 35,341,744 downwards.
ATTACACTGTGTGGGCAGCTATGGGGGCATTATGCTGTGTGTGGGCAGTTATGGGGGCATTATACCGTGTAGGGGCAGCTATGGGGCATTATACTGTGGGGTCAGCTATGGGAGGCATTATACTGTGGAGGCATTCATGGGGTCTGTCGTGCAAGGCGGCTGGGTAAGGTGTGCATGCAGTAATTGAATAATACCACCATATAGTAACTGAATAATACCACCATACACTAACTGAATAATACCTCCATACAGTGACTATATAATACTACCATGCAGTAACTGAATAATACCACCATACACTGACTGAATAATACCTCCATACAGTGACTAAATAATACCACCATACAGTGACTAAATAATACCACCATACACTGACTGAATAATACCTCCATACAGTGACTATATAATACTACCATGCAGTAACTGAATAATACCACCATTCACTGACTGAATAATACCTCCATATAGTGACTAAATAATACCACCATACAGTGACTAAATAATACCACCATACAGTGACTGAATAATACCACCATACAGTAACTGAATAATACCACCATACACTGACTGAATAATAGCTGCAGACACTGACAGAATAATACCACCATACACTAAGGCCTCATTCACACGACAGGGTCCGAGTGTCGGCCGGGAAAATCGGCCGTTTTTGGCCGATTTTCCCGGCCGGTCTGCATCCGGTTTGCATCCGTTTCGGACCGAGTTGCCGTTTTTACCGGCCGATTTGGACCCGATTTGCATCCGTTTTTTTCCCTGTCCGTTTTAAAATCGGATGAATTTCATTTACATTTTTTGCCACACACAGCCCTTTGTAGATAATGCCACAGCTCCCCTGGTAGGTAATGCCACCCAGCCCCCTGTAGGTAATGCCACACAGCCCCCTGTTGGTGATGCCACATATATGGACAGTGTAGTCACTCACTTCTCCTGTAGCGGAATCCCCGGCCATAGAGTGGGGGATTCCGCTGCAGGGGTGTGTGACATCGCTGTGTCCATATATGGACAGTGTAGTCACTCACTTCTCCTGTAGCGGAATCCCCGGCCATAGAGTCGGGGATTCCACTGCAGAAGTGAGTGACATCGCTGTGTCCATATATGGACAGTGTAGTCACTCACTTCTCCTGTAGCGGAATCCCCGGCCATAGAGTCGGGGATTCAGCTGCAGAAGTGAGTGACATCGCTGTGTCCATATATGGACAGTGTAGTCACTTACTTCTCCTGTAGCGGCATCCCCGGCTATAGAGTCGGGTATTCCGCTGCAGAAATGAGTGACTTCGCTGTGTCCATATATGGACAGTCTAGTCACGCACTTCTCCTGTAGCGGAATCCCCAATCCCCTGTCAGGGATTGGGGATTTCGACTCCTACAGGGAGCAAAAAAGACCCTCCTCCTCCTCCTCACATGCACTCTGCACTGTGAGGAGGAGGAGAGAGAGTGCGCGAGAGACGGTAGACCCGGCCATCACTCAGGACATATTCCGGTGATGGCCGTGTATTACCCAGCCCCATAGACTTCTATGGGAGCCGGACGGCCGGGTACCCCGCCGAAAATAGGGCATGTCCCATTTTTGGACAGCCGGTTTTTCCAGCCGTCAAAAAATTGGTCGTGTGAATAGCCCTATTAGGGGTCTATTGTTCCTAATGCAGCCGGGTGCCGGCCGATTTATGAACGGCCGGCACCCGCCCGGGAAACCCTGTCGTGTGAATTCCGCCTAACTGAATAATACCTCTATACAGTGACTGAATAATACCACCATAGAGTGACTGAATAATACCACCATTCAGTGACTGAATAATACCACCATACAGTGACTGACTAATACCACCATACAGTGACTAAATAATACCTCCATACAGTGACTAAATAATACCTCCATACAGTGACTGAATAATACCACCATACACTGACTGAATAATACCACCATACAGTGACTGAATAATAGCTCCAAGCAGTAACTGAATAATAACTCCATACAGTAACTGAATAATACCACCATACAGTGACTGTATAGTAGCTCCATACAGTCAATGAATAATACCTCCATACAGTCAATGAATAATACCTCCATACAGTATTTGAATAATACCTCCATACAGTGACTGAATACCACCATTCACTGACTGAATAATACCACCATACAGTGACGAAATAATACCACCATACAGTTACTGAATAATACCACCATACAGTGACTGTATAATACCACCATACACTGACTGAATAATACCACCGTACAGTGACTGAATAATACCACCATACACTGACTGAATAATACCACCATACAGTGACTGAATAATACCACCATACAGTGACTGAATAATACCACCGTACAGTGACTAAATAATACCACCATGTAGTGACTGAATAATACCACCGTACAGTGACTAAATAATACCACCATAGAGTGACTTAATAATACCACCATGCAGTGACTGAATAATACCACCATGTAGTGACTGAATAATACCACCATGCTGGATCTATTGCACTAAGAATACCACTGGTGCCCTGCAGACGCCATTGACTTTTAATGGGTCAGCTGGGCACCGCCGAAGTGTCCGTCATTTTGACAGGAAAAATATAATCCTTTTTGTTCTACAGACTTACGGTATTTCCTCAATGGTAATCCAAAAAGGATCATCTCCATATCCTGATGGCCTGGAAGAGAAAATACAAATCCAGTTAGAATAACAAAACTGAAACCTACCAAAAAAATCATCTATCATATTTGGCAAGGATGTGGTGCCCGAGGCACAGTTATCTCTACCCACAGCCCGACCTGCAAGAAGCCGGTGAGGAAAGAGATGTGTGTGCTCAGTCTGTCTGTTGTTTGTGCCTCCATTTGTCTGTGAGTCTGAGTGTTTGTGTGTGTATAAATTCCAGTATGTGGGTATGTGTGTCTTTGTTTGTGTGAGTGTGTGTGTTTGTGTGTGTGTGTGTGTGTGTGTGTGTGTGTCTGAGTGCCTATATATGTATCTGTATAGTGGCGTAGCTATAGATATCGCATCGGTCGCAGCTGCGACCGGGCCCCCAAGCCTGTGGAGCCCGCAGGGCCCCGTTGCCACCCAGTGCTGACCGCTCTTCCAACTGTATTTGCGAACTCAGGACGCAAATACAGTTCAGTGCAATGCTGGAGTCCTGCTCCAGTATTCACTGTGCCGCGAGCGGCTCGGCGCAGGCAGGCGCGATGTAGTGAGTCACTCACAGCACAGACCGGAGGAGAAGGATTCTCCACCCATCGTGGGAATGGGGATAGGTAAGTAATTTTGTTTTTTTCTATTAGGTATGTACATATGGGGGCATTATACTGGGTATGGGAGGGGGGCTCATATGGTAGCTGCTGAGGGGGCATCATACTATATGGGGGGCATTATACTGTATGGAACAGCTATGGGGGCATTATAATCTATGGGGCAGCTATATGGGGCATTATACTGTATAGGACAGCTGAGGGGGCATTATACTGTATGGGGGGCATTATACTATATGGGACTTCTAAGGGGGCATTATAATGTATGGGGGGCATTATACTGTATAGGACAGCTAAAGGTGACATTTTACTGTATGTGGGCATTATTTTGTATGCGGCAGCTATAGAGGGCATTATACTGTATGGGGAGCATTATACTGTGTGGGGCAGCTATAGGATGCATTATACTGTATGGGGGCATTGTACTGTATAGGACAGCTAAGGGGGGCATTATACTGTGTGGGGCATTATACTGTATAGGACAGCTAAGGGGGGCATTATACTGTATGGGGGCATTATACCTTATAGGACAGCTAAGGGGGGCATTATACTGTATGTGGCAGCTATGGAGGGCATTCTACTGTATGGGGAGCATTATACTGTATGGGGCAGCTATAGGGGGCATTATACTGTATGGGGGCATTATACTGTATGTGGCAGTAATGGAGGGCATAATACTGTATGGGGGCATTATACTGTATAGGACAGCTAAGGGGGGAATTATACTGTATGGGGCATTATATTGTATGGGACAGCTATGGGGGCATTATACTGTACTGTGCATATATAGGGGGCATTACACTGTATAGGGCATTATACTGTATGTGGCAGCTATGTAGGGCTCTATAGTGTATGGGGGAATTATACTGAATGGGGCAGCTATAGGGGGCATTATACCGTATGAGGGCAATATACTGTACGGAGCAGCTATAGGGGGCATTATACTGTATGGGGGCATTATACTGTATGTGGCAGAAATGGAGGGCATTATACTGTATGGGGGCATTATACTGTATAGGACAGCTAAGGAGGCATTTTACTATATGGAGGGCATTATACTGTATTGGATAGCTATTGGGGGCATTATACTGTATGGGGCAGCTATAAGGGGGCTTAAAATACTGTATGGGGGCAATATACTGTATGTGGCAGCTATGGTGGGCATTATACTGTATGGGGGCACTATACTGTATGGGGGCATTATACTGTATGGGACAGCTTTGGGGGCTTTATACTGTATGTGGCAGCAATGGGGGGCATGATACTGTATGGGACAGCTATGGGGCATTATACTATATTGGACATTATAGTGCATGGGGCAGCTATGGGTGTCATTATACTGTATGGGGGCATTATACTGTATGTGGCGGCAATAGGGGGCTTTATACTGTATAGGGCATTATATTGTATGGAGTGCATTATACTCTATGGGGGGGCATTACATTGTATGGGGCAGCTATGGGTCGCAATACTGTATAGGACAGCTAAGGGGGCATTATACTGTATGTGGCAGCTATGGGGCATTACACTGTGTGGGCAGCTATGGGGGCATTATGCTGTGTGTGGGCAGTTATGGGGGCATTATACCGTGTGGGGACAGCTATGGGGCATTATACTGTGGGGTCAGCTATGGGAGGCATTATACTGTGGAGGCATTCATGGGGTCTGTCGTGCAAGGCGGCTGGGTAAGGTGTGCGCAGGGGTCTGGTGCTGTTAGGAAGGAGTAGGGGGTCCAAGCTGAATTTTTGCTCCAGGGCCCTTTAGCTACGCCCCTGTATCTGTAAGTGTATATATTTCTGTGTGTGCATCTACTACATTATCTGTGTTCAGAGTTATGACTGTGTGTTATCTGTGGTGTTACATAGGACTGCAGGTGATATCTACTACATTATCTGTAATCAGAGAGTTATCACTGTGTGTTATCTGTGGTGTTACATAGGACTGCAGGTGATATCTACTACATTATCTGTACTCAGAGAGTTATCACTGTGTGTTATCTGTGGTGTTACATAGGACTGCAGGTGATATCTACTACATTATCTGTAATCAGAGAGTTATCACTGTGTGTTATCTGTGGTGTTACATAGGACTGCAGGTGACACTACTACATTATCTGTACTCAGAAAGTTATCACTGTGTTATCTGTGGTGTTACATAGGACTGCATGTAACATCTACATTATCTGTACTCAGAGTTATCACTGGGTGTAGAGCTGGTCGATTTTTCCCAAAAAATAAAATCTAGATTTTTGTCAATCATTTTTGATTTGATTCAAGATTTTCTTATTTTTAGGAGTAATTAAGGAATTACTGTGAATGCAATTCCCATATCTCAAAAAAAATACCAGGACACAATTCTTTACATTAGAGTTATCCAATAATATATATTGATTATCAGGATTGTCCCTCAGCTGCTACGTGTGATCATGCTCACTTATAAAAGGCACAATGCTGATAATCATCATATATATATATATTTGGCTCAGAGAATAAGAAGAGCAACTATGAGTGCAGAGGAACGCCAGGAACAACGAGAAACCACTTCCCAAAACAAGGCGTTAAGAAGGCAAAACCCTGAAGTAAGACGACCCTGTAATGAAGAACGTCGTTCTCAAAGAGCACAATTATAAATACTTATCATTCCTTTTACTAGCAAACCCGTGTAACGAGCTTTCTATACTAGTATAATATGTCTCTCCTAGATAAACACACTTAAATAGTGGAATCTATATATATATATATATTCCCATAGATGATACCGTATTATCGTCCTTTATGTAGACATATTAGCACTCACCCCGGGATTACTCATATATCATCTACATGGAAGATTCCTATATCCAACACTAGAGAAATAGGCTCATTATTCAATAAGATAATTACCAGAAATACACCTCCGTCTCCTCAACTTTCTTCCTCCAACTGTTTAAGAAATAAAAAAAAATACCAATATTACACATAATTGTTCTTGAAAGGAATATAAAATATACTATTGTTCTCTGTTATAATATACGAAACAGTCGATACAAGGAGGAGGAGTTTCTCATAGCAACCAATCAGATTGCAGCTTTTATATATGGTATATTTTCCCTGGGCTTTGATTGCCTGATGGGAAAACGTGAGTGGTGATGTCAAAAGGGATCCTACATAAAAACAGGGTTGTGTCTAGAACATTTTTTCATAAAGCCTCCACACCCCAGGAGGCAAAAGCATTTTTCATTACTATCAATGCCTACTGCTTTCTGTGACTGAATAATACCCCCATACAGTGAATACCACCATACACTAACTGAATAATACCCCCACATCACCATACAGTTATGTCATTACGGTTTGATTCGTGGAGCCCCAAACTTTAAAACTACCACCAATCGAGGGACATCGGCTCTATCAAGTACAGCCGTCCTTATCAGGAACGTTGCATATGGTTTACTGTTTACTCAGGCACAGGGGCTCGTCCATATGATCTACTGTGCCTGGTACTACAGCTCAAGGCATCTCCTTCCTGTAAGGCATAGCCATACTCATATGTACAGGGCCGTTTCTGTGCAGATTAGACCCCGGTCAGACCCACACAGATCAAACATTCTAAGAATAGGCCATCGAATGTTAAATTCCAGGTAGTGAAGGGGTAACTTCCTTTGTGGTCTATGGTATTAACCCCTTTGCGCAGCACAACGTAATAGCACGTCGTGGGGCTGAAGGTGATGTATCGAGGGGGCTCACGCGCTGAGCCCACTCCATATGCTGTGGGTATCAGCTGTGTATTACAGTTGACACCCAGTACTAACGGCCAGGAACAGCGATCGCAATGGCCCCGTCAGACACCTCGTCTTCCTCCCACAACGCGATCGTAGGGTGCTGATGGTTGTCATGGCAGCCCAGGGCCCTAATAAAGGCCCCCAGGTCTGCTTTCACTCTGCCTCTGTTAAAGGGAATGTGACGCTAGAAAAAAATGTTGTTTTTTTTTAGTTAAACAATTAGTGTATAGGTGATTAAACATTGTTCTAATTATTTAATTTTTTTCACGAGTCAGGAAATATTATAAATTAGATTCTAATTTATAATATTTCCCAGTGCTGGTCACTAGATGGAGCAATTCCCAAAATTGCAGTATTGCATGTGGTAAAGCAACCACATTGCTTTATGCTGCAAAATTTGAGAAAACTCACTCGCTCTAGTGAGCTCTCAGAATCCCCCCTCCTTTATCCTGGCTAGTTCCGGGAGAAACGAGGGGATTGAACGGTCAAACCTCCTACACTGTGTGTCGCCATTTTTTGAGCTAACACACAGTGTAGTAGGTTTACATACACTAGTAAACACACAGTAAAACACTTACATACACAGTATTATACTGTGTGGGGCAGCTATAGGATGAATTATACTGTATGGGGGCATTGTACTGTATAGGACTGCTAAGGGGGGCATTATACTGTGTGGGGCATTATACTGTATAGGACAGCTAAGGGGGGCATTATACTGTATGGGGGCATTATACTGTATATGACAGCTAAGGGGGGCATTATACTGTATGTGGCAGCTATGGGGGCTTTATACTGTATGTGGCAGCAATGGGGGGCATGATACTGTATGGGACAGCTATGGGGCATTATACTATATTGGACATTATAGTGCATGGGGCAGCTATGGGTGTCATTATACTGTATGGGGGCATTATACTGTATGTGGCGGCAATAGGGGGCATTATACTGTATGGGACATTATATTGTATGGAGTGCATTATACTCTATGGGGGCATTATATTGTATGGGGCAGCTATGGGTCGCAATATACTGTGGGGGCAACCATGGAGGGTATGATACTGTGGAGGCAGCTATGGGGGGCATTATACTGAGTGGTGGCATCTATGGGGCATTACACTGTGTGGGCAGCTATGGGGGCATTATGCTGTGTGTGGGCAGTTATGGGGGCATTATACCGTGTAGGGGCAGCTATGGGGCATTATACTGTGGGGTCAGCTATGGGAGGCATTATACTGTGGAGGCATTCATGGGGTCTGTCGTGCAAGGCGGCTGGGTAAGGTGTGCATGCAGTAATTGAATAATACCACCATATAGTAACTGAATAATACCACCATACACTGACTGAATAATACCTCCATACAGTGACTATATAATACTACCATGCAGTAACTGAATAATACCACCATACACCGACTGAATAATACCTCCATACAGTGACTAAATAATACCACCATACAGTGACTAAATAATACCACCATACACTGACTGAATAATACCTCCATACAGTGACTAAATAATACCACCATACAGTGACTAAATAATACCACCATACAGTGACTGAATAATACTACCATGCAGTAACTGAATAATACCACCATACAGTGACTAAATAATACTACCATGCAGTAACTGAATAATACCACCATACACCGACTGAATAATACCTCCATACAGTGACTAAATAATACCACCATACAGTGACTAAATAATACCACCATACAGTGACTGAATAATACCACCATACAGTAACTGAATAATACCACCATACAGTGACTATATAATACTACCATACAGTAACTGAATAATACCACCATTCACTGACTAAATAATACCTCTATACAGTGACTATATAATACTACCATGCAGTAACTGAATAATACCACCATTCACTGACTAAATAATACCTCCATACAGTGACTAAATAATACCACCGTACAGTGACTAAATAATACCACCATTCAGTGACTAAATAATACCACCATACAGTAACTGAATAATACCACCCTACACTGACTGAATAATAGCTGCAGACACTGACAGAATAATACCACCATACACTAAGGCCTCATTCACACGACAGGGTCCGAGTGTCGGCCGGGAAAATCGGCAGTTTTTGGCCGATTTTCCCGGCCGGTTTGCATCCGGATTGCATCCGTTCCGGGCCGAGTTGCCGTTTTTACCGGCCGATTTGGACCCGATTTGCATCCGTTTTTTTCCCTGTCCGTTTTAAAATCGGATGAATTTCATTTCAATTTTTTGCCCCACACAGCCCTTTGTAGATAATGCCACAGCCCCCCTGGTAGGTAATGCCACCCAGCCCCCTGTAGGTAATGCCACACAGCCCCCTGTTGGTGATGAAACACAGCCCCCTGTTGGTGATGCCACACAGCCCTCTGTAGAAGATGCCACACAGCCCCCTGTAGGTGATGCCACACAGCCCCCTGTAGGTAATGCCACCAAGTCCCCTGTAGGTGATGCCACCAAGTCCCCTGTAGGTGATGCCACCAAGTCCCCTGTAGGTGATGCCACCCAGCCCCCTGTAGGTGATGCCACCCAGCCCCCTCTAGGGGATGCCACACAGCCACCTGTAGGCGATGCCACACAGCCACCTGTAGGCGATGCCACCCTGCCCCCTGTAGGCGATGCCACCCTGCCCCCTGTAGGCGATGCCACACAGCCCCCTGCAGGCGATGCCACACAGCCCATTGCAGGCGATGCCACCCTGCCCCCTGTAGGCGATGCCACCCTGCCCCCTGTAGGCGATGCCACCCAGCCCCCTGTAGGCGATGCCACCCAGCCCCCTGTAGGCGATGCCACCCAGCCCCCTGTAGGCGATGCCACCCAGCCCCCTGTAGGCGATGCCACCCAGCCCCCTGCAGGCGGTGCCACCAAGCCCCCTGTAGGTGGTGTCACCAAGCCCCCTGTAGGTGATGCCACCAAGTCCCCTGTAGGTGATGCCACACAGCCCCCTGTAGGTTGCACCCATCCCCCCCTTCCAGGAGAAGTCACTGACTTCGATGTCCATATATGGACAGTGGAGTCACTGACTTCTCCTGGAGAGGAAATCCCTGCCACAGGTCGGGAATTCCGCTTCAGAAGTGAGTGACGTCACTGTCCATATATGGACAGTGTAGTCACTCACTTCTCCTGTAGCGGAATCCCCGGCCATAGAGTCGGGGATTCCGCTGCAGAAGTGAGGGACATCGCTGTGTCCATATATGGACAGTGTAGTCACTCACTTCTCCTGTAGCGGAATCCCCGGCCATAGAGTCGGGGATTCCGCTGCAGAAGTGAGTGACATCGCTGTGTCTATATATGGACAGTGTAGTCACTCACTTCTCCTGTAGCGGAATCCCCGGCCATAGAGTCGGGGATTCAGCTGCAGAAGTGAGTGACATCGCTGTGTCCATATATGGACAGTGTAGTCACTTATTTCTCCTGTAGAGGAATCCCCGGCCATAGAGTCGGGGGATTCCGCTGCAGAAGTGAGTGACTTCGTTGTGTCCATATATGGACAGTGTAGTCACGCACTTCTCCTGTAGCGGAATCCCCGACCGGGGATTGGGGATTTCGACTCCTACAGGGAGCAAAAAAAGAACCTCCTCCTCTGCACTCTACACTGTGAGGAGGAGGAGAGAGAGTGCGCGTGCGACGGTAGACCCGGCCATCACTCAGGACATATTCCGGTGATGGCCGTGTATTACCCGGCCCCATAGACTTCTATGGGAGCCGGGCGGCCGGGTACCCGGCCGAAAATAGGGCATGTCCCGGCCGTCCAAAAATTGGTCGTGTGAATAGCCCCATTAGGGGTCTATTGTTCCTAATGCAGCCGGGTGCCTGCCGATTTATAAACGGCCGGCACCCGGCCGGGAAACCCTGTCGTGTGAATTCCGCCTAACTGAATAATACCTCCATACAGTGACTGAATAATACCACCATAGAGTGACTGAATAATACCACCATTCAGTGACTGAATAATACCACCATACAGTGACTAAATAATACCTCCATACAGTGACTAAATAATACCTCCATACAGTGACTGAATAATACCACCTTACAGTGACTAAATAATACCACCATAGACTGACTTAATAATACCACCATGCAGTGACTGAATAATACCACCATGTAGTGACTGAATAATACCACCATACACTGACTGAATAATACCACCATACAGTGACTGAATAATAGCTCCAAACAGTAAATGAATAATAACTCCATACAGTAAGTGAATAATACCACCATACAGTGACTGTATAGTAGCTCCATACAGTCAATGAATAATACCTCCATACAGTATTTGAATAATACCTCCATACAGTGACTGAATACCACCATTCACTGACTGAATAATACCACCATACAGTGACTAAATAATACCACCATACAGTGACTGAATAATACCACCATACAGTGACTGAATAATACCACCATACAGTGACTGAATAATACCACCATAGAGTGACTTAATAATACCACCATGCAGTGACTGAATAATACCACCATGTAGTGACTGAATAATACCACCATGCTGGATCTATTGCACTAAGAATACCAGTGGTGCCCTGCAGACGCCATTGACTTTTAATGGGTCAGCTGGGCTCCGCCGAAGTGTCCGTCATTTTGACAGGAAAAATATAATCCTTTTTGTTCTACAGACTTACGGTATTTCCTCAAGGGTAATCCAAAAAGGATCATCTCCATATCCTGATGGCCTGGAAGAGAAAATACAAATCCAGTTAGAATAACAAAACTGAAACCTACCAAAAAAATCATCTATCATATTTGGCAAGGATGTGGTGTCCGAGGCACAGTTAGCTCTGCCCATAGCCCGACCTGCAAGTAGCCTGTGAGGAAGGAGATGTGAGTGCTCAGTCTGTCTGTTGTTGGTGCCTCCATTTGTCTGTGAGTCTGAGTGTTTGTGTGTGTATAAATTCCAGTATGTGGGTATGTGTGTCTTTGTGTGTCTTTGTGTGTGTGTGTGTGTGTGTGTGTGTGTGCGTGTGTGTGTGTGTGTGTCTAAGTGCCTATATATGTATCTGTATAGTGGCGTAGCTATAGAGATCGCATCGGTCGCAGCTGCGACCGGGCCCCCAAGCCTGTGGAGCCCGCAGGGCCCCGTTGCCACCCAGTGCTGACCGCTCTTCCAACTGTATTTGCGTCCTCAGGACGCAAATACAGTTCAGTGCAATGCTGGAGTCCTGCTCCAGTATTCACTGTGCCGCGAGCGGCTCGGCGCAGGCAGGCGCGATATAGTGAGTCACTCACAGCACAGACCGGAGGAGAAGGATTCTCCACCCATCGTGGGAATGGGCATAGGTAAGTAATTATGTTATTATTTTTCTATTAGGTATGTACATATGGGGGCATTATACTGGGTATGGGAGGGGGGCTCATATGGCAGCTGCTGAGGGGGCATCATACTATATGGGGGGCATTATACTGTATGGAACAGCTATGGGGGCATTATAATCTATGGGGCAGCTATATGGGGCATTATACTGTATGGGGGCATTATACTGTATAGGACAGCTGAAAGGGCATTATACTGTATGGGGGGCATTATTCTGTATGGGACTTCTATGGGGGCATTATAATGTATGGGGGGCATTATACTGTATAGGACAGCTAAAGGTGGCATTTTACTGTATGTGGGCATTATTTTGTATGTGGCAGCTATAGAGGGCATTATACTGTATGGGGAGCATTATACTGTGTGGGGCAGCTATAGGATGCATTATACTGTATTGGGGTATTGTACTGTATAGGACAGCTAAGGGGGGCATTATACTGTGTGGGGCATTATACTGTATAGGACAGCTAAGGGGGGCATTATACTGTGTGGGGCATTATACTGTATAGGACAGCTAAGGGGGGCATTATACTGTGTGGGGCATTATACTGTATAGGACAGCTAAGGGGGCATTATACTGTATGGGGGCATTATACTGTATAGGACAGCTAAGGGGGCATTATACTGTATGTGGCAGCTATGGAGGGCAATCTACTGTATGGGGAGCATTATACTATATGGGGCAGCTATAGGGGGGCATTATACTGTATGGGGGCATTATACTGTATGTGGCAGTAATGGAGGACATAATACTGTATGGGGGCATTATACTGTATAGGACAGCTAAGGGGGGAATTATACTGTATGGGGCATTATATTGTATGGGACAGCTATGGGGGGCATTATACTGTACTGTGCAGATATAGGGGGCATTATACTGTATAGGGCATTATACTGTATGTGGCAGCTATGTAGGGCACTATAGTGTATGGGGGAATTATACTGAATGGGGCAGCTATAGTGGGCATTATACCATATGGGGGCAATATACTGTACGGAGCAGCTATAGGGGGCATTATACTGTATGGGGGCATTATACTATATGTGGCAGCAATGGAGGGCATTATACTGTATGGGGGCATTATACTGTATAGGACAGCTAAGGGGGAATTTTACTATATGGAGGGCATTATACTGTATGGGATAGCTATTGGGGGCATTATACTGTATGGGGCAGCTATAAGGGGGCTTAAAATACTGTATGGGGGCAATATACTGTATGTGGCAGCTATGGTGGGCATTATACTGTATGGGGGCACTATACTGTATGGGGGCATTATACTGTATGGGACAGCTATGAGGGCTTTATACTGTATGTGGCAGCAATGGGGGGCATGATACTGTATGGGACAGCTATGGGGCATTATACTATAATGGACATTATAGTGCATGGGGCAGCTATGGGTGTCATTATACTGTATGGGGGCATTATACTGTATGTGGCGGCAATAGGGGGCATTATACTGTATAGGGCATTATATTGTATGGAGTGCATTATACTCTATGGGGGGCATTATATTGTATGGGGCAGCTATGGGTCACGAATATATTGTGGGGGCAGCCATGGGGGGGGCATGATACTGTGGAGGCAGCTATGGGGAGCATTATACTGTGTGGTGGCATCTATGGGGCATTACACTGTGTGGGCAGCTATGGGGGTATTATACTGTGGGGTCAGCTATGGGAGGCATTATACTGTGGAGGCATTCATGGGGTCTGTCGTGCAAGGTGGCTGGGTAAGGTGTGCGCAGGGGTCTAGTGCTGTTGGGAAGGAGTAGGGGGTCCAAGCTGAATTTTTGCTCCAGGGCTCTTTAGCTACGCCCCTGTATCTGTAAGTGTATATATTTCTGTGTGTGCATCTACTACATTATCTGTGTTCAGAGTTATGACTGTGTGTTATCTGTGGTGTTACATAGGACTGCAGGTGATATCTACTACATTATCTGTACTCAAAGACTTATCACAGTGTGTTATCTGTGGTGTTACATAGGACTGCAGGTGACACTACTACATTATCTGTACTCAGAAAGTTATCACTGTGTCTTATCTGTGGTGTTACATAGGACTGCAGGTGACATCTACTACATTATCTGTACTCAGAGCGTTATTAATGTGTCTTATCTGTGGTGTTACATAGGACTGCAGGTGACATCTACTACATTATCTGTACTCAGAGAGTTATCACTGTGTTATCTGTGGTGTTACATAGGACTGCATGTAACATCTACATTATCTGTACTCAGAGTTATCACTGGGTGTAGAGCTGGTTGATTTTTCCCAAAAAATAAAATCTAGATTTTTGTCAATAATTTTTGATTTGATTCAAGATTTTCTTATTTTTAGGAGTAATTAAGGAATTACTATGCATGCAATTCCCATATCTCAAAAAAAATACCAGGACACAATTCTTTACATTAGAGTTATCCAATAATATATATTGATTATCAGGATTGTCCCTCAGCTGCTACGTGTGATCATGCTCACTTATAAAAGGCACAATGCTGATAATCATCATATATATATATATATTTGGCTCAGAGAATAAGAAGAGCAACTATGAGTGCAGAGGAACGCCAGGAACAACGAGAAACCACTTCCCAAAACAAGGCGTTAAGAAGGCAAAACCCTGAAGTAAGACGACCCTGTAATGAAGAACGTCGTTCTCAAAGAGCATAATTATAAATACTTATCATTCCTTTTACTAGCAAACCCGTGTAACGAGCTTTCTATACTAGTATAATATGTCTCTCCTAGATAAACACACTTAAATAATGGAATCTATATATATATATATTCCCATAGATGATACCGTATTATCGTCCTTTATGTAGACATATTAGCACTCACCCCGGGATTACTCATATATCATCTACATGGAAGATTCCTATATCCAACACTAGAGAAATAGGCTCATTATTCAATAAGATAATTACCAGAAATACACCTCCGTCTCCTCAACTTTCTTCCTCCAACTGTTTAAGAAATAAAAAAAATACCAATATTACACATAATTGTTCTTGAAAGGAATATAAAATATACTATTGTTCTCTGTTATAATATACGAAACCGTCGATACAAGGAGGAGGAGTTTCTCATAGCAACCAATCAGATTGCAGCTTTTATATATGGTATATTTTCCCTGGGCTTTGATTGCCTGATGGGAAAACGTGAGTGGTGATGTCAAAAGGGATCCTACATAAAAACAGGGTTGTGTCTAGAACATTTTTTCATAAAGCCTCCACACCCCAGGAGGCAAAAGCATTTTTCATTACTATCAATGCCTACTGCTTTCTGTGACTGAATAATACCCCCATACAGTGAATACCACCATACACTAACTGAATAATACCCCCACATCACCATACAGTTATGTCATTACAGTTTGATTCGTGGAGCCCCAAACTTTAAAACTACCACCAATCGAGGGACATCGGCTCTATCAAGTACAGCCGTCCTTATCAGGAACGTTGCATATGGTTTACTGTTTACTCAGGCACAGGGGCTCGTCCATATGATCTACTGTGCCTGGTACTACAGCTCAAGGCATCTCCTTCCTGTAAGGCATAGCCATACTCATATGTACAGGGCCGTTTCTGTGCAGATTAGACCCCGGTCAGACCCACACAGATCAAACATTCTAAGAATAGGCCATCGAATGTTAAATTCCAGGTAGTGAAGGGGTAACTTCCTTTGTGGTCTAGGGTATTAACCCCTTTGCGTAGCACAACGTAATAGCACGTCGTGGGGCTGAAGGTGATGTATCGAGGGGGCTCACGCGCTGAGCCCACTCCATATGCTGTGGGTATCAGCTGTGTATTACAGTTGACACCCAGTACTAACGGCCAGGAACAGCGATCGCAATGTTCCTGCCCGTGTAAACCGTCAAATGCTCCGGTAAAAAAAAAAGTTTAAAGAGAGGGAGCGGCCCCGTCCGACACCTCGTCTTCCTCCCACAACGCGATCGTAGGGTGCTTATGGTTGTCATGGCAGCCCAGGGCCCTAATAAAGGCCCCCAGGTCTGCTTTCACTCTGCCTCTGTTAAGCCCGTCCTGTGACAGGGCTTAAGAGAGGCCTGTAAAATCGACAATACATTGCAATACATGGTCCTAGGGAAACTAATAAAATGTGTAACAAAAATTTAAATAAAGAAATTAGTGAAAAAACAAAAACTTAAAAGATCAAAAAAGCCCCCTTTTCCCATTTTTCCCTCTGAAGTAATGTCAAAAATAAAAAAAATTAACAAAATAGGTATTGTTGCGTCTGTACTATTACAATATACGCTTATTGAACTTGCACGTGAACGCTGTAAAAAATGTAAAATTTGAAATGCCAATCTCTCTAAAAAAAAATCATAAAAAGTGATCAAAAATGTATATGTACAAAACATGGTACCAATAAAAACTACAGCTTCTCTCCAAAAAAATAAGTCCTCACACCGCTCAGTTGTTAAAAAGTTCTGGCTTTCAGAATGTGGTAAAACAATTTTTTTTTTTAACAAATAGTTTTTAAAAAAAGTGTTAAAATATATAAATCCTATATGAATTTGGTATCATCGTAATCTTATTGAGCCACAGAATAAAGTTAAGTTGTCATTTTTACCGCATGGTGAAAGCCGTAAAAACAAAACCCAAAAAACAATGGAGGAATCGCATTTTTTTCCAATTTCAGCCCGTAAATAATTTTTTTCAGTTTTTCAGTACATTACTAGTCCTTCTTAAAGAATTAGAATATCTTAAAAAAGTTAATTTATTTCAGTTATTCAATTCAAAAAGTGAAACTCATATATTATATAGATTCGATATAACACCAGCAGATGACATTGTGAAAAGTATTCGGCACACTGAGTCGTAGGTAATGGATTCTTGACATTTTTATTATGTTTGATGCCAAGGGTTAGGTGCAACGTTTCGGTCAAATGACCTTCGTCAGGCACTATAAGTATACAGAATATTTATACATTGGTATATTAGCATCATATACGTACATTGGTCAAAAGTTGAGTAAAACATAACGTAAGTAAGGAAAGTAAATAAATAAAAAACGAAATAAATCAAAGAACAGAATTGTGCATTGAAATATCACAGAATAAATCAAGCAAGAACAGTATGAGTGTACGGACGACATCCTTGTCCCAAGCACAATAACGTAATCAGGTATGCAGCAATATAACGAGTTCTTCATATAGGCAGCATAAACAGTTCCACAGAGGCTGTGTTTAACAAATAGAGATATCCATACATAGCTCATTAAGGAAAAGACAGGGGTAAAGCAGTATCTCCTGTTGTCAAACAGGTACATCGCTAAGGGATTAATAAGTCTTTAAAAACTACAACTATGACAAACTATCACTAGTTACCTCCTGTAATATATTATGTTTGAGAAACACTGTCCCCCTAATGCAGGCTCTCCAAAGGTATTACCTAAGTATAGAAGCATATATATCATCGACGTTTCCCCACATTTTAACACGTCTCTGGCACGGCACATAGTGCATCTATTGGAGACAGCAAGCAGAGATATTGAAAACTGTAAGATATTGATGCATAAATGATATTGAGAGGTTGTAGAACTTTTTATTATACAATATAGCATGTACAAGATCTCCGCCGCCATGCAATTCTATAACAAATGGCTGCAGCCGAGAGCCGACAGCAGGGATTCCCTTCACGCTCGATAACATATAGGCGTTACTAAGGACAGCAAGGACCAATCAGATTAAGGAGAGGCAGGGTTTGACAGGAGAGGACACGAGTGTCCTCTGATTAGCAGAACGCCCATGGCGTGACGTCAATAACCATACGCGCGCTGGGACACGCCCACTTTCCGCCCCGCTCAGGGATATTTAAACCTACCATAGATCCCCCATTTTAGTGCCAAAAAGAAGCGGAATTCCGCCATTCGTATCCACAGCGCCGATCGTCTGGACATACCAGAAACCAGGGTAACAAGGTAGGCTTGACAACAACTCTGCACTCAATACATTACAACTATGAGCTGATGTTATGCTAGTTAGCACTAGACTGATAGCCTTTGCAGACCATGGAAGCCTGTCACACTTTATTACCACTTTATTACCATGTTATGAGGTTACTATGTTACCCTTAGCGATGTACCTGTTTGACAACAGGAGATACTGCTTTACCCCTGTCTTTTCCTTAATGAGCTATGTATGGATATCTCTATTTGTTAAACACAGCCTCTGTGGAACTGTTTATGCTGCCTATATGAAGAACTCGTTATATTGCTGCATACCTGATTACGTTATTGTGCTTGGGACAAGGATGTCGTCCGTACACTCATACTGTTCTTGCTTGATTTATTCTGTGATATTTCAATGCACAATTCTGTTCTTTGATTTATTTCGTTTTTTATTTATTTACTTTCCTTACTTACGTTATGTTTTACTCAACTTTTGACCAATGTACGTATATGATGCTAATATACCAATGTATAAATATTCTGTATACTTATAGTGCCTGACGAAGGTCATTTGACCGAAACGTTGCACCTAACCCTTGGCATCAAACATAAAATTTCAAGAATCCATTACCTACGACTCAGTGTGCCGAATACTTTTCACAATACGATTGGGTTGGGACCCTATTCGTGCACCTACCTGGATCTAGTGCATTCCGAACCATTTTCCACCAGCAGATGACACACTGACTATGGAAACTTCACACTGGGCCGCAAGCAACTTGGATTGACGCCTCTCCACTCTTCCTCCAGACTCTGGGACCGTGATCTCCAAATGAAATTCAAAATTTACTTTCATCTGAAGACCGGACTTTGGACCACTGGGCAGCAGTGTTGGTCCACAGTGTTATATCAATTCCAGAGTCAGCGCAGCGTCTACCAGGACATTTTCGAGCACTTCATGCTTCCCTCTGCTGACAAGCTTTATGGAGATGCTGATTTCATTTTCCAGCAGGACTTGGCACCTGCCCACACTGCCAAAAGTACCAACACCTGGTTTAATAACCACAGTATCACTGCACTTGATTGGCCGGCAAACTGGCCTGACCTAAACCCCATAGAGAATCTACCGGGTATTGTCAAGAGGAAGATGAGAGACCCCAGACCCAACAATGCAGACGAGCTGAGGGCCACTATCAAAGCAACCTGGGCTTCCATAACACCTCAGCAGTGCCACAGGCTGATCACCTCCATGCCATGCCGCATTGATAACACCTCAGCAGTGCCACAGTCTGATCACCTCCATGCCATGCCGCATTGATAACACCTCAGCAGTGCCACAGGCTGATCACCTCCATGCCACGCCTCATTGACAACACCTCAGCAGTGCCACAGTCTGACCACCTCCATGTCACGCCGCATTGATAACACCTCAGAAGTGCCACAGTCTGATCACCTCCATGCCACGCCGCATTGATAACACCTCAGCAGTGCCACAGGCTGATCACCTCCATGCCACCCTGCATTGATAACACCTCAGCAGTGCCACAGTCTGATCACCTTCATGCCACGCTGCATTGATAACAGCTCAGCAGTGCCACAGTCTGATCACCTCCATGCCATGCCGCATTGATAACACCTCAGCAGTGCCACAGTCTGATCACCTCCATGTCACGCCGCATTGATAACAGCTCAGCAGTGCCACAGGCTGATCACCTCCATGCCATGCCGCATTGATAACACCTCAGCAGTGCCACAGTCTGATCACCTCCATGTCACGCCACATTGATAACACCTCAGCAGTGCCACAGGCTGATCGCCTCCATGCCACGCCGCATTGACAACACCTCAGCAGTGCCACAGTCTGATCGCCTCCATGCCACGCCGCATTGATAACAGCTCAGCAGTGCCACAGGCTGATCACCTCCATGCCACGCCTCATTGACAACACCTCAGCAGTGCCACAGTCTGATCACCTCCATGTCACGCCGCATTGATAACACCTCAGCAGTGCCACAGGCTGATCACCTCCATGCCACGCCGCATTGATAACACCTCAGCAGTGCCACAGTCTGATCACCTCCATGCCACGCCGCATTGATAACACCTCAGCAGTGCCACAGGCTGATCACCTCCATGCCACCCTGCATTGATAACACCTCAGCAGTGCCACAGTCTGATCACCTCCATGCCACGCCGCATTGGTAACACCTCAGCAGTGCCACAGGCTGATCACCTCCATGCCACGCTGCATTGATAACAGCTCAGCAGTGCCACAGGCTGATCACCTCCATGCCATGCCGCATTGAAAAACACCTCAGCAGTGCCACAGTCTGATCACCTCCATGTCACGCCGCATTGATAACAGCTCAGCAGTGCCACAGGCTGATCACCTCCATGCCATGCCGCATTGATAACACCTCAGCAGTGCCACAGTCTGATCACCTCCATGTCACGCCGCATTGATAACACCTCAGCAGTGCCACAGGCTGATCACCTCCATGCCACGCCGCATTGATAACACCTCAGCAGTGCCACAGTCTGATCACCTCCATGCCACGCTGCATTGATGCAGAAATTCATGCAAAAGGAGTCCCGACCAAGTATTGAGGGCATATCCTGTACATACTTTTCAGTAGGCCAACATTTCGGTATTAAAAATCATTTTTTAAATTGAACTTATATAATATTCTAATTTTCTGACCCACTGAATTTTGGGTTTTCATTAACTGTTGCCATAATCATCAACATTAAAAATAAAATGCTGGAAATAGATCACTCTGTGTGTAATGAATCTATATAATATATGAGTTTCACTTTTTGAATTAAATTACTGAAATAAATTAACTTTTTGATATTCTAATTCATTGAGAAGGACTAGTATATGGTACTTTAAATAGTGTCAGTAAAAAGTACAACTCCTCCCACAAAATATAAATACGCCCTCACACCACTCTATTGACGGAAAAATAAAAAAGTTATGGCTCTTGGAAGGCGGGGAGTGAAAAACTAAAATGAAAAAGCAAACAATGGCTCAGTCCTGAAAGGGTAAAAGGGGTTTCTCATGCCATGCTAATAGTCCTGGTTTTGACCCATTAACCGCTTCCCGACATTTGACGTATCCATACGCCAAAGTCGGGTAGGGGAAGTATGGAGCGGGCTCAGGGTAACTAGCACCATCGCGCTCGAGCGTGATCCCGCTAGTTTAACTGGTTAAATGCCGCGGTCAACAGAGACCGCAGCATTTAAATAATTAGAAAGAGGGGGGCGACCCCCTCTAACAGCTCATCACGCCCCCCGCAACGCAATTGTGGGGGGATGATGGTTGCTACGGCTGCCTGGGGGCTTAATGAAGGCCCCCAGGTCCGCCATCTTTGTACACCTATTAAGCCCTGCCTCCGGCAGGGCTTAATAGTGGCCTGTCACAATCACGATATACTGCAATACATTAGTATTTCAGTATATCGTGCAAGCGATCTAACGATCGCTGGTTGAAGTCCGCTAGGGAGACTAATAAAAAAAGTAAAAATGAGTTAAATAAAGTTTTTTTTTTGTGTAAACAAAAATAAAAGTATTAAAAGTTCAAAAAAACACCCTTTTCCCATTTTCCCCCTAGAGCATAGTAAAAAAATAAATAAATAACCATAATTGGTATTGCCGCGTCCGTAAAAGTCTGAACTATTACAATATATCATTATTTAACCCGCACAGTGAACGCCGTAAAAAAAACAAATTGTAAACGCCAGAATCTCTATTTTTTGGTCACCTAATCTCCCTCAAAAAATGAAATAAAAAGTGATAAATGGTATTATTAAAAACTACAGCTTATCCCGCAAAAAATAAGCCCTCATACCACTTAATCAACGGAAAAATAAAAAAGATGTGGCTCTCGGAATTTGCTGACACAAAATAAATTTTCTTTTTTACACTTAGGTTTCTACTTGTAAAAGTAGTAAAATATAGAAAAAACTATATATATTTGGTATCGCCGTAATCGTATCGACCCACAGAATAAAGTTAACGTGTTGTTTTAATTGCACAGTGAATTCCGTAAAAATGGCACGCAAAAAACCATGGAGGAATCGCTGTTTTTTTTCTTTTTCTACCCCACATATAATTTTTTCCCATTTCCTAGTACATTATATGGCAAAATAAATGGTGATACGAAAAACTACAACTTGTCCCGCAAAAATCAAGCCCTCATAGTACTATATTGATGGAAAAATAAAGACGTTATGGCTTTTGGAAGGTGGGGAGGAAAAAACGAAAATTAAAATCTGAAAAAGGGCTGCGGCGGGAAGGGGTTGAAGTAGGTTGGGCTTATATAGTATGGTATAAAAAATGAAAAACATTTTCAGGTAGTTTTTGGGGAATTACGATGGTAAATCATCCGTTGAGTTTAAATATTATTTGTGATTTGGAATGTAAATGTTGTTTTATACAACTCTGCCCATCACCAGGGATCCTACATTACATACATCTCATCCGGGTATTCTTCTTCATCCTTAGGCCCCATGCACACGAACGTAAAAACGCCCGTAATTACGGGCCATAATTACGGCACGTTTTTACGTGCCCATGGACTTCTATTGGCCACGGGTACCTCCCCGTATGCTTACGGGAAGGTGCCCGTGCCGTTGAAAAATATAGAGCATGTCCTATTGCAGGCCGTAATTACGGTACGGGCAGGCCCATAGAAGTCTATGGGGCTCCCGTAATTACGGGTGACTACGTGTGTGCACCCGTAATTACGGGAGCGTTGCTAGGCGACGTCCGTAAATAGTCACTGTCCAGGGTGCTGAAAGAGTTAAACGATCGGCAGTAACTGTTTCAGCACCCTGGACAGTGACTTCCGATCACAATATAGATCAACCTGTAAAAAAAAAAAAAAGACGTGCATATTTACCCAGAACTCCCTGCTTCTTCCTCCAGTCCGGCCTCCTGGGATGACGTTTCAGCCCATGTGACCGCTGCAGCCAATCACAGGCCAATCACAGGCTGCAGCGGTCACATGGACTGCCGCATCATCCAGGGAGGTCGGACTGGATTTCAGGAGAGGGACGCGTCACCAAGACAATGGCCGGGTAAGTATGAATTTCTTTTACTTTTTCTGCGGAAAGGGCTGTCCCTTCTCTCTATCCTGCACTGATAGAGAGAAGGGGCTGCCGATTACTGCAGTGTAATTTTGCAGCGAAAACGTGCCCGTAAATACGGGTGGAATACGGGTGACACCGGACCCGTATTTACGGGCACGGGTCCGTAAATACTGGTGTGATACGGGTCGAATACGTGTGACCAAGGACCCATATTTACGCCAGTATTTACGGGTGGACAAAAATACGGTCGTGTGCATGGGGCCAAAACATTTTCAGGTAGTTTTTGGGGAATTACGATGGTAAATCATCCGTTGAGTTTAAATATTATTTGTGATTTGGAATGTAAATGTTGATTTATACAACTCTGCCCATCACCAGGGATCCTACATTACATACATCTCATCCCAGTATTCTTCTTCATCCTTATTCTTTATCTTTTCCTCATTATTTCCCAACTCTGCATTCTCCTCCTCCTCAATCCTTGTCTCCTCCTCACTCTTCTCCTCTTCAATCTTTGTCTCCTCCTCATTCTCCTCTTCAATTTTTATCTTCTCCTCCTCAGTCTTTATCTCCTCCTCCTCCTTCACAATCTTCATCTCCTGATCCTTCTCCATCCTATTAGAGGATAAAAAAAGATAGTGAGAATCCAGGACATATTCTATAGACTTATTATTAAGGATCATTAATAACTACTGTGACCTTTTTTTGCCAATATTTTATACTAGAACCATCCCCACCCTGCACCTCAAAATGTACAACACCTATTCATTGTTACTGTTGTGGAAGTCAATGGTTCAAAATATATTAGACTGAAATTTAGACGAGAGTTCCAACAGACACTCACGCCAGGCACTTCATCCAGCATCCTAATCAGGAGATTTCATTTCGATATGAGTGAAGAAGAATAAATCACACAGACGCTGCTGATATGCTCAAAATACTCCTCTGAGGTTTATTGCCAAACTCAATTATAATATCATTCAAAAGGGGTGTAGGCTTGAGGTTAACCAATCAGAGGCAATGTAACAATAAGGGTATGTTCACACGGCAAACCAAAAAGGGCTGTAAAATATGGAGCTGTTATCAAGGGAAAATAGCCTCTGATTTTCAGCAGTTTTTTATGCATCATGCGTTTTTTGATGTATTTTTTTAAGGACATTTTTGGAGCTGTTTTTCTATTGAGTCAATAAAAAACGGCTCCAAATAAGGCTCAAGAAGTGACATGTACTTCTTTTTTACGAGGCAATTTTTTACGTGTCATTTTTAGAAACGGCGCGTAAAAACCGCCCCGTGGGAACGAAACACAGTTTTTCCCATTGAAATCAATGGCCAGATATTTGAAATTGTATCTTTAGCCATTTTTCGGGGCATTTACAGCCCAAAAAACTTCTGAAAATAAGCCGTGTGAACGTACCCTAACTCTTATTTAGCCAATAGCATACTATGAGAATATTTCAAATGCATTATTATAATTCATCATTAAAATGCTGACATCAGAATTGCATCTGGAGGCAAGCATACAATAGAGTGGTGTTAGCTGCTCTTTCCCATAGAGGGAGTACATAAGATGAAGAGAAATAGTTGCACTTTATGTCCAGGCGTTCAGCCAGACAGCCATCTGAACATTTTGAAGGATATAAGAATAATACACAATAATAACATATTTTTGCAGACTCAGGCAGAACTATGTAGAGGAAAAGTGGAGAATAAATATCTTCGTAATTTGGCATGCTTGATAATTCATAATGTCATTTAATACAGAGAATATAAGCAAATTGACCAACCATCACATTACCAATACCCAACCTGTACCAGAACCCTCAGTACCCAGTCATCCATGCCCATCTTGTACCTGATACATGGATGTACATAGAAATATTCACACTCATATTGTGTTACCCATGACAGTATAATAATCCAGATACAGTAGCTCCATGTTAGGGCACATTCACACGTGGCTGAATTGCTGTTGAATTCCGCTGTGGACAGTCCGCAGTGGAATTCTGCAGCAGCCGTTTTTTACATTTCTTTCTATACATTTTTAGGAAATTTAGTTCAGACATTGCAGAAAATAACGGTGCGGAAATTAGCCTGCGGTGCAGAATTTTCCCTCCGCAGCATGCTCATTACATTGCGGAGAAGAAGCGGAATTTCACTGCGGATTTTAGCCTTTGCAATGCAAAAACTGAAATCTGTGTCAAGTCCGCTGTGATATCTGCAACGTCTGAATTACCTGTCAAATATGCAAATGTTGGTGCAGATTCGTTGCGTGATTGCCCCAAGTCTTCACCAACATTTGCAGCGGAAAAACTCTGCCACGTCTGAACATGGCCTTATAATGGTGTCATGTGCTATAATGTCCAGCACAAGAGTGTAACCCAACCCCAATAATATTCCTTATTCTAATAGTAGTCTTAATAAGTTTGCCTATGGTTGTGTCCTGTGTACTGACCCGGCACGTGTACTATCTCATATAACATGGATTCCCATTGAATGCTCAGAGTAAATGATGCATGGGGGTCATGTAACTAATACCATGTCAGAGGGGCTTCATAGTGACAGGCACGGGCTGCAGGAGGCCGCTGTGCAATAACGTGCCCCTTATACGCACCCCCTTATGTCTCTCTAACAATCCACCAGTAACTCTGAGCCATGAAACTCATCAGCACCGTCCCTTACATGTAATCTAACAGTAGGAAGCTGCTTTTTAGGTGACAGTAGGCCCCTTACCTACTGGACCCCTGTGCTACTGGGGTTTCCTACATATGGCATTAGGCAGAATGCCATATTTTAATCCTTTACCGCATTGTAATAGCATTTCACATTTAGCCGGTTATTCCTGCAAATGTCTCTACTATTACGGCACAGTGATGGTAATATACAGCCAACATCCCAATGCAATGGCCAAGATCAGAGATAACTCTGGTCTTGGACGTATAACCAATGCCAGCCCAACGGCACCCTCATGACGCGATCACAGGGTGACGGTGCGTTACCATGGCAGACAGTGGAATATTACATGGAGGAGATATAGGAAGAATAGAGGAGAGAAAGAGAAACAGTAGAAGAAAATAAAATACTCAACAGGAGCTGAACACAGAGCGGACTTACTTTACACCAACTACAACCCTCAATGGAGTGTCGGCTCAGCAGCTCCTTATATAATCTGAGTGATGTCATAATGTGCGGGGGCGGAGCCAACATTCACAACATTCCGTGACATCTTAAGCAGCAGCAAATATTATTTAAAGGGACAGGACCAGGCCGAGCAGCCAATCCAATTCTATATAGAGGAAATGTTCTTCACCTCGGCTCCCGAAACCTTGTAGATGAGGAGACAATGACATTATTTCTATACAATGTAATTGTGGGGTTATATATACTTATTATAACACAGATATATCCCCGACAATCCCTCATATATCCCAATAATACAGAAGCCATAAATAACATAGCACTGGATTGTATGTACAAGGGAGGGGGGATGATGTGTGGATGATGGGTGGATGATGGGTGGATGATGGATGATATATGGATGATGGGTGGTTGGACTGATAATGGATGGACTGGTGGTGGATATATGGCCGGTATATAGGACAGTACATTATAAATAATACTACTATATAATACTTCAGTCATTTATGGACACGCTGCTATTCGCTGGATGAAGTGCGGGGACATTATATTATTTCCCATATAAATATGTATCCACTAGAGAAGTCTGGACGTGTCATTGTGTCGGGGGCGTCTTGGATTTCTCAATCGGAGCTGCGTCTTCTCAGCTCCTCCCATAATATGACATAAATTCACCTGATATAAGATATATAACTAAAGCCATAACTGTCTATATAAAAATGGCTGACGGCACCAGACAGGGACAAGTCCCCCGAGGAGACAGTTATAGGGACTGGGATCACAGTATTGGTTCCATTCATTTCCAGATGTTTCTCTGTGATCATCTGTAGCTCCATAGTGTCCACCATTCACTACACAGACAAGTATAAAGATGTCTCTGTATATAATGGGGAATATGAGCAGTCCCTGCCTCTCCATGACAGCAGTCTAACAGAAATTGTTGTGTCCATAGCAACCAATCACAGCTCAGCTTTAATTCTGTAACCTGCACTGGGAACATGAGACGTGGACTCCGATTGGTCGCTCTGGTGCTCATTTACTTTTTGTTCTTACTGGTTTTTAACAACTTTATTAATCATTCTTCTTTTCAAACAACTGACAATTCCGAAATATAACACAGAATCCCAGCGCCTTATGTATCATCATCCCAGAATGTGCCGGAAAAAGGGGAGAATTCCAGGACTGCCAAAAGAGCTGCCAAGTCTCCGGGTGCCATGTCCTGTCTGCAGATAATCACATCTCCGGTTCATGAAGTTCTTCTCCCCTGTGCAGCGCCCCAGACAACGTCCTGATGGTGGCGCAGACGTCACAAGTTTGTCTACGGCGCTGTCCGGGAGTGAACGTACACGCCATCAGTGCCGATTTTGGTGAGACAATGCCATTAACTTGGCCACAAAAAACTCGCAGTTTATGCAAATTTTATCTTGCAGTATTTTTTATTTTTTTTTAAGAGTCTGAAATGTTTATTTCTATACTGTAAACAAGTGCCAGATTATCAGAATTTCGGGATTATTAGATGCCCTATTAAAGGAATTTTCCCATATTAAGATAAATACATGACTAGTATATACACCGTTACATTATTTTAATATTACATTATTACGACCGGAGGTCTCAGATTATCGATTATTGGATGAGAACAGCAAAGTATGCTGTAGAAATTAAAATCTAAACTCAGAAAATCTGCAGGAAGACGACCGAAGATAAAACGTTATCACTTAGGCTAGGGCTTCACAACAACATGACGTAGTACGTGAACTGCGGTGCAATTGGTCCCTAAGGGAACAAAAAAAAGTTACAAGGGACTATCACAAATTTTTTATGTAGTAATTGGTTCACCAGTTTTCAGCCCCCGCCCTTGTGAGATTTCAGATTACGTATTATGCCAATTTCTGGACTATTGGATTACAGATTAAGGGGGAGTTCACACTGAGTTATTTGACCCACAAAACGCCCCAAAAAAGCCTCCCATTGATTTCAATGTGAGGCGAATGCGTTTTTTTTCCCGGAGGCGGAAAAACCTGCTCGCGGTTTTGAGGGACAGGCCCTGTGTTTACACCTCTGACCTCCCATTGACATCAATGGGAGGCAGAGAAAGCGTATTTTGCAGCATTTTATGCCCACAGTGCTCAATGGCCGTGGGCGAAAAACACCACGAAAATCGGCGTACAGGCAGAGGAAAATCTGCCTCAAAACTCCAAACGGAATTTTGAGGCAGATTTTCCTCCTGCAAAAAAACTGTGTGACCCCAGCCTAAAAGGAATCCTACTGTATTAGTAAATAATAGGACAGCGCATGAGCTTTACTTTTAACTCCTTCCCGCCATAGCAATTTTTCAATTTCATTTTTTCCTCCCCACATTACAAAAACCATAACTTTTATTTTTCCGTCGATATAGCTGTATATAGGCTTGTTTTCTGCGGAACGAGTTGTAGATTCTCAGGGCACTATTTTTTGTGCCATATAATGTACTGGGAAAAAGTGATCCCATATTTGGGGTTTTTTGTTTTATGGCATTTACTGTGCAGTAAAAACGGCAGTTTAACCTTATTCTGCGGGTCAATACAATTACGGTGATACCAAAATAATTTTTTTTTGTTTTACTACTTTTACAAGGAAAATAAGGATTGCTAAAAATAAAATTTGTTTTGTCGCCATATTATAAGCGCCAGATTATTATTTTTTTTCTATTGGTTCCATTTTAAAAAAAGGTATGAGACTTTATGATCACTTTTTACTTCATTTTTTGTGGGAGATGAAGTGACCAAAAAAACAGCGATTGTCGGTGTCATTTGTTTTTCTTAGGTCATTCACTGCAAGGGTTAAATAACGTTATATTGTAATAATTCGGACGCAGCAATACCAGTTACGCTCCTTTTGTTTTTCTACATTGTGTTGGGGGAGAAATTTAATATGTAGCGCTCGAAAATGTCCTGGTAGACGCTGCGCTGAATTGATATAACACACTGGACCAACACTGCTGCTCAGTGTCCAAAGTCCTGTTTTCGGATGAAAGTAAATTTTGCATTTCATTTGGAGATCAGGGTCCCAGAGTCTGGAGGAAGAGTGGAGAGGCGTCAGTCCAAGTGTCTTGTGGTCCAGTGTGAAGTTTCCACAGTCAGTGATGGTTTGGGGGCCGTGTCATCTGCTGGTGTTGGTCCACAGTGTTATATCAAGTCCAGAGTCAGCGCAGCGTCTACCAGGACATTTCCCAGCACTTCATGCTTCCCTCTGCTGACAAGCTTTATGGAGATGCGGATTTCATTTTCCAGCAGCACTTGGCACCTGCCCACACTGCCAAAAGTA
This sequence comes from Rhinoderma darwinii, assembly GCF_050947455.1. Classification (NCBI taxonomy): domain Eukaryota; kingdom Metazoa; phylum Chordata; class Amphibia; order Anura; family Rhinodermatidae; genus Rhinoderma; species Rhinoderma darwinii. The sequence continues at coordinate 35,311,901 of NC_134690.1, read as the reverse complement.
CCAATACCTGGTGTTATAACCACAGTATCACTGCACTTGATTGGCCGGCAAACTAGTCTGACCTAAACCCCATAGAGAACCTACCGGGTATTGTCAAGAGGAAGATGAGAGACACCAGACCCAACAATGCAGACGAGCTGAAGATCACTATCAAAGCAACCTGGCCTTCCATAATAGCTCAGCAGTGCCACAGGCTGATCGCCCCCATGCCACGCCGCAATAATACCACCTCAGCAGTGCCACAGGCTGATCGCCTCCATGCTACGCCGCATTGATAACACCTCAGCAGTGCCACAGGCTGATCACCTCCATGCCACGCCGCATTGATAACACCTCAGCAGTGCCACAGGCTGATCGCCTCCATGCCACGCCGCATTAATACCACCTCAGCAGTGCCACAGGCTGATCACCTCCATGCCATGCCGCATTGATAACACCTCAGCAGTGCCACATGCTGATCGCCTCCATGCCACGCCGCATTGATAACACCTCAGCAGTGCCACCGGCTGATCGCCTCCATGCCACGCCACATTAATACCACCTCAGCAGTGCCACAGGCTGATCACCTCCATGCCACACCGCATTAATACCACCTCAGCAGTGCACAGGCTGATCGCCCCCATGCCACGCCGCATTGATAACACCTCAGCAGTGCCACCGGCTGATCGCCTCCATGCCACGCCGCATTGATAACACCTCAGCAGTGCCACCGGCTGATCGCCTCCATGCCACGCCGCATTAATACCACCTCAGCAGTGCCACAGGCTGATCGCCTCCATGCCACGCCGCATTAATACCACCTCAGCAGTGCCACATGCTGATCGCCCCCATGCCACGCCGCATTGATTCAGAAATTCATGCAAAAGGAGCCCCGACCAACTATTGAGTGCTTATACTGGACATAGTTCTCAGGAGGACAACATTTTGGTATGAAGTCATTTTTCAAATTGGGATTATATAATATTCTAATTTTCTGACAGACTAAATTTTGGGTTTTCATGAACTGTTCCCATAATCATCAACATTAAAAGAAAAACAATGCTGGAAATAGATCCCTCTGTGTGTAATGAATCTATAGAATATATGGAGTTTCACTTTTTGAATTGAATTACTGAAATAAATTAACTTTTTGATGATATTCTAATTCTTTAAAAAGGGCACAGTGAGGAGCTCATCAGTCATTCAGTATACCATGAGAATATTATAACAGATATTTTTATTTTATTTTTTTATTTCACAAAAAACAAAATACAACAACTAATGCTATTTAACTTATTTTAGTCCCCCTAGAGGACTTGAACCACCGATCATTGAATCACTTGCATGATATACTGCAATACTAATGTATTGCAGTAATTCATGATCCGGACAGTCTCGCTCGCACGCATCTCGCTCTCGTGCGCTTTTTTTAGTTCAAACTTCCTTGGATGATTCATTTCTTATATATCTTCATAGTGGCCAGAGCTGGGCTGGGCTTTTATTTGCTTTTTTTGCAAAATTCCCTGCATATACAAAGACTTAACTAGTGAACCGCAGGTTTAAGCTGGCTGCCCAAAATATCAGGCAGCTGAATGTAGGGTGCCTGGCAGTCGGACTGATGGGGACCCTAGAGAGAAGGCTGTAGTAGTTTTCATTTCTGTGTTTTCAAAGAGAGGCACAGTCTGTATTGGCCCCGGTAGTAGTGAACGATCATATGATCGCCAGGAAGTCAGTAAGATTTGTTCCGGAACAATATGGTATGCTTTCAGGAGTCACTGCAGTTATCCCCAATGTTACACTTGTGTGAGACATTTATCAAATTCATAAGTCCGTGAATATGGTGAACACGGCAAAATACATTCAGCGCAACTCGCTAGGTCTGAGCTGACCGGTCATCTTTACCGCGAGTCCTTATTAATATTGGCAAAACCAAATTTTAAATAATGTGGTATGACCTTTGGCATCCGGTGAATCCTTCAGACATGCACAAGCTATTTAGGACCAAATTACATCTATGGTTCAGACCTATGACCAAACGGCAGAAGTAAAACAGACCAAGACAGCAGTAGCTTAAAATGTTTAATTTATAAAAACAGAACTTAAAAATATTACAATTAGCTAAAAACGCACTGCAATCCAAGACAGCATGCTAAATAAAAGACATGAGCTCGTCAGCAGAGGGGACTGTTACTGTTCATATGTAGAGTGGTGCAGGCCCCCTGCTGGTGAGCTGGAGTAATGCCGATTGTGCTCAGCAGAAAAAGAGTTTTCTTTATACCTTATATCAAACGCCCTGAAGGAAAAAGGAAGGGAAATGACTTTATCATGATACTACTATACATCATAATGGAACGTGAGAAGAACACCTGCGTCAATAACCTAATTTAAAAAGGGTTCTCCCAATCCTTAAATTCTTGTCAATCAGATGTTGGGATCCATAGGCGGTCACTATTGAATTGAAGCTTCTAAATCCACCGAATGATGAAATTACACCCCCCCCCCCATAGTTTCACCCAATTCTATCAAGTTGGGGGTGCACAAGTGCAGCCAGCTATCCGGCAGAAGATGGGGACTGTGGCATGCTCATTCTCGCTATTGCTGAGGGTCAAACCCCATTTGATCACTTTTTGACTTAAAGCAAACAACAAATGTCTGAAAAAGAATGATAATATATCGAATAAAGAACGAGACAGAAATAAGACCAGGGTGTCTATAGAAACAAAACGGTGGTTTTGTGGCTTTTAAATCTACTATCTTCTATTCTAGACAAATATACATGGTAACCGTGATCTCAAATCCTATAACGTATAATACCGCTGTGTAGTTAAGAGGTAAAAGTGACATTTTCGGAGCGGTGTTGTACCGCCTCTATAAACAACCATTAATCTTACACGCTCTCGCAGGGAACGTGCCAGTGGTGCTCTAAACAACCATTAATAATCGACTTATTGCCAAACAGAATATTGTAAAGCCATCCATAGCAGAAAGGCCTGCAGAAGAAACCTGAGGAGTATGAGCGGTTGTATAAGTAAGTGCACCCTGTAGACAGCAATACAGGACCGCAACGTGTAAAGCAGCGCAGAAGGCGCAGCAAAGTAGCCGTGACTGCACATATGTCCATGGATAGGACCGTGCAGCCAATACTAGCCTGTAAGTCAGTGGATATGTACACCGTCTATTCACAGTGATCCTCAGATATCACAAAATAAAACCCAAGCACTAAATCGCATGATCCTCAGTATTCCGTAGTCCCCGCTGCTGATGCGGTCTGGACTAGACGTCCCTGAACAGTGGTGTGGTTTTCTGCAGTCTCTGCACCAGGACGGCATTCTGCAGCCGAGCTTCCTGAATGGTGACCGTCTCATCCAAAAGGTCCCGCAACGGGAAGGAGGTCGCCAGCGTGAAGGGGATCTTCTCTGATTTACAAGGGATGCGCTCTACAAAATTCCTGATATCGCTGATCCTGAAGAAAGAAAGGAGAGGTATGTACAAGAAATCAGTAACTCACATGTCATATGCATATAAAAGGACACTTATTACTGAATCTACAAGTTACAATATTGGGCGTTAGTTTCCTTGTAAACCTTGCTTTACGTCCACACATGCTCAGAGTGAAGATATTTAAAAGCCCAACAAGTAATATGGAGGGCAAGTTTCAAAAATTGCTACTTTGTTTTATATATAAATCATGTAGATAACATGGTAAAAAAAATATTAATATATATATATATATCTATCTAGGCCCCCTGCTGGACAGATCTAGTACTGCTACATCCAGATGCCACACTGGTCCCCAGCTGTGTGGATTGCCATAGATACCCTGCGGTATGACTTATGCATTGGCTGCAATAACACCTCCACGTGGGCAATACTGCAGATCTATCCTAACCCCCTGAACACTGATATTATAGCAAATGTGCAGTGTTTGGTATCTATCTGCAAGTGACAAAGTTCTATGCCTTATACATGGAGAATCCCTTCGATCACTGCTGACTGACAAAAGTTATTTTAAAGGAGTTTTCCCACGAGGGACATTTTTGACATATATACAGGATATGTCATAACTGTCAGATAGTTGCGGGTCCCAGAGGTAGGACCCACATCTATCTCTAGAATGGGGCCCCCTAAACCCGTTCTAACTTTGTGCTCTGGCTGATTTCGGACCACGAAGGTGAAAACCGCGTAGCTTAGTTCCATAAGTCCCATACAACTGAATGGTAGTTACGAAAAAGCATAGCTGAGCTGTTTCCGTAACTCCCGACCATGTAATCAGGAAGTGGCCGGGAGTCAGCCGGAGCACAGATTGGTAGAACGGGGCTTAAGGGGCCCTATTCTAGAGAAAGGTGCGGGTTCCAGAGGTGGGACCCACATCCATCTTAAATTTATGACCTATCCTGTGGATAGGTCAAATGTCCCTCGTGGGGAAAACCCCTTTAAGTCCAGATTCACTCGAAGTAGCACAAACTCTGACTTAAAAATCTGCTGTTTTTCACATCAGAGTTGTACCCGTTTTTTACAGATCCCCATAGACTTGAGTCTATCGAGGGATCCGTAAAAACTGAAGAATAGGACACGTTCTATTTATCAATGGACCCTTCACAGCGACCGTGTGAATGGCCCCATTGAAATACACGAATCCGTGAGACGGCCGTATTCTCCATTCGTGTGAATAAGCCCTAAAGGGGTTTACCCACAACGGACATTTATCACCAATCCAGTCAATGTCTACAGTGCCGATGGAAACCGCTGAGGGCTGAACTGGGCCGTTTCCATTGGGTCCATAGACATTGAATGGAGCAGCAGCGCATATGGGTGACCGCTGCTCCATTCAAAACCCTCCTCCCTATGATCGTCCAGTGATTAGGAATGACTGTCGGGACCCCTGTTCTACTGATCGGTGGGGGGTCCTAGTGGTGTTCACACAATTATCACCTATCGTGTGGATAAGGGATGAATCTGCTTAGTGGGAAAACCGGTTTAATAAGGCATGAACCCTTTCATTGCCAAGGACGTATGTAATATGTTATGACTTTAAACGACTGCGGAATATAAGGTATAGCACTTAGATGGTTTCATATTAAAGCCCAGAATCGTAGCTTTCAAAACGGCACCACAATCCAGGGACAATATTGGCGGTGCTACGCTCGTTGGAAATCAGGTAGCGGGATAAAAGTTTTACTTCCCAGTGTTGTGTAAGGGAGGGAGAATCTGCAAGTGAGGGCCGGAAGAAAGATCACAGCCGGGGGGCGTGGCCAGCTGCTGATGTGAGAGGACGTGTGTGGCGATAGCTCCGGGCCAGCATCCTGTCTAAAATCCTCCTGACTGTGCTGTAATCCTTGAAATTAGCCAAAATTCCTTACCAGCTGCGTAGGAAGGGAAGGATATCTTCCAGGAAAAAGATGAGCCCGCCTAAAGCGATGGACGCGGCGGAAAAGCTGAAATCATATGCCCGCGTGGTGATCCAAGATGGCGCCGGCGGGAGTTCTTCTGTGCAGGCCGCAGCTGTGGCTGGGACATCCAACCATGCTCCCTCGGAACAGGATGCAGGAATCACGCTGCAAGAGGCATCGGATAAGCTGCTGACAGCCATCCTCGAGACACGGACGACTCTGACGGCTAAGATTAATGAGGTGAGAGTGGACGTGGGCCTATTGAGACAGGATTTGCAAAATGTGCGGGAGAGAGTCACGGAGACGGAGGGCAGGATATCCACCTTGGAAGATCTTACTGCTACCATGCCAGCGGCTATTCAAGATTTGCCCCGTAAAGTCGATCTGTGGCGCCAGAAAGCCGACGATTTGGAAAATAGATCGCGTCGCAACAATCTCCGCATTGTGGGATTGCCGGAGAGGGCAGAGGGGCAGAGGCCTGGAGAATTTGTGGAAAGATGGCTGAAGGAGATGTTTCCAGCTGCCTCCTTCTCGTTAGCATATGCGGTGGAAAGGGCACACAGGGTTCCAGCACGGTTACCAGTTCCAGGTGCTCCCCCAAGACCACTGCTTGCCCGGATGTTGAATTGCAAAGATCGGGACACGGTTCTGTTGGAAGCTCGGAAGGCCGGAGGGATTAGATTTGAAAATGCATCTGTGTCCATATATCCGGACTTTTCTCCTGATTTGCAGCGACAAAGGGCGTCATATGTCCCTATCAAGCGCCGACTCCGGGACATGCAGATTCCATATTCGATGGCCTATCCGGCTAGATTGCGGTTTTCCAGGAGGTAGACTCTGTGGATCATTTACCGAGGGGGATTTCGGATCACAGTCCGGTCTTACTGACATTGAAAAAGCCACAGGTAGGCAGAAGGGGTATGGGTAAAATTCACCCGTTTTGGCTTCAGCTAGTTCAACAAAACGATCGTATACCGGATCAGCTATCAATATTTATAGAAGCACATGCGCAGATGGAAAATCGGTCGCTGGTGTGGGATACCCTGAAAGCCTATTTGAGGGGATGTCTCCGATCCTCCATATCCTATGTAAAACGTGCTTCCGCCCTGCATGAAGAGGAATTAGCATATAAATGTTCACAGGCGGAAGGGGCATTTGTTCAGGATCCCACACCAGCTAACCGAAATGCTTGGCTGGACTTGGGTAGACAGTATCTAAAAGTCCTGAGGGATAAGACTTTCCGTAGTCTATTCTTTAGTAAACAATCTCATTTTGAATTGGGCAATCAATCGGGTAAAATTCTGGCTCATATGGTGCGGAACAGTTCTAGATCCCCCCCGGTGATGGGTATAGTGGGGCCTGGCGATAGAATCTACACTTCCTCGAGGGATGTTCTCGAACAATTCACACAGTTCTATGATCAGTTGTATGCTTCAAAAATAGATTATAGGAGGGAGGAGATGGAGAAGTATTTAGATGGAATATCGTTTCCTACGTTGTCAGCCGAGCGGGTGGCAATGCTTGATGCTCCATTTACGGTAGACGAGATCTTGGAGGGAATGGTGTCTATGGCCAAGGGGAAAGCCTCAGGGCCGGATGGTATCCCCCTTGAGGTATATCTACAGTATGGGGAGCTGCTAGCCCCCCAATTGCTGGCCCTGTTTGAGCATAGCTATCGGAGCTCTACTCTTCCGGAATCCATGTGTGACGCCACCATTATTGTATTGCTGAAACCAGGCAAAAATCCAGATGAATGTGGGTCATATAGACCGATCTCACTACTGACAGTGGATTACAAAATTTTGACTAAAATGCTAGCTAATAGGTTATGTAATGTGATAAAGGAGATGATTCACCCAGACCAGTGTGGCTTTATACCCGGCAAGTCCACCTCAGAGAATATTCGACGGGTACAGGTGGTGGCGCAGATTGGATGGGAGGAGCAGCAGGACTGGGCGGTGGCATCTTTGGATGCGGCCAAGGCATTTGACTTGGTAGAATGGCCTTATTTGCTGGCAGTGCTGCGAAGATTTGGGTTTGGGGATAGATTCATTAATTGGGTCTCCTTGCTATATAAATCTCCGCGAGCGCTGGTGTTGGTGAACGGGGTCCTGTCCCCTTCCTTTGGCCTCCATAGGGGCACGAGGCAGGGGTGCCCACTTTCGCCACTTCTTTTCGCAATGGCCATTGAATTACTGGCTCTGAACATTAGGAGGGATCACGCATATATGGGAATTAGAATAGGGGACAGAGAGGACCGGATAGGATTATATGCGGATGACATGGTGTTGTTTATGGCAAACCCCAATGCCACCCTTCCCAGGGCCATATCCCTCATTAACGCTTTTGGAAGGTATTCCGGGTTACTAATTAATTGGGCCAAATCGTATTTGATGCCTTTGAGGCAGGATAACTGTGGATGGGACACCCAGTTCTGCGGACTGTCAGTACAACCAGAGTTCAAATATTTGGGGATTAATATTGCTAGGGATAGCTCTAGATCGTATGGGTTAAATGTAGCGCCCTTGGTCGCGTACCTAAGGGATAAAATTCAGGTGTGGAAAGGTCTGCCACTGTCAGTGGCAGGACGCGTGAATCTATTAAAAATGATAGTACTGCCAACGTTTTTGTATGTGTTGGAGCATGTGGATGTGTTGGTGCCTAAAAGGTTCTTTAAAATAATAAACTCGCTATTCGCGCCGTTTGTATGGGGGGGGGGGAGATCTAAACTCAAGCTGTCGATTCTACAGAGGTCTAAAGATGAGGCCGGAGCTGCGTTACCGGATGTTTTTCTATATTATTTGGCGGGTCAGCTCAGATACTTGACTTCTTGGGTCTCCCCCCCCCCCACCCCTAACGACCAATGCTGAGTGTCATCTAGCCAGGGTGTTGGGCTTGAAAACCCTTTGGCCGATATTGGAGCCGCATGATTTTAGACACCGCTCCCTGTTACCCTTGCATTAGTTGGCCAGACGAGTTTGGCAACAGGCTAAAGAGCTCTTGGGGGTTGTGGGGGTGGTGGTGGAGAACCCGCTGTGGGACAATCCGAGTTTTTCACATTTGCACGGGATGGTGGGAAAACGTTACTGGTCCTCTAGAGGGGTAGTTGCTTTGTCACAGTTACTAACGGAAGACGGGACGGTCATGACGGTGAGTGAGATTCGGGCAGCATTCAATATACCACCGGGGGATGAATTATATTGCATACAACTCCATCATGCTCTATTAGCACAATTTCCACTGAACTCCGTGAGGTATTCTAGCTGTGATTTGGTGGTGAGGTTGAGCACGCCGTCTACACGTGGAGCCATTTCTCAAATTTATTCTTTTCTACTGGAGGCTAAAATGCGAGTGGAGCCCCTGGTGGCGGAGGATAAGTGGCGTGCACTAATTCCACAACTCACAGCGGAGGAATGGAGAGAGGCTCAGGGTTCCCATTTGCTGGTTTCACCAGCGGCAAACAATAAATTAGTGCAACTGTTCATTATCCACCAATGTTATTTGACACCCATAAGACTATATCGTATGGGAAGAATGGCGTCCTCACAATGTCATAGGTGCGGAGAGACACGGGCTGATTTTATTCACCTAATGTGGGGCTGTCACTGGATTCTTAGCTTTTGGGAGGAGGTGGTTGCAGTATTGACAGCAGTATTGGGGAGGACGATACCTTGCAGGCCGGAGGTGTGTCTGCTGGGACTGCTCAATGAGGAACAATGGTCGATATATGAGAGGACTTTCCTCAGAGAAACACTATTCATGGCAAGAAAGGCGGTGGCCATGAGATGGATGGCGGATAGGGCCCCGACAGTAGCGCAATGGCGTAAATTAGTCAATGACATACTTCCATTTGAGAAAATAGTGTATAAACACCGGGGGAAACCGGCTAAATTTGATTTGATCTGGAATGGGTGGTGCTCATCGAACCTCAGTCACTGTACAGTCCAAGGGCTATCAGCTGCTCTGATTCAAGCTGGGGGCGGGAGCGGGTAAAGGAGTCGGGAGGAGGACACTTCCAGGTGCTTCGCTTTAGGCCATACGAGGAGGATGTGCGCGTTAGGGTAGAATATCGAACTGGGGGCATATTAATACTATAGTGATGTACAAGATTAAAAGTTTTGATAGAATGTTTGATTGATCTGTATTATGTATATGTGGTCTGCGAACCACGGTTTAATACCATGGGTACCTGTGAGTATCCCTTCTGTATGTAATGATGTTTCTGACATATGTACTATTGAGTGTATAATGTTATCCTGATGTATGTGATGGTTTGACTCTGACAGTTCCTTTTAATAAAACGAGTTTAAAAAAAAAAAAAAGAAAGATCACAGCCCGTTACTGTCATCTCCTCCCGGTCCAGCATGAATGCTTTGTATGTAGTGTTTTCTATATTTTACTAGACTTTAACGTAACATCTGGCCGCTGTGTTTTTGACCCAAAAGAAAAAGCAGTAGAAAAATGGGAAAAACGCAAACCGCTGTGGGTCTGATGGACTCATTAACACCTTATTCAAAAGAAAGGTGTCAGTTTTGCGTGCTTAAAAAAACAGAGCGTTTTTCTTGCGTTGCAGTTCTGTGTGACATCCGTGTACGCATTTTTTTTACGCACGTACGTCATCCATATGTCACACGTTTCGTACGTCAGCAAAATAAACAGAAGGCGGTGGCTTTTTCTCATCATTTCTTCAGCAACTGTTGCGTGAATCACGCACAGCACATGTATGACGTCCGTGTGCTGTCCATTTTTTTCACGCACCCATTGACTTCAACGGATGCGTGATGCGCAAAAAACACACAACAGGACATGCAGTGAGTTTCACGCAGAAGACACATGAAAAACACTGAATGGCCCCATTGAATTGCATAGGTTCGTGACATTCGTTGTGTTAACGCGCGTAATACGGACGTGAAATACACTTGTGTATAATAATTTATGCTGTGGAATCGCTGATCTGTTGAAGGGTTTCTCGATAGAATTCATTTGAGTGGTAAAACCTGCAACAAAGTCCTATGTACTGCGACTTATCCCGTGGAAACGCTGCGATTCAGCCACAAAAATCGCAAATGAAAACAAAATAAATTTGTATTTAATTTGAATCTAATAAATAAAGCTCATACTTACCCCCCTGCAGTAGTACTAGCAAGGCGATCCTCTTCTGAGCGCAGCCATTCATCCTGGCATGACGTTCCATCCCATGTGACTGCTGCAACAGTCACATGGACTATAGCATCACAGGAGGCTGGGCTATGCTCAGAAGATAGAGAGAGAGTTAAGTCGCCATGACTATGGGTGTGTACGTTTATTCATTTTTTTTTTTACTGCTGCAGGATTTCCGCAGCTAACATGGGGCCTGAAAAACCGCAACACAATTTGGCGTGGCTTTTCGGATGGAATTCCTAGCGGCAACCAGGGTGTATACGCTGTGTAGTTTTACGCACTGACACCGCTATATGCAGGTCCTAGAGGTGGGACGCGCACCTATCTCTATAGGACCCAGTCCTATCTTCTGCCGTTGGGCTCCAGCCACTGATGAGGTGGTCAGGTTTTTCCTAGAAACAGCCAAGCACATTTTGCTGCGCTGTTTCCTGAACTCCTGTAGGAGTGAGTGGAAATTAAGTGAATAGGTGCGGGTCCCAGAGCTGGGGGTATGCAATAAATAAGTATATACCAAGTCTCCACCTGGATGTGGCCACCTTGTAACGTGAAACGGCGGTTAGGAGGAACCACTTTCTCCCGACATGTGAAGGTCCTACCTCTGGAACACTGCCAAAGTTACAGCTTTACTTTAAATGTAATAATATTAATTAAATTGCATGTACACATCTTCAGGGTGAGGTCTTGTATTAAAAATTCCCTTTAGTATGTAACGCCGCCTATTCATGGGCAGTTGATGTTACACACACACACACACACACACACACACACACACACACACACACGTAATAAAACGGCATTTCTGCATTACCTGTGTGTAGTGTTACATTTCTGAACGATCCTCTTGCCATCAGCGAGCCAGATCTTGACGTTGGTCAGAGGCTCCCCAGCCTTCAGCTCAACACTCGGGAGACTTTGTTCACCTCCATCCTCCAAACCATTTGCTTTGGTAATGACTTTTGGGGTTGCACTGAGAGAAGAAAAGTAAAGACCTCAGAATAGATTCACTTTCTTTCCAGACTTCTCTATGATATCACTTTATGCACCGATCAGACAATTAAATATTGATTGACCAGCTGATCTAATACAGTGACACGACTGTGCCAATTACAGTAGTGTCAGGAGTTATAACAGGTTAATAGGGCTTCCCCAGTCCATGTTTGCCTAGATGTACATAACATAGGATAAAGTCAACCCTACAGTAAAGTAATACGTTTTTAAAGGATTTAAAAAAAAATAAAAAATGACCAGAAAATTAAAAACCACAAACTTGCGAACAAACTTCCAAATACAAAACATTACGGCCGGAGATAAATTGTGGTCATGTGACCGTGCAAGAAACCATGGATGTGGTTAAATCATTAGAAGTACATCTGCCCATGTCCTAAACACACATATGACCTCCTTAAAGAGGCTCTGTCACCACATTATAAGTGGCCTATATTGTACATGATGGGATCGGCGCTGTAATGTAGATTACAGCAGTGTTTTTTATTTAGAAAAACGATTATTTTTGACGGAGTTATGACTCATTTTAGATTTATGCTAATGAGTTTCTTAATGGACAACTGGGCGTGTTTTACTTTTTGACCAAGCTGGCGTTGTGGAGAGAAGTGTATGACGCTGACCAATCAGTGACCAATCAGCGTCATACACTTCTCTCCATTCATTTACACTGCAGATAGCGATATATCTATATCTCTATGTGCAGCCACAAACACACTATAACGTTACTGCAGTGTCCTGACAATGAATATTCATTACCTCCAGCCAGGACATCATGTCTATTCAGAATCCTGTCACTTCTGTAGCGTCTGATATTTACGATGTAACCTGTCATTTAAAACGAGATTACGCTTGCCTTGCTGTAAATATCAGAGACGCTACAGAAGTGTCAGGATTGTGACTAGACATGACGTCCTGGCTGGAGGTAATGTATATTCATTGTCAGGACACTGCAGTAACGTGTGTGTGTGTGTGTGTGTGTGTCTGCACATAGCGATATAGCTATGTGCTGTGTAAATGAATGGGGAGAAGTGTATGACGCGGATTGGTCACTGATTGGTCAGCGTCATAGACTTCTCTCCATAATGCCCACTAGGTCAAAAAGTAAAACACGCCCAGTTGTCCATTAAGCAACTCATTAGAATAAAGCTAAAAGCGGTCATAACGCCGTCAAAAATGATCGTTTTTCTAAAAAAAACACTGATGTAATCTACATTACAGCGCCGATCACATCATGTACATGATAGGCCACTTATAATGTGGTGACAGAGCCTCTTTAAAGAGGTTGTTCCAAGATCATATGTTCTATCCTAGCCACAGAATAGGTGATAACACGCTGATCGGCGAAGGTCCGACCGTGGCACCTCCACCGATCATGAGAATGGAGGTCCCATTTCTTCGAATGAATGGAGCGGCAGGTCGAGCATGAACCCAGCTGCTCCATTCTCTATGGCACTTCAGGAAATAGTCGAGCACTGTACTCCATCACTGACAGTCCCAGTTAGTGGATGGAGCAGCAGTGCATATGCTTAACCTGCAGCTTCATTGATTCGGAGGAACGGGAACCCCAATCTCATGAGTGGTCGGTCCCCCACCGAGCGGCATGTTATCACCTATGTAGTGGTTAGAGGATAATATTTACGCTTGTGACAACCCCTTTAATGTCTAACCACCATGGATGATAAAGTCACAGCAGTCATGTGCACTATGAACGATCCCCATAGACAGAAGTACACAGGGCCTTGTACAATCCTCACCTTCCCAGGCGGTGACCCTCTCCGGAGAACGGGTCCACATGCTTCTTTCTTATAAAGTAATGTTCACTTTTTCGGTCTTCAACATTAACTGACAATTCTTTCTTTGCAAACGTCTTGTGCAACTCTGGTGGGAGCTCCCTGATAAAAGAAGAATATAAGACATCAATTCACCTTGTGTGACGCCAAGGTAACAAACCAAAGACATAAAATGTGTATAGCATATTACATAATCCATGGAGCCCAATGTAACGATATATGTACAGCAGTGTATGGACGATGTGATCTCATGTCACCACAAATCAATAACCCACTGTTCAAGATCTCTCCTGCCTTCTCTTCTTACTGCGGAGTTTCTCCGAAAATGTTCCAAAACTCATACTAGAACTTTGTTTTCTAATAATTTTCCTGATTGGTTATTTTTGCTCAGTCTTCTGCTTCTGGCCTGAAGAAATCAAACCTAATACTGCAGTTGTGTGCTGGAAACAAGTGCCAGATTATCAAACTATCCTTTATCGGATGCCGGATCAAGAAAGTCACTGTATATGGATTAGGCTTTATTTACATACGCCCGGAGGAGCCGGTTAGGCGTTACGCGGCACGACTGGACACCACTACGCAAGGTCTGATCTCTGAGCACTGTATTAGGCTGCACTTACCCTTTCCTCATGGAGTCCATGAATTGACGATTTGCAGCATCTGTATAGTCCCTGAGCTGGCCGTCATTGATTGTAAACCCATTCTTCCACATCTTGATGATAACCTCTGCCTGAAAAGTGAAAAACCACCAAGTTAAGCAAACAAATACCCCAGTAGGCCATGTTCACACTTTCAGGATTCTGTCGAGATTTAGGCATGGATTCGGAGTCTAAACACTGACCGAAACCACGTACATTCTGCCAGCAATACATGTGAATGGGGTATATTATATATTTTACAATCTACAAAAGGCTCGTCATTGACACGGATTAGCTATATTGATTTACAATAGGGCTATAATTTATGTGCGGACCTAATGGGCAATCCACAGTAATACGTTTTGAAGACGTGTAATTTTTAAAGAAATAGTCACCATTCCAGGTAATGCTCTGTGCAAGAAAAAGCGAGAAAAATCCCAGTATACATTACAGCTAATAAGCGGAAGACATAGCCCCACAATGACCTAGAGATGCACGATGCATAGAAACTTCGATAATGTTTTCGATACTCTGCATCCCCAAACTGTTCGATACCATTATTTCATGTATTTCGATACTTGGCTGTGCGGCCGCCCAGCTCAGTATAGTAACACATGAATGTATGAGAGCGGGGCTGCGGATGTGTGATACAGTCATTGCCCCGCTCCTGAGTCCTGATAACAAGTGCGCGGGGTCAGGATGATGCGATGCGGCTGGCGCTGCACTAATGAGCGCCGGCACTGAAACAGAACATGGCGGGCGCACCGCAAAACACCCCATGTTCTGTCCTCAGTGCCTGAACCGCCGCTCATTAGTGCAGCGCCGGCCGCATCACCTCATGCTGACCGCGCACGCACTTCCTGTCAGGAGCGGGGCAATGGCTGTATTACACAGCCACAGTCCCACTGGCGGAGATCAGAGAAACCTCTAATCTCCGCCGTTATTCCCGTGAATGCTGCGATCACAGCGGACTGCAGTATTCAGGGGAAAATGCGAAGGGGGGATGCCCCTTGGATCGCGTCACAGGAATTCCTATCAGTATCAGCTAATGTACTGTAATATAGATATATACCGGTACATTACTATCAGTATATAGATATATGCCAGTACATTAAAGTTTAAAAAATAAAGTAAAAACAAAGTAATGTTAAATAAAAATATTTTAATGTTTATTGTAAAAAATGTGTGTATAAGTCTCATTAAATAAAATACACATATTCAGTATTGGCGCGGCCGTAATAACCTGCACAACAATTTTCTCATCATTTATGATGTGTACGCTGTAAAAAAATAAAATAAAAACTGCTTTCTATCACTTATTGTGGGGCTCGAGGTGCGATGATGAATTTACCCTCCATGTGCCTCAGATTAATAGTAATTAACCCCATCATGTACCTTACATATTAACCCATTATGACTGAGACACATGATGGGGTTAATTACTATTAATGGGAGGCACGTGGAGGTTAAATTCATCATCACACCTCGCGCCTCACATCAGAAAATTGAACTTTTTTTTATATTTTTATTTTTTTATTATTGTTGACAAAGTATCGAATTGGTATTGAAATCGCAATACTAAACGAAGTATCGGTATTGAAGTCCACATTCTGGTATCGTGACATCCCTACAATGACATAACATACCTAATCTTCCGGTGAAGCGTTAATGACGCCTGCGTCTCCTGCTTCTTCAAACAAGCTGTTCACAAAGGAGTCGCACCGTTTCCTCTCGCTGCTCCTCCCCCTCATCCTGAAAACTCTGGAACAATACAAATAAAACAGAACCGTGATTTAGACGGGTAGCACAATAAACGCAGAATGTTCGCAGTTGTCAACCAACAGAGCAGAATAAAACGTGCGCCCTAATCCGGGCTGTGGTGGTCCCCAAGGAATGACAATTCTTATTTAAAAATGAAATTTTTTTATGTATGCCAAAAACACGGCAGCTGTAGAAAATAGAACCGCTGTCCTCCTATACTGCGCGGTATACTTTATTCTTTACTGGATGCCTCCGATTGTCAACGACAGTATGCCATACAGAAAAAACAAAACAAAAAAAACGGGGTATGCCAACACATAAATCCCAAAAGGAGCCTCTTTTGGTACATATCGATCAATGGGGTCCTATTGATACATTTGGCGTACGATACGTCAAACCTACACTGCAATCTTACCCACTGCCAGGAAATCTCCTTCCGCAATAGTGAATTACGGCTAGTAGTCATCATCCAATCATTGTCAGGTTATTATATAAGTGGCATCCATTTATAAGAGCATTCAGGAGAATGACATGAATCATGCCATAACATTGTCACGATTGTATGACGGCCAGAACGAGTCACCGAATATCACTGCATCACATAAGTGAAACTCTATGAAGGAACTCCCCGTACCGGTCTTGAGGCTTCATGGCGTCAGTTTTGTCGGCTTCTCTCATCTTTGCAACGCTTCATCCTTCTGCACATGAGAAAAATTGGAATAATAAGTTAGACCATGTTCACACAGCGCTCACACGCTTATTCCCAATACACCATGCCCTAATCCATTACTGTGGAAAGCAGGAGAAAATGGGGAGAAAGCGGAGGCTGAAAAGTTTATTGATGTGCACAATAATGTAAAAGTGAATACCCAACTAAAAAAATAGATTTTATTTTTCTGCAGACTGTCTCCCCGTGTCGCACAGGTTCTAGGTTCTAGCAATTCAGGCAGCAGGAGAAACATATAATATATACAATATCACACAGACAAAACGTAGATCCCCCACCAGTCGCACCTCGATCCTAATATTGGCCATAAATGGATATTCCTGGAAACCCTGTCGTTTGTCTTGCTCGGTTCACCATGGAGCGCTGTGATCTAGGATGGATTTAGGCTGCATTCACACTAACAAGTTTCCCATCCGTGTACAACTGACTGCACACAAGTCAATGGGGCTATTCACACACATCCGTTCTGGTGTCCATAGTGAGAAGTTCACAGCGTGTCCTATTCTAGGCCATTTTTACAGACTTGCCAGTTGGGGCTTATTCACACAAGCGCGCACAAATTGCGATTGCAAAAAACAGACCATTTTTCCTGCATATGACTGTCGGTGTGTCATTTTTTCTCTCCTCTGTAAGCCCTTCCCGGTTTAACCTTTTCCCTGCATTTCTTTAGCAAGCGATCCAGACGGTACATGGATGTGCGCGGTCTGTTTGTATCACGCACCCATAGACCATAACTGGAGATTCTGAGCTGCAAAACGGATTTGTGCAAATAAGGCCTTAGGCCAAATGCACATGACGCATATTGGGTGCGAATTTGCCGCAGCGTAATACAGTACCAGCAAAGTAAGTGAGAATTCAAGAAATCTCATTGACACGTTACGGTTTTTTTTTTGCATGTGAAAAAACCTGCGGTGCGTATTTTAAAATCCGCCGTATGACCTTATCTTGCATTTCCCCTTGTGAATTGGGTCTGTCTAGCTTTAAATAAGCCTATCAAAATCAGCAGCATAAAAACACCTATGTCCGCATCAAATTGTAAAAACCGCACCCAAAAACGAATTTAAAAAACCGCACTATTAGGTGATTTTACTTGCGGAATTACCTGCAGATTTTCTGAACCAAATTCCACAACCTGTGCATTTAGCCTTAAAGCCTATGGGTGCGTGAAAAAAACAAAAACGGGCAGCATGCAAACTCCCGTCTGCCGGCTATTTTTCACCGGTTAGTTGCGAAAGAAACGAAGGGGGTAAAAAAAAAAAAATGAAACCAGGAATAGCTGGCAGAGGAGAAACACTGGTCACACGCAGAAACCACATTGACGACTGCGCTATGGATTCCGTCGAAAAAACGGAAACCTGTCGGAACGGTGACAAATGGAAACCATTAGCAATTTTTCCATCACCAATGATATCAATGGTGATGGAAAACGGAAGCTATGGTTTCCGTTTGACTTTCCGTTGCGTGGTTCCAAAACGGATTCCTCCGACAGAAGCCCTGAACGTAAGGCGAACGCTGATGTGAAGCGGCTCTTGGGTTTGCACTGTGCGGCTTCGTTTCCGATCGGCTTTCCTCGTAGTGGTGTACGTGCTCAATAGAAAGTCTATGAGTCCATACACCGCTCGCTCAGCTTTCCGAGGACAGACGATCAGAAACGAAGCGGCACATCATTCACCCGAGCGTTTCTGCTGCTTTATTTTAGCGATCCGTCTCCGTGCTCAAACCCCCACCAATCAACTCTTCTGACATGTCAACATTTTTTTTTTTAAAGTCTAGTTACCCTTTCAAAATATTGCACTACAATTGTACATTTCTCAGCTACAAATCTCAACTACCTGTCACTGCCACCAAGCGGCAATCTTAACCCAGCTCCTTCTCAGGTCATGAGTCATCTCTAGAGCCGGAGATAAGTAGCTGTATCCAATAACCCCACCACTGATCTCCACTACTTATGCACACAATTGAAAACAATATTTTTTGTATCAGTGTGATCCGTGCAACTTTGTAATTCCATTTTATTAAAAAAAATATTTAACTTTTTTGAGATACAGCTGCTTTGTATCCTGTATACAGAGCAGCTGTATCTATCGCTGAAACCTGTATCAGTCAGCTCAGCGGGACTGACTGGTTCTGTGACAGCGGGTCCTGTGCGTGTCCGACACACAGGATCCACCTGTTATTGATCACATCTAATTATGAACGTGGATGTGATCGATTAGAGCTCGATGCTGCGTGTATCCCGCTGACGCTGAACCAGTCAGTGCGGCGGGTCTTTAACCAGTCAGTGCCGCTGACCTGACACATTGATGTCTCCGTGCACTATACAGCTGCTCTGTATACAGAATACAAAGCAGCTGTATCTCAAAGTAAAAATAATTGGAAATAAAACATAATTACAAAGTTGCACCAATCACACCAATACACAATTTTATTTAAAAAAATAAATATATATATATATGCAGGTACTGGGAAAGTTAGAGCTTCCCGATGACTGTGTAAACGACATGACAATTATATACAAGTGACAGACGGCAAGAAAATGCGGAATTACAGGACATGAGTCACTAAGATTACATGAGGATCCAGTGACATCTATATATACAAAGACTGGAGAACCGGGCATATGGCATGTACACTGTCCTAGATAACGCTGCCTGAATGTACCCATAATTATACAGATTGCCAGCCTGGTATATAAACTGCAGGTAATACTCATGGCAGCGGGCCTGGCAGTTGTACAGAATGAGATACAATATGCTCCAGGTCAGTCCTGCCTGTGGGCACATTCCCCCTTTCTATGCTTCACCTTTGATTAAAGGGGTTCTCCGGGACTTCATTGATGGTATATTGTGGATTGGCAGCGACCCCAGAGGTCAGATCCCGACTGATCAAACATTAAAGGCCTATGCAGAGGATAAGCCATCAATGTTACAGTCCCAGAGAAACAGACACTTTTTTTTTTTTTTTTAAATAAATGTACATTACAAACAGCAGACAAAACTCTACATGACTTGGATCCCGCGGACTGACAGGATCAGCAAACAATATCTGGTCTATGAGGAGAGAGTCCAACTGTCCCCCACTACCACCTTTTGGGGAAACAGGCTGAATTTCAAAACAACATTGTTTTTTCGGAGATAAGCGGCATCAGACGTGTTTGGAAGTCACGAAAGTTGCGCCATGCATAGAAACAAGCTATATATCCAGTGAGACAGCCCCTATGGATACGACGTCAGGACCGAAGATTATTCTCCCATAGGATCGCCTAAAAACGACCAGCGCCCTCGCTGCAGTGGTCATGGAGGTTGCCGGAACTTTCACACTCCTGCACCTCGCCAGTGACAATATAAGACAGCGCTGAGACAAGTAACTAAAAGTCAGAAGTGTATGTGAATGGCGATTATGTAACCTCGCATCACGTATTATATCTTCATGACTTATTTGCAGTGAATTTATTCCTTCCGCCATCGTCACATTCCCAATGTCTGTCTGATCAATGATATAGCTTAACCTGTCAAACATCTGCTGCGTCTAAACCCCATGTACAATCCTTCACAGTCCCCATAACAACGTATGGAGACCTCCCGGCTCTTCCTCCACATCTGCCGTTGGTTTTCAACATGCCCGATCCTTTTGTTCTCAGGGTGGATAAGCGGCATCAGAGGTGTCCGGCAGTGGAACATTCCCCTCTCCGCACTCAGAATACATGCACGCTTGGCGAACACAGAATGCATGTGTATGGTGGGGGGGGGGGGTCGGAGGAATTGATTTTGGTCACACAAAAATTTGGCTGACAGCTATGTAATGTGTATGACCAGTATAAGACCACGTTCAGGGTATGTTCACACGATGAGAGGCATTTACGTGTGAAAAGACAGACTGTTAACAGCTGCCTCGTTTCACATGTAAATGCTCCTCCTCGCATTTTGAGAGCCGTCTGAGACGCTCGTATATCTTGAGCTGTTCTTCATTGAGTTCAATGAAGAACAGCTCAAATTACGTGGCAAATAAGTGCCCTGCACTTCTTTGCCGAGGCAGTCCATTTACGCGTCGTCGTTTGACAGCTGTCAAACGACGACGCGTAGATTACAGGTCGTCTGCACAATACATCGGCAAACCCATTCAAATGAATGGGCAGATGTTTGCCGACGTATTGTAGCCCTATTTTCAGGCGTAAAAGGAGGCATAATACGCCTCGTTTACGCCTGAAAATAGGTCGTGTGAACCCAGCCTCACACTGCACAGATATGTATATGGATATTTTTTTATTTTTTTTTTGTTTGGAAAACCAATTGCAGAAATCCACAACTCAGATTTCTACCAGGAAGCAGATCCGCACGCAGATTACCCCATTGTAATCATTGGAGCTATTCCATCTTCAGCACAGACCCTGTGGCAATAGATTTTAAAATCTGCAGCATTATTCCTTCATTATTCAGTGTGAATATTTTCCTGTGAGTGTGAATAGAACACGGAATTTAGGCTACATTCACACCTGCGTCAGTGTGTTCCGTAGTTCTGCTTCACAAGAGGAACAACAAGGAAATAACGGAAGCAACGGTTCCGTTGCACAAGGGACGCCGCCGCCGCCGGCCGACAGAACCCATTTACTTTAACAGGTTCCTTCGGTTTTCCATTGGGGTACCCGTGATTATAAAAAGCGTAGAATGCGCTATTGTTTCCGGTAATCTTGGCCGGATCTGCGACGGAGGCCCCTGAGAACCCAAAGTAGATGTGAACGAGGCCTAACATACATTTCTGATAAACGTCAGAATACGGGAGTGGAATCCATGCCTCAAATCCTAAACGCGTGAGCACGGCCTAAAGCTTCCTCCCGTGTCCCAGTCCACCTCTAACCTCACTCAGAGGACACAGGCGGAGTTGTAAAGCTTCATATGATATATGGTATACCAGTTTAGAGACCTATATTCAGCAGAAGATTATCTACAGAGGGCTACGTACAAACATAATTCCCAACGCATATCGCAACGACAACACGTTCACTCAGGGTTGGGAACAGCTATTAACTGAAAGCTCTTTACGTATGCTACATTACCTGCTTGATTTCGAAAAAAGAGACTTCGGCAAGATAAGTGCACAGTTAGAAAAATAAATCAGTGATATACAAACATTCAATACCGAGCCAGACTTTGCGGATTGCGAAATTAGATTACAAAAAAACATAGAACATTTACAAAAAGAAATCAAAGAAAGAAAACACCGCAAGTATATAAAGGGACCGTAGAGATTTCGATACCGGCCAGGCATACACCTACCGTATTCGCAATCCTCCTCTCCAGAATCGTACCTATAGACATGAAAATATCTCTGAATCAGACGTCTCTGGTACTGACGAACCCAAACCACCTTCTGCTGACAATAGACTAGGAGCCAAACGTAAAATTAAAATGAATAAATATAACCCCTCTAAGAGAACATACACCATTACCAACAAAACCAATACAACATGCTCTGGTTACAGTGGACAACAAACGATCACCTCCATGCCCTTCTCAGTGTCTTCCTTCACACGTTCTTCATCCTCATCCAAGACGACAAATATGCCATCAACACTAAATATACCAACAACTCCATCCCAGATGGGGATCAATGCAGATGTCACAGGGAAAAACACTACTACTACAGCGAATACAGGCTCTTTCCTAACAGGCCCTCCAAATGCGTTTCCTTTTTTAGGAATACACCAAACACCCTGGAACGAGACAAAATAACCAAAGTAGGCAATCAAACCTCTGACAATATGCAAATTTGCAATCTGTCGTCCGTCCAGCTGAGCTCACATCAGAAAACACTCTAGAGGATCTAGCCAATGAAAATGAATATAGAGTTAACACAGCCACAGGCCCCTTCTCATCACTACGACCTAAATCACACATGACTCCCTCCTTCACGCAGTTTGCACATATCGATATTTTCGTCAAACTGGTTAGTGCGGAACTCCAAAAACTTATAACACAAAAGTATGGAATTAGGAACAACTTGAGTCCAATGGAACAGATCGCCTTAGAAGCACTCTGCAAAAATAACGAGATCGTACTGAAATCATCTGACAAAGGTGGCAATATTGTCATCCTAAACAGAGATGACTACACGTCCATGGTTTATAGGTTACTAGACGACACAACAACCTATACCATTCTAGAGAAGAACCCCACGGAGTCCTTTCTTTTAGAACTTGACCTCCTTCTCAACAAGGCCAAATCTAAAGAACTAATCACTCAGGATGAATATAAATTTATGTTTAATGCCAAACCTACCTTATCCACCTTCAATGCAGTACCCAAGATCCATAAGAACACCAGGCCCGTCCCCGGTAGACCCATTGTATCGGGCAATGACAATCTCACTCAAGGAATAAGCATATATGTCGATGAGATTTTGTCCCCATTCGTCAGAGCTTTACCATCCTTCCTCAAGGATACTAAAGACACCCTCACCAGAATCCAAGAGATCAATGTTTCCACTACTACACTAATAGCCACCATAGATGTAGAGTCCCTCTACACTAATATTAAACACGAGCTTGGCTTAAAAGCAGTTCAGCACTTTCTGAACACAAAAGGTACACAGTTTCATGCACACAACAATTTCACAATTTCTCTTCTTCAATTTCTTCTCACGCACAACTATTTTCTTTTTGATGGTAAATTTTACCACCAACTCAAAAGGCACAGCTATGGGCACAGTTTGTGCACCCATATACGCCAACTTATTTTTGGGGTGGTGGGAAGACACATTAATTTTTAATGAGGACCTACTTTTTTTCACTAGTCACATTTTGTTTTGGGGTAGGTATATAGATGATATACTAGTTTTTTGGGATGGTGACAAGACACTTTTTCTTTATTTCATGGGTATCCTCAATAATAACACCATTGGGATGCATTTCACTCACCAAATACACACCAATCAAATCAATTTCCTTGACCTTCAGATCTCTTTGGACTCTGGTGGGAGTGTCCACACTAACATTTACCGCAAGGAAACAGCCACAAATAGCTTCCTTCACTGGGGGAGCTTTCACCCACCAGCCCTCAAAAAAGGGATACCAATAGGACAATACCTTAGAACCAGGAGGAATTGCTCAGACGAACAAATTTTCCAACAAGAATGCGATACCCTCTTTAAAAAATGTACGGCTCGAGGATACCCCAAAAAGACCTTACATAGGGCATATGCCAGAGCTAGGGCAGTCTCGAGAGACAAACTCCTATATGGAAACAAACATC
This sequence comes from Rhinoderma darwinii, assembly GCF_050947455.1. NCBI lineage: Eukaryota > Metazoa > Chordata > Amphibia > Anura > Rhinodermatidae > Rhinoderma > Rhinoderma darwinii. The sequence goes on along the minus strand of NC_134690.1, from coordinate 35,288,204 downwards.
TAGTTAAAAACAAAGACAAACACCCTTCTACTATCAGATGCATTGGAAATTTTGACACCTGCTCTCCTCATTTCTAATATACTGCGGAAACATTGGTCCATTTTACAAGCAGACCCTGACCTAGCTGAGGTCATTTCTGATAGTCCCAGTATCACATATCGACGCGGCAAGAACCTTCGGGAACATCTCACGCACAGTCATTACACCACAACATCTATTCCTCGTAAGATCTGGCTTCCGCCACCTACTATAGGCTCATACCCATGTGGCAGATGTACCTTCTGCCCGTATATGTCAAAAATCTAAATCTTTAACAACCCGGTGGACGGTAAACAATACACCATCAGGCAATTCATCAACTGCCAGAGTAGCGGTGTCATATATGCCGCCATATGTCCATGCCCAAAACTCTACATTGGTAAGACCGTTCAACGGCTATGAAGAAGGATCTCAAAGCATATTAGTACCATCAACACACGAGAAGACACACCACTTTCCAGGCATATCAGATACTTCCATCAAGAAAATGTTAATTCTCTTAAATTCTGGGGCATTACACAAGTTAAACTAGGTCCTAGGGCCGGTAATTTAGACAAAAAATTACTACAAGAAGAAGCACGCTGGATACATAGACTTAGTTCTCTTAGCCCTAATGGTCTAAACCAGGGGTCTCAAACTCGGCCGGGTAAGTGGGCCGCATATAGAAAAAATGGGAAGTTGACGGGCCGCATTACTTTCAAATTTGATACAATACAAAATTATTGTTAATCAATTAGTTATTTGAACTACTATAACACTATATTACTAGAATAATAACACTACATTACTATAATAATAGCGCTAGGTTTAAAATTTGAGATATTTCTCCACGTGCTTATTTCAACAACCCAGCTTTCCAGTTTAAGTGTCGCTAAATGCAGTACGGCGGCTCAGTTAGCACACATGTCAAGATTGGGCAGCCCCTTTTTAGATAGTGCCGCAGTGCCCTCTGTGGATAATGCAACACACCCCTAGATAAGGCCACAGTGCCCTCTGTAGATAAGGCCACAGTGCCCTCTGTAGATAAGGCCACAGTGCCCTCTGTAGATAAGGCCACAGTGCCCTCTGTAGATAAGGCCACAGTGCCCTCTGTAGATAATGCAACACACCCCTAGATAATGCCGGTGTCCTCTTCAGATACTGTCACACACCCACTTGTAAATAATGCCACAGTGCCCTCTGTAGAGGCTGCCACAGTGCCCTCTGTAGAGGCTGCCACAGTGCCCTCTGTAGAGGCTGCCACAGTGCCCTCTGTAGAGGCTGCCCCAGTGCCCTCTGTAGAGGCTGCCCCAGTGCCCTCTGTAGAGGCTGCCCCAGTGCCCTCTGTAGAGGCTTCCCCAGTGTCCTCTGTAGAGGCTGCCCCAGTGCCCTCTGTAGAGGCTGCCCCAGTGCCCTCTGTAGAGGCTGCCCCAGTGCCCTCTGTAGAGGCTGCCCCAGTGATGTCAGGGGCTTGCCCAGAGCTGGAGTCCCAGGCAGAGCGCTAGTAGGCTCTTCCTGGGACTCCAGCTGTGCTCCTGACATCACTGGGACTCCTGCTCTGGGGAAGCCCCTGACATGATTGTCGATGTATGAACAGCGATGTCAGAGGCTTCCCCAGAGTCCCGGAGCAGAGCCGATAATACCGCTCTGCCCGGGACTCCGCTCTGGGGAAGACCCTGACACACTATCCATATATGGGCAGCGATGTCAGGGAATTCCACAGAGTCCCGGAGCAGAGCCGACACCAGCGCTCTGCTCGGGACTCCAGTTCTGGGGAAGCCCCAGACATCGCTATTCATATGTGGAAAGCGATGTCAGGGAATTCCACAGAGTCCAGGAGCAGAGCCGACACCAGCGCTCTGCTCCGCTCTGGGCAAGACCCTGACACACTGTCCATATATGGGCAGCGATGTCAGGGAATTCCACAGAGTCCCGGAGCAGAGCCGACACCAGCGCTCTGCTCGGGACTCCGGCTCTGGGGAAGCCCCAGACATCGCTGTTCATATGTGGACAGCGATGTCAGGGAATTCCACAGAGTCCAGGAGCAGAGCCGACACCTTCGCTCTGCTCCGCTCTGGGCAAGACCCTGACACACTGTCCATATATGGACAGCGATGTCAGGGAATTCCAGAGTCTCGGAGCAGAGCCGATACTAGCGGCTCTGTGTCCTGCGGGCCGCAGATGACAGCTCCAGGGGCCGCATGCGGCCCGCGGGCCGCACATGCTTGAGACCCCTGGTCTAAACGAAGGTTTCACCTTTGCTGCCTTTTTATAGTTCTCTTTATAGTTCTCCCTACTAATCTATTAATAAGTTTCCCCCAACTATTCATTCATCCAATACCATCACAGTCACTGGTACTGTTGATCACTAATTACTACTTACTATCCTACTATCATGTGATACAATTTTCTAAAAAACATATTAACACATATATACATCAGCACACCTTCCTAAGCAGACCTAACATTAGGTTTATAATCTACTGTTCCTGTACAATTTGAAACTAACATAATCTTTCCCTTCCTCTTATAGATGTCATCACGTTTGGGATACTATTCTCGGTATCTCCAACCAACATCATCGTCTCCAAATCTATGCACACATTTCTATAATTAAATAAAGTAGCCCTACAATATGTAGGAAAATCCAGACGTAATAAGGTAGTTATACTACACGTAGGTAAACCTATACATAGCTGACAATGCATAGCATGTTCGTACACACTACGCTTTACCTAATTGCAGCGTTTCTTGATGATGACAGCGGTCCTCCCAAACTTCTTAATTCTATTACCTGATCTGACTACGGCACGCATGCGCCAAAATTGATATTCGATCCTAACAATGGCCACATTCACATCATCATCCTTATATGGATACACATATTTTGCAACTGGCTATTTTCAAATAAATACTCCTACCATTATTGAGTAAAATTAAGACGCAGCTGGTAATACACAATGCGCCTGTACACACAGCGCATCTCTCAGCTCCCGTCACGTCTTTCGATGATGACAGCGGTCCTCTGAAATCTCCAAACTCTATCACTCAACTTGATTATGATACGCATGCGCCAAGAACGACATCTGATTGGACAACGGCCATCTCACCGTATAGGCCGGTCCTCATGTCAGTCAAACACAGTGAAGGCTCGACCCTCTCTACAATTTCTATTGGCCGCTCACTGGGGACGACACACCGCAGTAGGTGTGTCCCCCCACTATATTAGGAAGAGGAAATCGCACGCGCGAGTAATAGCCCTGAAATTATCCCCTGAGGACGCTGCTGAAGCAGTGAAACATGTCGGGGGGGGGGGGGGGGGGGCTAGCGCCTTTTTAATAATCATTGCCGGTTTAACCATTGAACTTTACCACTGTGTGACACTAGAGGCTTTTCCAGCAGTCTGCTGCTGCCGACCATGCCTGCCACACTTTACTCATGAGATCTTAACACACACCAGATCTCAAATGTCAGACTAACCGACTCTGAATTTCTTTTAATTCAATTCAATATTGTATAACTATCTATTTTCTCTGCTGCATCCTGATTCTAAATTAAACAATAAAAGTTATATTTTAATGAATGCAACAATTCTATAGCAGCTGGGAAATTGGGATTCTTTTGTGCCCTGCACATCTATTTGTTTGCCTCTAAATTACTTCAGACCCCAGACAAGACCACTAAATTAATTCAGACCCCGGACCCCTAAATTCATTTTAACCCCTTATCAGACCCATTCATTAATTCAGTACTCAGACCCCTAATTAAATTCAGACCCCAGGCCAGACCCCCACATTACCTCAGACCAGACCCCTGGATACATTTTAGACCCCAGAACCCTTCATTGCTTTAGACCCCTAGAAACTTTCATTACTACAGACTCCATAACCTAAAATATTCAGACCCCAGACAAGACCCCTCCATATACTTCCTATCATCGCTCCTCTTCAGGCCCGAGCTCCTCCGCACACAGGATTGTAACGCTGATCACGTCAGGCCGTTGTGTGCGCCGCCAAAGACTACGTCCTGCCGCTGTCCAGATACAGCGGTGTCCGGAGCGATAGAGGAGCCCGGGGCGAGGAGAGGTGAGTAGAACCGGCTGTGTTTTATTGCATCAATCCTATAGATATCAGCTGATTAAAGAAAAAATGGCGCTGTTGTTTGTGGAAGGGATCCTTAGTGTAGGCATTCCTCTGAAACGTGGTACAAATCTCTCCTGTCCTGACTATTTGCTACATTGTGTTAGCGCAGATTAGTGTCAGTCTGGAGTCCAGCCTGTTTGGAATGTCTGTGCTGAATACAACTGTAGCAAACTCTCAACTGTGAGAAATATCAGGTCTGTACAGGTTTCCAGCCTCTAGATACAATATTTCCATTCACTGACAACAAGCAGACATCTTAAAAAAATGGTGTTTGGGAGGAATCCTGAAGAGCTGATATTTTATCAGTCAGACCAGTGTCCCCTCCAAGTCACCGGGACCACTACAGTGCATAGCCCCTTCTATATATCGTATTACGTCACTAGTACATTACAATACAACGTTATAATACAGACTGCAAGGACCCATTATCCACTTTACCTGCCCAGGACCTTAACCATCCTTCTTTGAATCAACACACCAACACCTTCTTTATGGAAATGTGGAAGTGGCCACAGCTTTATTCTTATTTACAAACATCGGCATGAAGACATATATATATATTTATTTCTCTCTCCTCCTGAAATGCCGATGCTCCCTGTCTCCATCAGGCATGTAGGGTACTACCTCCGTCTTCATCTGCCGTACTTTCCGCCAGCTGTGACATCTACGAAAAAAAACAGAAAAAACGCCAGAACAAGAATATCACCGTAGAAAAATCTTTCAAAAAACAAAACCAAAAACAAAACCAAAACCACCAGGGGAGGGAGGGCGGGTGTTTCTTCCACTGCAGCTTGAAGGTAAGAGGGGTTTCTGCTCCAAACCCCTGCCTTATATCTTCTTAACCACGCCCCTCTTACTCCTTGTTAACCAATCCTGGTCCTGGGCATTATTTTAAACCGTTCCATCCTTTCTTAACCCCTTGCAGTCCCTGACACTCTCCCTAGGCGCTTCAGTGTCTGCAAGACTGCAAGGACCCATTATCCACTTTACCTGCCCAGGACCTTAACCATCCTTCTTTGAATCAACACACCAACACCTTCTTTATGGAAATGTGGAAGTGGCCACAGCTTTATTCTTATTTACAAACATCGGCATGAAGACATATATATATATTTATTTCTCTCTCCTCCTGAAATGCCGATGCTCCCTGTCTCCATCAGGCATGTAGGGTACTACCTCCGTCTTCATCTGCCGTACTTTCCGCCAAGAAGGGGAACTGAGAAACCTACTCAGTCCCCCGACCACCCCCACCAAGCAACGCCAACCCTCTCTCGGCACCATCCAAGAGGTCCAATAAAAAGATATCGAGCCCGATATCATTCAGATGCACTCCATCCGGCGCCAGCAAATCTGCATTATCCCCCTCCAGGGACTGGTGTCGCAACCCGATCCCCCCTATAGAGCGAATGAACCGCGACACCCGCACATTAATTAGCTTGCGCACTCTCTCCAACACTGCCATGTTCCTCGCTCCTCGCCACACCGTGCGCGCCACTATCTCAGACCAAACTACCACGCAACGGGCGAACAGGTCCTGAAAACGCGCCAAATCCGTCCGTATAAATGACAATAACTCGGCTATTTTTACTTGGCCGATATCATTTCCACCAGCATGTATTGTCAGGACAACAGGTCCGTACGTGTGCCTTGTAACTGCCACTACTTCTGGCAGTAACTGCACCCACCGTAATCCCCGGACACCTCTCCAATGGACGTCGGCCTGTGAGAGGCCCAAATTCAGACCTAACGGCCTCCGTCCCGCTCGAACCGCTGCCCAATGCACGTACGAATGCCCCAAGATCCACACTTGGGGGCGCCGCGACCCTAACAAAGAAATTAAGCTACATTCCGGTCAAATGAAGATACAGGCAGGATTAACATAACACTCCATATAAAACAAGGAAGGAAAACAGGGGTGGGGGGGGGGTGAAGGGGGCGACATTTTTACTATAAAAATTTCCAGCTTACACACTCTTTAAAACCAAATCCGGTCGCACATATGACTTATAGCTATTAGACCGCCATCTACCCAGACTCATGATAGCCGCCGAATCCAAGCCCAAGGCATCCGCCTCAGTTGCCGCCCCTATCCTAAACGAATGTGTACCAAACTCGCCCGGTGGCAAACCCAGGTACCTCAGACCGGCCTTAAAAATCGCCTCAAATTGAAAACGCGACATTGCGGATCCATCCTGATGGATCAAGAATTGAGCCCCGGGCACTCGGACCAACACGAATTCCTGGACCCATTTTACCGGGCAATACTGCCCCCCAATCCTCCCAATCGACAGCAAAGCCCCCCTCCCTACCATGTCAGTCTTTGACCTCCGCGCACAGACCCTGAGAGAATCTCCCAACGTCACTACATCCGATCCGAGAAGACCACCGCTTGCCCCCACGCTGTGCGGAACCAGCACACTAACCCGTAATGCGGCAAAGAAAGCCAAAGAAAACGCCGCGCCGAACAAGGACACTTCATATTCATCCTGACACACAAAACATAAAACGGCTAGAAGCCGACCCAAAAGCGAAAAAGATACTGGCCGCCTCGTGTCCCTGGAACACGCCTCTTTTTTCCACCCTTTTAAAGACTGCCGAACTACAAATTCTTTTGTAACATCTCTGCATCCCCACAATTTTAACATAAAGGCCACCCCTGCTAAAAACTTGCTCGCCGTGGCCGCACTACCCCCTTCCTGACGTATTTGTACCAAACTTGCTAACGTGACGTCCAGGTGACACCCATCCTGTGATGGGAAGTTACTCCCCGCAATCTCAAACCACCGATCCCACGCTCTGCAATGACTCTTCCAAGTCGCCGGTACCACCGAACCCCTCAACAGACTCATAAGTTGTCCTTGACCAGGGCCCATAAGTGAAGGGGGGGGGGACACCCCTTCTGCCAAAGCTGCCGGGTGCAATTCCCGAAACCGGGACATCTGTGAACGAGACAAAGCATCAGCCATCACATTACGGACTCCCGGAACATGTTTCGCACGAAACCACACATTCAAACGCAAACACTTCAAAACCAACCGTCTTAATAAAGCTAATACCGGCAATGAACTAGACGACAACCCGTTCACCGCATGCACCACCGCCATGTTGTCTGTCCAAAATACAATCCTCTTATTCACCATCACGCTACCCCACAACTCTATTGCAACTATAATAGGAAACAATTCCAATAGCGTCAAATTACGTAAAACTCCCAAATCACTCCAATGCAAGGGCCAAGGGGACCTACACCAACTTCGGCCCAAAATTGCTCCAAAACCATCACTTCCGGCTGCATCCGTAAACAATTCCAAGTCTACATTAGACAACTCCGCGTCCTGACACACCGACCTCCCATTAAACGAACTCAAAAACGAATGCCAGACAAACAAATCCTTCTTCATCCAAGAGGTTACCCGGATAAAATGATTTGGCTTCGAGATACCTCTAGTGGCTAAAGACAAACGCCTAGAGAAAACACGACCCATTGGAATTATACGACAAGCAAACACCAGCAATCCCATTAACGACTGTAACTGTTTTAACGTCACTTTTTTCGACCCCATGACCTGGTCAACTTGCGTCACTAGCCTTGCCAATTTATCATCGGGCAAGCGAAAAATCATCCGCTCGCTATCCATTTCGATACCCAAAAATGACAAAACAGTTAAAGGACCTTCCGTCTTATCTTCGGAAATAGGTACACCGAAACGCGACATCACCTGTCGAAACACTCAGCAACGTGCTGCACAACCCAGAGCCCCCCGGGCCTACAAAAAGAAAATCATCCAGATAATGAATGACCGAGTCACAACCTGACTCCAAACGAACTACCCATTCTAAAAATGACGCAAACATTTCAAAGTAACTGCATGATATTGAACAACCCATTGGAAGGCACATATCCACATAAAACCCTTTATCTAAACAACAACCCAGCAGGTGAAAACACTCCGGATGAACCGGCAGCAAACGAAAGGCCGCTTCAATATCAGATTTAGCTAACAACGCCCCCTGTCCAGCCGCCTGTACCAGCCTTACTGCAACATCGAAAGACGTATACGAAACCGCCGCCTCCGCCCTAGAAATACCGTCGTTAACAGAACCACCGCGAGGAAAGGAAAGGTGATGAATCAGCCTAAACTTTCCTCGTTCCTTCTTTGGAACTAAACCAAGGGGGGGAAACTCGCAGATTCGTATACGGCGGCTCGCTGAATGGACCTGCCATTCTCCCTAATTCCACTTCTTTCGCCAATTTTAGCCGCGCAATGCCCACATTCTCATTGATCGACTTCAAATTGTCAGCCAATGACAATGTCGCAGAATATTCAAAAGGAATCTCAAAACCAAACGAAAACCCGCTAGTGAGCACCTCTGCTTCCCGCCTCCTGTGGTACCGCTCTAACCATGGGCCCATCTCGAGAACGTTCACCGGCGTTCTCCGCTGCGCCGGAAGGAGGTGCCTTAACCGGCTGCTTACCTCTCCGGAAACACCGGAGCGCCGCATGAGCGCCCCCACAGATGGAGCATTCATGTCGGAATTTGCACGTGGCAAAGAAACGACAGTGGCCCTCGTTGTAGAGCCAACAGGCACCCGTGGGCCTAGCGGCCGCAACTCCGGGGGCGGGGCCCGGAGCTGCGGCCGCACTGGGAAAGGGGCGTTGTTGCCTGCTCCCTTGCGCTAAGATAAGCTGCAACCACACGTCCGTTGCCTTCGTCGCCCAAATAATATCAGGCGACAAAGCCAAACGACGCCGAAATTCTTCATCATATCGCCACCAGGCCGCACCACCGTGCAGCCTGTGGGCGCTGAAAATTTTGTCAAAATAGACAAACAACTCGGCCCCTTTCCCAGGATAGCGTTGGCAAATAACATGAGCCAGTGTAGCGTAACACTGTACCCAGTTGCCAAATGTTTCGCGACTTTCGCTTTCCTATCTGAACCTCTCTCAAAACCCCGCTCCTTGTCGACAGTCACCTGCTCCACCGAGACCAAGGACCAAATATCCACAAATTCATTCCTCCAAATCTTGTCCTTGATCTCAGCTGACAAATGAGTCCCGAGAGGAGCGACTCCACAAAACAATGAATCTCTAAACGTCAAACTAGCTAAAGCATTCTCTTTCTCAGACGGGGGCATAGCTCCCTCTGGTGGCACCGAGGGACACAACGTTCCCTCATTCACTTTTAACCCAGCCACCACGGCTTTTAAAACAGAAATCAAATCCGCACCCGATGCAATAGATTTATTAAGCCATGCGTCACCGCAGGCCGACTCACCGCTCCCAGAGGTCCCACCGACTCCAGAGGGTCCTTCAGCCACTTGCCGCGGCACTGGAACCACGGCCTGCACCTCCTCCACCGGCCCGGCGGGAGGGACAACCTGGGACAGCTGCTCCTGATCCACCGACAAGCGCTGCACCTCCCGGCGTCGACTGCGTCTCTGCGGCCGTGATGATCTCCGCGACGACCTCCTCCACGATCCTGACGATGCAGACGTCGTCGCCGACGAGGAGGAGAATCCATCGCTGGAAGACGAGGAATACCGCCGACCACGCCTCTTCACGTCACCCGATCTGTGACGTCTATGATGGCCGTGCCAGCGATGTCCTCCAGCCCGGCGTTTCCTCCCTCGCCTGGAACGCTCCCTTCTTGGACCTGCAGGAGAAAAAGATGACAAGGCAGGAGAAGGGCAAATCGAGTCCAAAACACCCTCGACCCCATCTTTCCTAGCACACTCCCCCCCTGGCCTTAACCCATGCTGACAGGGGCCCGGGGGGGACCGGGGTGGAGAAGCGACAGGCACCGCAGAAGCCCCCGCCCCCTGGCTGGGCTGTTTGCTCACCGCCCGCTTCCCCGAACCCGCCGCCATCTTCTTTTTATGTGAGCCGCCATCTTGTTTCCTGGCCGCACTGCGCCTGCCAGGACGTCCCGCCCCTGTTCTCCCCGCCGCCAATTCTGGCTGCGCAGAGAACAGCACGGGGAAAGATGGCGCCGACCCCGGCTGCACACAGGCACCAGAAGCAAGTCCCAGCTCCTGTGAACATGCCGCATGGTAAGCAACCATGTCGGACCAATCACCTGTGTCCGCCATATTCACCCCACTGTCACGAAAATCGACCGCTGCCACCGCGCCCGCATCAGCAGCTCGAGGCGGGTTGTACCGAGCCCGTGCCGGTTTAACAGCCGCCCTCTTACCGCCATGGGGAAGGACGCCAGCGCGACGAGTGGGCGGGGGGGAGGGGGGCACTATGTCGACCGACGAAGCACCCGTCGACATAGGCCTAGGGGACCTGCTGGGACCACCGCATGACTGTGCAGCAGTCACAGCACCCCTCATAGCAACGGGGCTAGGGCTCAGTCGAACCGGAGGGCGTGTAACGCGCTGCGGCCTACCTCGAGTAGCCGCTCCCGACTGCTCCGTGCCGCGCTCTGGAACTCGCTTCTCTCCTTCCTCCAACAGGGATTCCAGCCAGGCAGGTCCCTCCGACGCTACCCGCTGTGCCACCTTCCGCAACAGTTCTTCTGCCATCTTCTTGAAAGAACACGCTCTGAATCTCCACAGCAGCAGCAAAGGTGTTTCTTCCACTGCAGCTTGAAGGTAAGAGGGGTTTCTGCTCCAAACCCCTGCCTTATATCTTCTTAACCACGCCCCTCTTACTCCTTGTTAACCAATCCTGGTCCTGGGCATTATTTTAAACCGTTCCATCCTTTCTTAACCCCTTGCAGTCCCTGACACTCTCCCTAGGCGCTTCAGTGTCTGCAACACTGCAAAGGAGAGGAGCTGTCAGGAAAAGCAATGAGGTCGAGAAATAGGAATAATGGGAAAGTGTGTACAATGCTGAGTGGGTCCATACACTCTAGACACATGAAGATGAGGGCAGGACCTCTGTATACAGCAGATAGTGTGCAGAGAGGGGACGGACGCACGCGCGCGCGCGCGCGCACGCACGCACGCACGCACGCACGCACGCACACACACACACACACTCTATTAAAGAGATACAAGTCTCAGCATGCACTGCTGGAATACAATACCCCACTCTATGATCCCGTAGCTTGTATGGCATAGACATGACTGGGACAGATGCCACCTGACAGGCGTGACTCACCTGGCGCGCTGAGAATTGTCGGGGCCGCCTCTTGGTGTTGGCGGTCGGTGTACACGGCTCCGGGGCGCTCTCCTCCATGTCAGGAGCGAAGTGTGCGGGACAAGTGCAGAGCGCCCTGCAGCCACTAGAGGGCGAGGAGGAGGTGCTGACAACGCTGCGGCTGATGGACGCTTCATAAAGTATATATGCTGCTCCACAAGGTATATATGCAGCTTCCCATTCCCATACAGTGGCGTAGCTATAGGGGTCGCAGTTGCGACCGGGCCCCTAAGCTTGGGGGGCCCACGGGCCCCCGTTGCCGTACAGCATTTTTTCTAACTAAATCTTCTGTGCCGTGAAGCCGGCACTTCCGGGTTACGGTCACATGGTACACTTAGTGTACCATGTGACCGTGTTGTCACGTGACACGGCTTCCAGACAGCGCAGAAGAGTCGGTGCGGAGGACTCCAGGTAAGCTGCAGTGTAATGTATTGTGTTGTAACGTTATGTATTGTAATGTAATGTATGTGATGCCTTGTAATGTATTAATAGTGTTGTATGCAGTGGAGAGGGGGGAGCGTTAAATCACAGCCCCCCCCTCCTCCACCGCAAACTGCACAATACGGTATAGTACACATGAGTGTATGAGAGCGGGGCTGCGGCTGTGTAATACAGTCACTGCCCCGCTCCTGAGTCCTAACATGGCCGTCAGGATGATGTGATGCGGCCGGCGCTGCACTAATGAGCGTCGGCACTGAAGACAGAACATGGTGGGCGCGCTACAAAACACCCCCATGTTCTGTCCTCAATGCCTGAACCGCCGCTCATTAGTGCAGCGCCGGCCGCATCTCCACATGCTGACCGCGCGCGCACTTATATCAGGAGCGGGGCAATGGCTGTATTACACAGCTGCAGCCCCGCTCTATAACGGCGGAGATCAGAGAAACCGCTCATCTCCGCCGCTATTCTCCTGAATGCTGCGATCAAAGCTGACTGCAGCATTCAGGGGAAAATGAGAAGGGGGGATGCCCCTGGATCGCGTCACAGGGAATCACTGTGATGCGATTAAGGGACATACCATATATGGGCAGACAGCCCAGGGTCTGTTGAAGGACCCCAGGGCTGTCCTACCATATTTCCTGTTGTTAGGGCATACTGAGGTATGTCCTAACAACTGCCTGTCTACTATCCGTACACAGGCTAATGTACTGGCATATAGCTATAGGCCAGTACATTGAAGTTTAAAAATAAAATAAAAACAAAGTAATGTTAAATAAAAAAAATACACATTCACCTTTTTTATAATACACATTAAAATAAGTCTCAATACATAAAACATACACATAATCGGTATTGGCGCGCCCGTAATAACCTGCACAACAATTTTTTTGCATCATTTATGATGTGTACTCTGTAAAAAATAAAAATAAAAATTGCTTTCCATCACTTAGGCCCCATTCACACGACCGTGCCCGCAATCAGGGCCCGCGATTGCGGGCACGGCCGGCCGCCGACTGCCACCCGCATTTTCGGGCCGTGCTCCCATACAAAGTATGGGAGAACGGCCCGCAAAATGCAAAAGGACGGACATGTTCCATAATTTTCGGAACATTTCTACGGCACGGACACCCATCCGTAGCGCTAAAAGTGAATCGAGGTTATTTACGGTCGTGTGCATGGGGCCTAATTGTTTGGCACAAGGTGCGATGATGAATTTAACCTCCATGTGCCTCATATTAATAGTAATTAACCCCATCATGTACCTTACATATTAGCCCATTATGGCTGAGAAACATGATGGGTTAATTACTATTAATGTGAGGCACATTCAAAATTCATCATCACACCTCGTGCCTCACATCAGAAAATGGAAGAACTTTTTTTTAATTTTTATTACTGTTGGCAAAGTAAACGAAGTATCGGTATCGAAGTCCAAATTTTGGTATCGTGACATCCCTACACTGTGGGTCGCGTCCCCCTGGGGGTTCGTGAGTCACTCACCGAGGTCGCGGTTCCAATCAATGCTGGAGCAAGGAGCTGACATCTCCTTGATCCAGCATTCCCTGTGCCGTGAGCGGCTCGACGCAGGCAGGCGGGATGTAGCGACATCAGGGCCGCCATCAGGGGGGTATTAGGGGTAGTGGTGTGAGGGGCCCGGCCAAACCTAATTGAAAGGGGGGCCCGGCAACTGCCTCGACATTCTTTTGGTAGGAAAAAACGGGCCCCTGCAATGGGGCCCGTTTTTTTCACCAAAAGAATGTCGTGAGCTGCTGCTGCTGCGGGCCCCCTCCCCTCGTCATGGGGGGCCGTCAAACCGTCCGCCCGCGCGCGCGCACCCGATCGCGCGCACAAGGAAATTCCCGCGCGTGCGCACTCGCGAGCGCGCATCCTCGAACGCCCGCACTGGAGACCGCCCCCGCGCGCACCCGCGATCGACCGCGCGCGCACCCGCGAACGAAGCGAGCGGCCGCGCGCGCACCCGCGAACGAAGCGCGCGCAGCCGCGGACACACATGGACAAAACTTACCTGGAGCCTGGCTGGAGGTGAAGGACTGGACGTCTGGACGTCTGGACCGAAGACCTCCCCTGGAAGACATCGCCGGAAGAGGACTGGAGTGGGAGCAGCTCTTCTGACACAGTGAGTAAATTATCTCAAAGTGCTGTTTATGTATGGCCCTGTTCACACAGTATTTTGCAGTCAAAAAAAAATCTGCCTCAAAATTCCTTAAAGAATTTTGAGGCAGATTTTGACCTGCCCACACTATCTTGCCGCGTTGTTTTGCTGCGTTTTTTGCTCGCGGTGATTGAGGACAGCAGACAAAAAACGCAGCGAAAAATGCATTTTCTGCCTCCCATTGATTTCGATGGGAGGTCAGAGGCAGAACCGCGGCAAGAAAGGACGTGCTGCTTTTTCTTTTTTCCGCAACTGGCTCCCATTGATTTCAGATTAAATCAATGGGAGGCGGTTTTGGAAGTTGTTTGGTGCTGATTCTGACGCAGCGTCCGAGTCAATATCAAAGCCCAAAAACTCTGTGAACTGGGCCTTATTGTTAGGGCTTATTCAGACGAACGTGTAATACGTCCGTGCAACGTGTGTGATTTTCACGCGCCTCGCACGGACCTATGTTACTCTACGGGGCCGTGCAGACTGTCAGTGATTTTCACGCAGCGCGAGTCCGCTGCGTAAAACTCACGACATGTCCGATATTGGTGCATTGTTCGCGCATCACGCACCCATTGAAGTCAATGGGTGCGTGAAAATCACGCCCAGCACTTCCGCAGCCGTATAAACTATGAATGAAAACAGAAAAGCACCGCGTGCTACAAACATACAAACAGAGTGTCATAATGATGGCGGCTGCGCGAAAATCACGCAGCCGCGCATCATACGCTGCTGACACACGGAGATGTTATGGACCTTTTGCATGCGCAAAACGCCACGTTTTTTGCGCGTGCAAAAAGCACACGCTTGTGTGAATCCGGCCTTAGGGTAGGAACACACTAGGCATGAACACTGCGGATTTTATGCAACACATTTTATTGTGGAAAATCCGCAGCGTATTACAGTCGCAGCAGAGTGCATGAGATTTGAACAAATCTCATCCACACGCTGCAAAAATAATGGACCTGCCGTGTGGCTTTTTAAGCCGCAGCGTGTCAATGTATTCTGTGGGATCGCTGCTCCTCTGTTGCGGAAATGCTGCGGTTCTGCCGCAAAAATCACACGAGAGAAGAAAAAAAAGGTACTTTTTTAAATTGATAAAGTTTAGACTTACCCCGGCCGTAGTCCTGGTGACGCGATCCTCTATTCTTAGCGCAGCTCGGCCTCCTGTCATGACGTTTCATCCCATGTGACTGCTGCAGCGGTCACATGGTCTACAGCGTCATCCCAGGAGGCGGGGCTACGTTCAGAAGAGAGAGATGCGTCACCAGGACTACCGGCCGGGGCAAGTCTAAACTTTTTTTTCCCTGCAGGATTCCCGCAGCGGACACGCCTCACGAAACCTGCGCCACTATTTGGTGCGGTTTTGCGGGCAGAATTCCCTGCGGCTACCGGGGCGGATAAGCTGTGGAGTTTTACTCAGCATATCCGCCTAGTGTGTTCCTTATGATGTCGCTCCTGGAGCTGCTGCCGGTCTCTAAATAGGCAGTTGGTCCAGTAGAATTTGGAATTATTTTTTTTTGTGAACCAGCTTAAAAAAATACAAAACTTTTGTGTTAGGGCCTGTTCACATCACCGTTCGCTTCCGTTCCGGGGTTCCGTCTGAGGTTTCCGTCGGGTGAACCCCGCAACGGAAAGTGAAAGTGATAGCACAGCTTCCGTTTCCATCACCATTAGCGCAGTCGACTGCGCTATTGATTCCGTCCGAAAACCAGCCGGAATGGTGACGAACCACCGCTCCGGGGTTCCGTCTGAGGTTTCTGTCGGGTGAACCCCGCAACGGAAAGTGAAAGTGACAGCACAGCTTCCGTTTCAGTCACCATTGATCTCAATGGTGACGGAAACATCGCTAATGGTTTCCGTTCGTCACCATTCCGGCTGGTTTTCGGACGGAATCAATAGCGCAGTCGACTGCGCTAATGGTGATGGAAACGGAAGCTGTGCTATCACTTTCACTTTCCGTTGCGGGGTTCACCCGACAGAAACCTCAGAAGGAACCCCGGAGCGGAAGCGAACAGTGATGTGAACAGGCCCTAACACAAAAGTTTTGTATTTTTTTAAGCTGGTTCACAAAAAAAAATAATTCCAAATTCTACTGGACCAACTGCCTATTTAGAGAGCGGCAGCAGCTCCAGGAGCGACATCATAAGGGACACACTAGGCGGATATGCTGAGTAAAACTACACAGCTTATCCGCCCCGGTAGCCGCAGGGAATTCCGCCAGCAAAACCGCACCAAATAGTGGCGCAGGTTTGGTGAGGCGTGTCCGCTGCAGGAATCCTGCAGGGAAAAAAAAGTTTAGACTTGCCCCGGCCGTAGTCCTGGTGACGCATCTCTCTCTTCTGAACGTAGCCCCGCCTCCTGGGATGACGCTGTAGACCATGTGACCGCTGCAGCAGTCACATGGGATGAAACATCATGACAGGAGGCCGAGCTGCGCTAAGAATAGAGGATCGCGTCACCAGGACTACGGCCGGGGCAAGTCTAAACTTTTTTTATAAATTTAAAAAAGTGCCTTTTTTTTTTTTCTCATTTGTGATTTTTGCGGCAGAACCGCAGCATTTCCGCAACAGAGGAGCGGCGATTCCACAGAATATACATTGACATGCGACTTAAAAAGCCAAAAAGCCACACTGCAGGTCCATTTTTTTTGCAGCGTGTGGATGAGATTTGTTCTAATCTCATCCACTCTGCTGCGACTGTGATACGCTGCGGATTTTCCACAATAAAATGTGTTGCATAAAATCCGCAGTGTTCATGCCTAGTTTGTTCCTACCCTAAGGCCGGATTCACACGAGCGTGTGCTTTTTGCGCGCGAAAAAAACGTGGCATTTTGCGCTTGCAAAAGGTCCATAACAGCTCTGTGTGTCAGCAGCGTATGATGTGCGGCTGCGTAATCTTCCCGCAGGCGCCATCATTATGACACTCTGTTTGTATGTTTGTAGCACGTGGTGCTTTTCTTTTTTCATTCACAGTTTATACTGCTGCGGAAGTGCTGGGCGTGATTTTCACGCACCCATTGACTTCAATGGGTGCGTGATGCTCGAACAATGCACAAATATCGGACATGTCGTGAGTTTTACGCAGCGGACACACGGACACACGCTGCGTGAAAATCACTGACAGTCTGCACGACCCCATAGAGTAACATAGGTCCGTGCGAGGCGCGTGAAAATCACGCACGTTGCACGGATGTATTACACGTTTGTCTGAATAAGCCCTAACAATAAGGCCCAGTTCACAGAGTTTTTGGGCCTTGATATTGACTCGGACACTGCGTCAGAATCAGCACCAAAAAACTTCCAAAACCGCCTCCCATTGATTTAATCTGAAATCAATGGGAGCCAGTCGCGGAAAAAAGAAAAAGCAGCACGTCCTTTCTTGCCGCGGTTCCGCCTCTGACCTGCCATCGAAATCAATGGGAGGCAGAAAATGCATTTTTCGCTGCGTTTTCTGTCTGCTGTCCTCAATCGCCGCAGGCAAAAAACGCGGCAAGATAGTGTGGGCAGGTCAAAATCTGCCTCAAAATTCGGTGCGCGGTTCCAGGCGGTCGCCGGTGCGCATGCGCGGGAGTTTGCGGGTGCGCGTGATCGGTCGCACGGGCGGCGGTGTTTGACAGCCCCCATGCTACCCAGGGCCGCCATCAGGGGGGGTATTAGGGGTACTGATGTGAGGACCCCGGCCAAACCTAATTGAAAGGGGGGCCCGCAGCTCATGACATTCTTTTGGTGAAAAAAACGGGCCCCATTGCAGGGGCCTGTTTTTTTTCTACCAAAGGCAAGTCGCGGCAGTTTGCCGGGCCCCCCTTTCAATTAGGTTTGGCTGGGCCTCTCACATCAGTACCCCTAATACCCCCCCTGATGGCGGCCCTGGGTACCATGATATAGTACTGGACGGAGTACCGTTAACAGGCGGTGCCACGGTAGGGGGGCCCAGAAAATGTAGCTGTAGGGGGCCCTGAAATTCCTGATGGCGGCCCTGAGCGACATCATCGCGCCTTCCTGCGCTGAGTCACTCATAGTACACACCGAAGGACACTGGAGGCGAAGGATCCTCCACTCGACGTGGGAACGGGAATAGGTAAGTAATTATGCACATATGGGGGCATTAAACTGTATGGGGGGGCTGATATTGGGGGCAGCTATGGGAGAATTAACTGTGTGGGGGCAGCTATGGGAGCATTAACTGTGTGGGGGCATTATACTATGGGGGCTGTTGGGCAAGGCGTCTGGGCATAGGAGCGCGCAGGGGTCTGATGATGATGGTGGTGCTGGGGAGGGGTAGGGGGGCCCAAGCTGAATTCTTGCACCCGGGCCCATGAGCCTTTAGCTACGCCCCTGTTCCCATAGTATATATATTGCTCCCTAAAGTATATATGCTCTTCTCCATAGTATACATATTACTCCCTAAAGTATATATGCTGCTCTCCATAGTATATATGCGGCTTCCCATAGTATATTTACTGCTCCCTAAAGTATATATGCTGCTCCCCATACTATATTTGCCTCTTCCATAGTCTATATGCTGTTTCCCATAATATATATGCTGCTCCCATAGCCTATATATTGCTCCCCATAGTATATATGCTCCTCTCCATAGTATATATGCGGCTTCCCATAGTATATATACTCCTCCCCAAAGTATACATGCGGCTTCCCATACTATACATGCTGCTCCCCATAGTATATATGCTGCTTCCCATAGTATATAGTATATATGCTGCTCTCCATAGCATATATGCGGCTTCCCATAGTATATATACTGTTCCCCAAAGTACACACGCAGCTTCCCATACTATATATGCTGCTCCTCAAAGTATATATTCTACTACCCAAAGTATATATGCTGCTCCCCATACTATATTTGCCTCTTCCATAGTCTATATGCTGCTTCCCATAGCCTATATATTGCTCCCCATAGTATAGATGCTGCTACCATAGTATATATGTTGCTCCCCATAGTATATATACTACTCCACATAGTGTATATATATATATATATATATATATACTGCTCCCATAGTATATATGCTACTCCCCACAGTATATATGCTGCTCCCCATAGAATATATGCTGCTCCCATAGTATATATGTTGCTACCCATAGTATGTATGCTACTCCTCATAGTATATATATATATATACTGCTCCCCATAGTATATATACTACTTCCCATAGTATATATACATACCTCCCGACAGTACCGGATTCTACGGGACAGTCCCGGATTCCGGGCGGTGTCCCGCTGTCCCGGGCGGCCGGGGGTATGTACCGCTGTCAAACTAATTCTGAAGCAGGGAACCATCAGGTCCTTGCTTCAGAATTAGTTCAGAGCGGAGGAGCAGACAGGGCTCCTCCGCTCGCCGAGGACTCCGCAGGCACAGCGCTACTCTAAGCGCTGTGCTCGGGGAAGCCCTTGATGTTTCTGTCCATATGTGGACAGTGACGTCAGTGGCTACTCTTGGAGCAGAGTCCCCGTCCAGAGTCGGCAACGGGGATTCCACTCATGGAGTAGCCACTGACGTCACTGTTGATATATAAACAATACCATCAAGGGCTTCCAGTAGCGCTGTACCTGCGGAGTCCTCGGCGAGCGGAGGAGCTCCCTCTGCTCCTCCGCTCTAAACTAATTCTGAAGCAGGGAGCTGATGGTTCCCTGCTTCAGAATTAGTGGCTACTCCTTGAGCGGAATCCCGATTTCCGATGATCTGGCCAGGGATTCCGCTCTTAGAGGAAACCCCTGAGGTTACTGTCCATTGACGACAGTGGCTCCTCCTGGAGCGGAATCCCCGGCCAGAGGGAGCTCATCCGCTCACCGAGTACTCCCCGGACACAGCGCTACTGTAAGCGCTGTACACAACGGTACTGTCCATATATGGACAGTGAAGTCAATGGCTACTCCTTGAGTGGAATCCCCGCTCCCTTTGCTCCTCCACTCTGAACTAATTCTGAAACAGGAAGCTGATCATTCCCTGCTTCAGAATTAGTGTCTACTCCTTGAGCGGAATTCCCATTGCCGATGATCTGGCTGGGGATTCCTCTGCTTGAGGAAACCCCTGAGGTCACTGTCTATATATGCACGAACAAAATAGAGACGAGGCAGCACTTCCAAAATACAAAGGGATTTATTCACCAACCAGTGTGACGTTTCAGTCCAGTTGGACCTTTCTCAAGCATTCAACTGGACTGAAACGTCACACTGGTGGGTGAATAAATCCCTTTGCATTTTGGAAGTGCTGCCTCGTCTCTATTTTGTTCGTGCATATCTATTGTGGGACTTTGGATTGCGTCCCTCTGAGGCTTGCACCCAGTATTTTATATCCATCTCTGGTGCTGTGACAAATACATTGTTTGTCTATATATGGATATTGACGTCAGTTGCTCCTCCTGGAGCGGAATCCCTGGCCAGAATCGGCAACGGAGATTCAGCTAGAGGAGTAGCCACTGACGTCACTGTCCATATATGGACATTGACATCAGGCCTTCCCTCTAGGAGCGGAATCCCAAGCCTATGCTCTGGCTGGGGATTCCGCTCCTAGAGGGAGTCCCAATGGCACTATCTACAGTGAGGGCTGGCGCTATCCTCGTGGGGGTGTGGCACGATCTACCTGGACATTGTTGCACTCTATAGGGGCACTATCTACAGGGGACACTGTGGCGCTAGGTACGTGGGCACTATATACATGAGCACTGTGTCACTATCTGCAAGGGCACTGGCCCTAGGGGCAGCTAAGGGGGCATTATACTGTATTGGACAGCTAGGGGGGCATTATGCTGTATGGGGGAATTTGGGCATTATACTGCATGGGGGCATCTGTATGGGCATTATAATGCATGGAAGAATATGTGTGGGCATTATACTGTATGGTGGCATCTGTGTTGGCTTTATACTGTATGGTGGTAGCTATGGGGCCATTATACTGTATGGTGGCAGCTATGGGGGCATTATACTGTGTGGGGGCAGCTATTTGGTACTATACTGTGTGGGTGGCATTGGGTGGGATTAGAGGCGTAGCTTAAAAGAAAAAAATTGGCATTTCTTATCCCTCTTTGTGATTCTTGAAAGTTGGGAGGTATGTATATATTGTTCCCCATAGTATATATACACTATTCCACATAATATATATACTATATAATATGATTTTGTAAGTTTGCCCACTGTCAAAGACATGAACAGTCTAGAATTTTTAGGCTAGGTTAATATTACCAGTGAGAGATAATTTATATATAAAAAAAAAAAAAAAAGAAAATCACAGTCAAAATTATATATATTTATTTGCATTATGCACAGAGAAATAAGTATTTGATCCCTTTGGCAAACAAGACTTAATACTTGGGGGCAAAACCCTTGTTGGCAAGCACAGCAGTCAGACGTTTTTTGTAGTTGATGATGAGGTTTGCACACATGTTAGATGGAATTTTGGCCCACTCCTCTTTGCAGATCATCTGTAAATCATTACGATTTCGAGGCTGTCGCTTGGCAACTCGGATCTTCAGCTCCCTCCATAAGTTTTTGATGGGATTAAGGTCTGGAGACTGGCTAGGCCACTCCATGACCTTAATGTGCTTCTTTTTGAGCCACTCCTTTGTTGCCTTGGCTGTATGTTTCGGGTCATTGTCGTGCTGGAAGACCCAGCCACGAGCCATTTTTAATGTCCTGGTGGAGGGAAGGAGGTTGTCACTCAGGATTTGATGGTACATGGCTCCATCCATTCTCCCATTGATGCGGTGAAGTAGTCCTGTGCACTTAGCAGAGAAACACCCCAAAAACATAATGTTTCCACCTCCATGCTTGACAGTGGGGACGGTGTTCTTTGGGTCATAGGCAGCATTTCTCTTCCTCCAAACACGGCGAGTTGAGTTAATGCCAAAGAGCTCAATTTTAGTCTCATCTGACCACAGCACCTTCTCCCAATCACTCTCAGAATCATCCAGATGTTCATTTGCAAACTTCAGACGGGCCTGTACATGTGCCTTCTTGAGCAGGTGGACCTTGCGGGCACTGCAGGATTTTAATCCATTACGGCGTAATGTGTTACCAATGGTTTTGTAAAGGATCTGCCAGGCACAGCTTCGGGGTTAACTTCCATAGGTAATCAGTCTTCACCTGAGTCTATCTCTCTGAGACTGACTCCAGCTTCCACCACTCAGGCTGGCAGGCTTAGGAGTGGGAGAGCCTATCGCAGCCTGGCCAGACTCAGCTAGCTCCCGCCCTCTGTGTATTTATACCTGCCTTTCCTGTTCCTCCTTGCTTGTGATTCTTTCCATGTGGTTTCCTGGCCCAGCTACAGCTCCTAACAATTTGATCCTGCTCCATTCTGACCCTGGCTTTCTGACTACTCTTCTGCTCTGCGTTTGGTACCTCGTGCTCTCCTGGTTTGACTTGGCTCGTTCACCACTCTGTTGCTCACGGTGTTGCCGTGGGCAACTGCCCCTTTCCCTTTGCTTTATATTCCCTTGTATGTTTGTCTCGTGCACTTACTGAGCGTAGGGACCGCCGCCCAGTTGTACCCCGTCGCCTAGGGCGGGTCGTTGCAAGTAGGCAGGGACAGAGTGGCGGGTAGATTAGGGCTCACTTGTCCGTTTCCCTACCCCTATCATTACAGGTTTTCTTTGTGACTGTGGTCCCAGCTGCCTTGAGATCATTAACAAGTTCCCCCCGTGTAGTTTTCGGCTGAGCTCTCACCTTCCTCAGGATCAAGAATACCCCACGAGGTGAGATTTTGCATGGAGCCCCAGATCGATGTCGATTGACAGTCATTTTGTATGTCTTCCATTTTCTTACTATTGCACCAACAGTTGTCTCCTTCTCATCCAGCGTCTTACTTATGGTTTTGTAGCCCATTCCAGCCTTGTGCAGGTCTATGATCTTGTCCCTGACATCCTTAGAAAGCTCTTTGGTCTTGCCCATGTAGTAGGGGTTAGAGTCAGACTGATTAATTGAGTCTGTGGACAGGAGTCTTTTATACAGGTGACCATTTAAGACAGCTGTCTTTAATGCAGGCACCAAGTTGATTTGGAGCGTGTAACTGGTCTGGAGGAGGCTGAACTCTTAATGGTTGGTAGGGGATCAAATACTTATTTCTCTGTGCACAATGCAAATAAATATATATTATTTTGACTATGTGATTTTCTGTTTTTTTCTTTATATAATCTATCTCTCACTGGTCAAATTAACCTAGCCTAAAAATTCTAGACTGTTCATGACTTTGACAGTGGGCAAACTTACAAAATCAGCAAGGGATCAAATACTTATTTCCTTCACTGTATCTATTTCTTCCGTTTCCCCATAAGCATGCATGCTCAGATCAAACAAGTGTGCATATCAATTTCAATAGGGAGGAAGATATTGGCCAATAGCAGAACTCTCTGGCAGCACTTATCTCTGAAAGTCACCAGACTGCCCAAATCAGCAGGTTCGGTGATATTTATTATATAGGTCGTATATAGAGGTATTATTTGGGCATTATATGGCAATATTATTTTGGCACAATATAATGCTGTTGTTTGGGGATTGTTATGCCATTGTCCGAGCACTTTATGGTGATATTATTTTAATGCTGCATGGTTGTTGTGATAGATTGTGATACCATTTGTAATCTTTAAATATAGTGTAGCTATATTATTTTCATTTTGCATCTGTACTGTAGCTTTTTATTTTTTTCTAAGATAGTATTCATTCCTTCCACAAATAAAAAGGATAGTCCAGGAACCAGTGGCGTAACTACCGCTGTAGCAGCCGTAGTGGCTTCTACGGGGCCCTTGGCATGAGGGGGCCCGTGCTGCCCGCCAACACGCCCCCTCCCCATATGCCCGGTGGCGCCGCTAGCAACCGTTATGGGTGCTACGGCGGTAGCGACGCTACTGCAGGGCCCGCGCCGCCGAGCCTCTAACATTTATGGTCTGGGCGGCACGGGCCTTCTCATGCCCGGTGGTGCCGCTAGCACCGGAGGGGGCCCCGGTGCTAGCGACAGCCACCCCCTTTTGCAGTAATTGTACCTGCGTCTATAGCGATAATTGTACCTGCGTCTAATGACTTGCCCCGCCAATCAGCGCCTTTCAATGACGCTAGCGGCACGATGACGTAATCACGCCGCTTCCGTGGTTGAAGGGCACTGATTGACGGGGCAAGTCATTCTGCCCTTTCAATCAGCGCCTTTCAACGAAGTGCTGCCTGCGTCGTTCAGCTCCAGCAGACCAGCTCAGAAGATAGTAGATCTGCATTGCCACCGGACGGAACGGGATCATGTGAGTATGTAACATTTTTTTTTCTACTAAAACTGAGTAGCATTATCTACAGTGGGGCTCTATCTACAGGGGGGGGGGTCTATGTGTGGGGATGTGGATCACTATATATGGGGGAGCTATATGTAGGGCACTATCTACAGGGGTGGGCTATATGTGGGACACTATATACAGGGGTGGGTTAGCTGTGTGGCACTATCTATATGTAGGTCAGCACGGTGGCTCAGTGGTTAGCACTATTGCATTGCAGCTCTAGAGTCCATATTTTGGCGCTATATACAGAGGGCTGTATGTGGGGCACTATCTACAGGAGCTTTTATGTAGGGCACTATCTACAGAAGCTCTATGGGGGTCACTATCTACAGGGGGGCTATGGGGGCACTAACTACAGGGGGCACGATGTGTATGTGGTTCACAGTGCATGATACTATAATAATCAGGGACACAGTGTATGGCGCTCTTATAGTTAGATGTGCAGTGTATGGCACTTTTATATTTAGAGGTGTTGAGAATTTATCTTCGTTTATAGGTGCAGAAATGTTTTGAAAGTGAGAAGCTGAAGACATCTGAGCTGAAAACTGCAGAAATGGGTTGTGACCGGGAGAAATCCATCATAGAGGTCTGGATAGGTGGGAGAAGAAAAGAGAAAAATAACTAGAATCTGAGACGGCACCGGTGAGTCACGTAATAAAAATGTTTATTCTGCCTCTAATCAGCACTGTAGTCATTGTATGATCTGCAGCGAGATGATGGGTGGTTTGATTTTTTTTTTTGTGAAACAGCATCTCCCAGCATATCCTTACCATTGTTTGGGCCATGCTGGGAGCTGCAGTTTTACGCCATACAAACCTATACGTCAGGGGTTGCACTAAATATAGCTGTATTTGTTCTGGTGCTGTATATATGTACTGAGCTTGGTTCTGGGGCTATATATATGTACTGAGCTTTGCTCTGGTGCTCTATATATGTACTGATCTTTGTTCTGATGCTGTATTTAAGTACTGAGCTTTGTCCTGGTGCTGTATATATGTATGAGTTTGGCTCTCGTGCCGTATATATGTATGAGCTTGGTTCTAGTGCTGTATTTATGTATTGAGCTTGGTTCTGGGCCTGTATTTATGTATTGAGCTTTGTTCTGTTGCTGTATATATGTATGAGCTTTGTTCTGGTGCTGTATTTATGTATTGAGCTTGATTCTGGTGCTGTATTTATGTACGGAGCTTGGTTCTGGTGCTGTATATATGTACTGAGCTTTGTTCTGGAGATGTATATATGTACTGAGCTTTGTTCTGGTGCTGTATTTATGTACTGAGCTTTGTTCTGGTGCTGTATTTATGTACTGAGCTTTGTTCTGGTGCTGTATTTATGTACTGAGCTTGGTTCTGGGTCTGCATTTATGTACTGATCTTTGTTCTGGTATTGTATATATGTACTGACCTTGGTTCTGTTATTGTATATATGTACTGAGCTTGGTTCTAGTGCTGTATATATGTACTGATGTTTATTCTGTTGTATATATGTCAGAGCTTGGTTCTAGTTCTGTATTTAAGTACTGAGGTTGGTTCTGGTGCTGTATAAATGTATGAGCTTGGCTCTTGTGCCATATATAGGTATGAGCTTGGTTCTCGTGCCGTATATATGTATGAGCTTGGTTCTAGTGCTGTATTTATGTACTGAGCTTGGTTCTGGTGCTGTAATTATATAGGATATATTTATAATAACAGAATTGCAGGGCACATACAATTGTTTTTTAATCATTGTATATTTAATAGGAACCTGTCTGGTAGTTTTAACCCCTTGAACCGCCACCATGCGGTAATACAAGACCTGACAATATTTCGGAATGTATGTTGTTTGTTCAGACGCAGCAAAAATCTATAAAATCCACTTTTAGACGGCGCACACCATATGCTAATTACTCATTAAAGGGTCATGGGGTGGTGCCGCTATCCTGAAGAGTCACATAGTCCTGCCTTCAAACTCACCTTTCCATGTTTTATTGACATTCCCCCTGGCTGATACAACTTTCTCGGATGTGCCATTGCCTTGTACTACTTCGGGGGCTGTGTGGCACTATATACAAGGGGGGCTGTGTGGCACTATACACAAGGGGGAGCTTTGTGGCACTATACACATGGGGGAGCTGTGTGGTGCTATATACAAGGAACTGTGTGGCACTACTAAGGGGGGGCTTTGTGGCACTATCTACTAGGGGGGCTGTATGGCACTATTTACAAGAAAGAAGGATGTGGCTCTATCTACAGGGGGCTGTGTGTGGCGCAATCTACAGGGTTCTGTGTGTGGCACTATCTACTAAGGGGTAACTGTGTGGCGCTATCTACTAAGGGGGGCTGTGTGGCACTACATACATGGGAGGGGAGCTGTGTGGCACTATATACAGGGGGAACTGTATGGCGTTATATACAGGGGGGTTTCATTCCGATATCCACAAGGGGCTGTATGGCACTATCTACAAGGGGGAGGTGGTAGGGGGCGCTATCTACAAGTGGGATATGACTGTTTACAGGCGGGGCTGTATAGCACTGTCTACAGGGGGGCTGTATGGCACAATCTACGGGTGGCACTATCTATAAGGGGGGCTGCGTGTGGCACCTGAGGGGGCCCCATTTAAGAGTTTGCTATAGGGCCCAGTGTTTCCTAGTTACGTCCCTGCTAGGGACCTATATTACTCAGGGACCTCCACACACCTTGATCTAGCCCAGCCATAGACATAACATATAGAGATTAACTACATGCCGACTCAGGATGAGAATACTCGTCCTGAGCGGCGGGTACTTTGCACAGTAGGACGAGCATTCTCGTCCTGTGTTACAGTCATGTCCGTGAGCGATCAAGAGCGGGGCAACGGCTATAATACACAGCCGCAGACCCACTCCAACGGCGGAGAGAAGAGGTTAACTCCTTGCACAATCAAAGCTGATTGCGGCATTCAAAGTAAATAAGAGGAGGGGGGACTGCCCTTTGATCGCATCACAGAAAATCCCTGTGACTCGATCTAAGCCCAAAACTTGTATGGCCAGACAGCCTAGGATACATTGAGGGACCCCAGGGCTGTCTGACAATATTGTCTGTTGTTGGGGCATACTGAGATCAGGGGGGTAGCTAGGGGGGGGCAGGCGGGGCATGTGCCCCGGGCGCAACCCGGTGGTAGGAGAAGGGGGGGCACCGAAGAGCAGCTGATCGCTGCTGAGAGGCGCCCCGTATGTCGGACAGCTGCAGCAGCTTTAGGAAGAGCCAGGAAATTACGGCGTTCTGACTGAGGTCTGTGACGGCCAGGGAGTGGACCAGTCCAGTCACCTGACTTGTCACCTGACCTCACATCAGTGACATGAGGTCAGATGAGACTCAGGTCAGGGGACAGGTCCACTCCCGTGCTGCAGCCTTCCAGCATCTGCCTCTGTGCTCTACACGCACGCCGAGAAGCAGAGAGGAAGCTCCGCCCACAGCCCGTCCTGACCTGTCAGCAAGGAGACATGGTGAGTGTCTGTGTGTATATGTCTGTGTAGTGTGAATACAGTGTGTGTCTCTGTGTTTGTATGTGTATATGTTACAGTGTGTGTGTGTGTGTGTGTCTCTGTCTGTCTGTGTCTCTGCATGTGTTTGTCTCTTACATCTACTACATTATCTGTACTCCGAGTTATCACTGTTATCTGGGGTGTTACATAGGACTGCAGGTAACATCTGCTACATTATCTCTACTCAGAGAGTTATCACTGTGTTATCTGTGGTGTTACATAGGACTGCAGGTAACATCTACTACATTATCTGTACTCAGAGAGTTATCACTGTGTTATCTGTGGTGTTACATAGGACTGCAGGTAACATCTGCTACATTATCTGTGCTTTGTACATGTGTGCCTGTGTGGGTATATATGGGTCTGTTTGTGAATGCGTCTTTGTGCTTGTATATTTGTGCCTTTTATGTATTTGTATATGTTCCGGTCTGTGTATTTATCTGCCGGTGTGTGTGTGTGTATATGTGTCTGTACGTCTATATATTTACCTGTATGTATATATTCCAGTTGTGTGTATGTATATTTGCCTGTATGTCTAAATATCTGTCTTTATGTATGTACAGTATATATCTTCCAGCGTGTCCATATATGTGGTTAATTTTTGTTTTGTGTAGTTGGTTTGCAATAGATAGTCCCGCACAGGGCGCCATCCAAGCTAAGGCCGACCCTGGCTGTCACCAACCCTAGTGAGAAGGAACTCCGCCGCTGCCTGCACCGAATGACCTCCTCGGCTTCTCCGGTAAGTCACACCAGGCAGAGTGGAGAGTGGTAGCGATAGGCTACCGCTGACCGGTCTGTTCACAGTGTGGCGCTAAGTACAAGGGGGGGGGAGTGTGGCGCTATTTACAAGTGGGGGGGAGTGTGGCGCTATTTAAAAGGGGGGGAATGTGGCACTATTTACAAGGGGGGGGGAGTGTGGCGCTATTTACAAAGGGGCAGCGGGCTGTGTGTGGCGCTATCTACACGGGGCTGTGTGTGGCCTCTTTAATTTATTTTATTTTCATTTATTTTTATGTTAATTACATTATAGAATTACATCGCTTGTAAAATGTAGAAATGCTTTTATACTAGAGTTACATTAAAAAAATTGTGAAAAAAAATTACACCTCATTGATTGGTAGGGAAAGAAAACTGGCGAGGGGCAAGGAGATGTCGGGAAATAAATGGGGGGGGGGCACCAATCTGAATCTTTGCCCCGGGTGCAGGAGAACCTAGCTACGCCTCTGCTGAGATATGGCCTAACAACTGCCTGTGTACAATCAGTACACAGGCTAATGTACTGGCATATTAATATATGCCAGTACATTACAGTTAAAAAATCAAAATGAAAAATCCGTCTATGGGATTAAATTAAAAAAAAGTTAGATTAATTTAAAAAAAATTAATGTTAAATTAAAAAAAATAGGCAAAAAAATACACAGAAATACAAATTTTTCAGATTAAATTAACTTTTTGAAATATACAGTAAGTCCCAAAACATGAAATAATATAGACATATTTGGTATCGCCACGACCATAACAACCTGTACAACAAATGTATAACATTATTTATGATGATCGGTGTTGGGTGTAAAAAAAATAAAATAATAAAACTGCAGCTTTTTTTCAGCATTTTCAACAAAATGAAAATGTATATAAATTAAACGATAATATATTTGTACCAAAAAATTGTACCTACATAAAGTACAACTCGTCACGCAAGAGACAAAGTCTCATACAACATACAACAACTACGTCGTAAAAAAAGAAAAAAGTTATGCGAGTCATCCCGACGCACATAACTTTTTTATTTTTTTACGACGTAGTTGGAAATATAGAGGGAAATATAAAAAAAATAGTTCTTTCCTCAAGGCCAAAATTATCCTTGTCCTTAAGGGGTTAAAGGGGTTATGTGTGGACCAAAAATTATTTACAGTGTACTCATTTCAGTATGTAGGTATACTCGCTAATATACATGCCGGTCCCCCGTCGTGCTGATTCTGAGATTTTCATAGATTTTTATACCGCTGCCGGCGGACCGGAAGTCTAGGTGGACAGTCTTTTTTGATGATGATACGACTCTTCATTATATGACCTGCCCCGTTGTACTCTATGTACAAGTAGTACAGTGAGTACGTAGAGTACAGCAGGGCCGGTCACATGATGCAGAGTCGCATCGTCATCACTATTATAACATCAGGGTGAAATATAAGTACTTACTGCAATTATAGAGCGCGTTGACCTTCTTCACATCCAAATCATCCAGTCCTACATTCTGTTCAAGAGTTATGGTAGGGTCAGATTTAACGACCATTGATGGCTTTCCTGTGCTGTAGTAATTCCTATGGGAGGTGCCTATTGTTAATCATATGCCTAAAGAAGCGCATGTCGGTTATATTTAAAATTAGATTAGACTTCATGGGTTTTCGTTTTTTCATGTACAATGATGGAGTGGGGGGAGTTCCCCTTCTAGTGCCTTACAAAACGTGGTTACAAAAAGCATCTCTTGCTCTGGAGCACCCAGCATGATCATGCATTACACAGATAGCCTATCGATTTAAAGGGACACTGCGTAATGCTTAATTTCCTCTGTGGTGGCGCTACAGGGGAACTGAACACTTGCTTCTGGGTTCTCTCGCTGGTCACAACTGATCATTTTGTAAAAAAAATATTTTTAAAAATGGATCGGATTCTTATGTTCCTGGTTAGTTACCTTAATCCCTTCTCGACATTTGTTGTATGGATACTTCATGGAAAGCTACTGCTTCCCGCATTTTGCCGTATCCATACGACAAATGGTGAACACCGGCCCAGAAGCTGAGTTGGTGCCCCCATACCTGGGTATCGGCTGCATGTTATAGCTGACACCCTGGAGAAATGGTGAGGTCCGAAGTTTGCTCCGATCCCCGATATTAACCCCTTAAATGCAGCAGTCAAAAGCGATCGCTGCATTCAAGGTGTTTGCAGCTCATCTGCACCTCAGCAATGAAATTGCCGGGATGACGGTGTCTGCAAAGGCAACCGGAGGCCTAACACTGGCCTCCCGGTATCGAAAGCATTCGCTGCATCTTAGTGGTTGGCAGCAGATCGGCAGCTCTGCACTGCAATCGCAGGACTGCCGACTGCAACTATGGCAACAGGAGGCCTAACAATGGCATCCTGCTTTGCCATTATGGAAGCCAATTAGGCCCTGCCCGGGGGCGAAGCCTAATCGGCTTGCTGTCAGTGAATAACTATCGTACGTAGATAGTGCAATGTATTAGAAAAATAATCTGACAGTTTGACCTTCAAGTCCCATAGTTGGACTAAAGAAAAGTTTAAAAAAGTGTAAAAATAAAAGTTGTTAACAGGGGCTTTGCAAATGCGACATAGCGACCATAAACCGATGCAGAAAAATCTGCACTCCAAAAGCCAAATGGCGCTCCTTCCCTTCTGATCCCTGTCGCGTGTCCAAACAGCAGTTTATGACCACAAATGGGGTATTGCTGTACGAGGGAGAAGTTGCTTTACAAATGTTGGGGTTCTTTTGTTTCTTTATTTGTGGAGAAAATGAAAACTTTTGAGCTAAAGCTACGTCTTATTGAAGAAAAAGGATTTTTCTTTTTATTTTCACTGCCCGTACTCTGGAGAAGTTGCTTTACAAATGTTGGAGGGCTTTTTCTCCTTTATTCCTTATGGAAATAATTTTTTTATAGCTACAGTACGACAACATCTTATTGGAAAAAATAAAACTTTTCATTTTCACGTCTAAATTCTAATAAAACCTATGAAACAACTATGGGGTCAAATGCTCACTACACCCCTAAATGAATTCCTCAAGGGGTGTAGTTTCCTAAATGGAGTCACTTTTTGGGCATTTTCATGATTTTGGTCCCTCAGGGGCTTTGCAACATGGTTTTGGTCCCTCAGGGGCTTTGCAAATACTACATGGCCTCCGCAAACCATTCCTGCTAAATTTGAGCTCCAAAAGTCAAATGGCGCTCCTTCCGTTCTAAGCCGTGCTGTGTGGTTTATGACCACATGTGGGGTAGTGTTTTACTCAGGAGAAATTGCTTTACATATGTTGCAGTGCTTTTTCTCATTTAATCCTTGTAGAAATGAGAAAAAAATAGCTAAACCTTCATTTTCTTTGAAAAAATTTAGATTTTCATGGCCTAATTCCAATAATTTCTGCAAAAAACCTGTTGGGTAAAAATGCTCACTATACCCCTAGATCATTTCCTTAAGGGGCGTAGTTTCCAAAATGGGGTCACTTGTGGGGGTTTTCACTGTTTTTTGTCCCCTCAGGGGCTGTGCAAATGCGACTTAGCCTCCCCAAAAAATTCCTGCTAAATTTGAGCTCCAAGAGCCAAATGGCGCTCTTTTCCTTCTAAGTCCTGCCGTGTGTCCAAACAGCCATTTATGACCACATGTGGGGTATTGTTTTACTCAGGACAAATTGCTTTACAATGCTGCAGTGCTTTTTCTCATTTAGTCTTTGTGGAAATGATAAAAAAATTAGCTAAACCTATATTTTCTTTGAAAATTGTATAATTTTCATGGCCTACTTCAAGAGCAAATTTTTCCATTAATGTAAAGTCCAATGTGTCACAAGAAAACAATCTCAGAATTGCTTGGATAGGTAAAAGCATTCCGACGTTATTACCACATAAAGTGAAACATGTCAGATTTGAAAAATGAGGCTCTGTCAGAAAGGTCAAAAGTGGCAAAGTGCGAAGGGGTTAACAGATCATGATAATCTTGTTATTTGGTGTGACTATAGCTTACATGATACATCCAGAATGGGGTACTCTACAGTAATGTACGTGTACTTTCAACTTTGTCATCTACTTACGAGTTAAATTGCAAGATTGAGTTGTAGCCATATGGTAGCGGAAAAGTATCTCCTCCATCCAAGATAAAATTGCTGTAATCCCCTATTTAAGAAAAAATAATGAGATATCAGTCTCGTGATCCTTCAAGTCAACATTGTTTTATGTTTTATTGAGGGGGCTAATGTCTAGGCTATGTAAATATAGGCAGTGGCGTAGCTATAGGGGTCGCAGCGGTCGCACTTGCGACCGGGCCCGTAAGCCTGGGGGGCCCACGGGCCCCCGTTGCCATACTGTATGCTTCCCAAAAAAATCTTCTGTGCCGTAAAGACGGCACTTCCCAGTTACGGTCACATGGTACACTTAGTGTACCATGTGACCGTGTTGTCACGTGACACGTCTTCCGGACAGTGGAGTGGAAGAGTCGGTGCCGAGGACTCCAGGTGAGCTGCAGTCTGTGTTGTGTTGTGATGCCTTGTAATGTATTGTGCTGTTTGCGGTGGAGAGGAGGGGGGGGGGTAAAACACAGCCCCCCCCCTCCTCTCTCCACCGCAAACTTCACAATACAACACAATACAGTATAGTACACATGACTATGAGAGCGGGGCTGCGGCTGTGTAATACAGCCATTGCCCCGCTCCTGAGTCCTGACATGTGCGCGCCGTCAGCATGATGTGATGCGGCCGGCGCTGCACTAATGATCTGCGGCACTGAAGACAGAACATGGCACCCCCATGTTCTGTCTTAAGTGCCTGAACCGCCGCTCATTAGTGCAGCGCCGGCAGCATCTCCTCATGGGCGCGCGCACTTACTGTCAGGAGCGGGGCAATGGCTGTATTACACAGTCGCAGCCCCGCTATATAACGGCGGAGATCAGAGAAACCTCTCATCTCCGCCGCTATTCTCCTGAATGCTGCAATCAAAGCCGACTGCAGCATTCAGGGGAAAATGAGAAGGGGGGGGGGGGTGTGCCCCTTGATCGTGTCACAGGTAATTCCTGTGACGCGATCGAGGGCCATACTATGCATATATGGGCAGACAGCCCTGGGGTCTATTGAAGGACCCCAGGGCCTGTCTTACCATATTTCCTGTTAAGGCATACTGAGGTATGTCCTAACAACTGCCTGTGTACTATCCGTCCACAGGCTAATGTACTGGCATATAGATATAGGCCAGTACATTAAAGTTTAAAAATAAAGTAAAAACAAAGTAATGTTAAATAAAAAAAACACACATTCACCTTTTTTACAATAAACATTAAAATAAGTCTCAATACATAAAATATTCACACATTGGGTATTGGCGCGGCCGTAATAACCTGCACAACTATTTTTTTTGCATTATTTGTGATGTGTACGCTGTAAAAAAATAAAATAAACTGCTTTCTATCACTTATTGTGAGGCACGAGGATGAATTTAACCTCCATGTGCCTCACATTAATAGTAATTAACCCCATCATGTACCTTACATATTAGCCCATTATGAGTGAGAAACATGATGGGATTAATTACTATTAATGTGAGGCACATTCAAAATTCATCACACCTCGCGCCTCACATCAGAAAACGAAATAACTTTTTTTTTTATTACTGTAAACGAAGTATCGGTATCAAAGTCCAAATTTTGGTATCGTGACATCCCTACACTGTGGGTCGCGTCCCCCTGGGGGTTCGTGTGAAGACCTCCGGGGGGTCGCGAGTCACTCACCGAGGTCCCGGTTCCATTCAATCCTGGAGCAAGGAGCTGACATCTCCTTTATCCAGCATTCACTGTGCCCTGAGCGGCTCGACGCAGGCAGGCGGGATGTAGCGACATCATCGCGCCTGTCTGCGCTGAGTCACTCATAGCACAGACCGGAGGAGGCGAAGGATCCTCCACCCGACGTGGGAACGGGGATAGGTATTTAATTTTTTTATTTTTTTATTATGCACATATGGGGGCATTATATTGTATAGGGTCTGATATTGCGGGGTCATTATACTGCATGGGGGGCTGATAAGGCATGAGGGCTGATAAGATGGGGGGCATTATATTGCATGGGGGCTGATATGGGGGAATTATACTGCATGGGGGGCATTATACGGCATGGGGGGCAGATATGGCATGGGGGCTGATAAGATGGGGGCATTATACTGAATGGGGGATGATATGGGGGAATTATACTGTATGGGGGCTGATATGGGGGAATTATACTGCATGGGGGGCATTATACTGCATGGGGGGCATTATACTGCATGGGGGGCAGATATGGCATGGGGGCTGATAAGATGGGGGCATTATACTGAATGGGGGATGATATGGGGGAATTATACTGTATGGGGGCTGATATGGGGAGCATTATACCGTATGGGGCGTTTATGGGGGGCATTATACTGTGTGGGGGCAGCTATGGGAGCATTATACTGTGTGGGGGCAGCTATGGGAGCATTATACTGTGTGGGGGCATTATACTATGGGGGCTGTTGTGCAAAGCGTCTGGGCATAGGCATGCACAGGGGTCTGATGATAATGATGATGGGGGTGTTGGGGAGTGGTAGGGGGGCCCAAGCTGAATTCTTGCACCCGGGCCCATGAGCCTTTAGCTACGCCCCTGAATATAGGTGCTCACTTGGGGCAATATTTTGCCATAAGACATCGATATACTGGTCCCGGTCAGGCCTGGTATGCTCATGGAAGAAGCCCAGCGCGTGCATGAATTCATGTGGTACCAGAGTGTATTTTATACAGGAAGGCATATCAAGGCTCAATATCTGTCTACCTCCAACCTTCCCAACATACGACCAACACCTGAAAAACATAACAGCATCAAGTACCATATTAGTACATGAACAGTCCACATTAAAGGGGGTTTCTGTTTTTTTTGTACATAAAGCTTAAAGAGATTTCTGGAAATGTACATTGATAGCCTATCCTTAGGTCAGGATATCAATGTGTGATGAGTGGAGGTCCATACCCCGGAAACCCCAATAATCAGCAGAAGAAGATGCTGCATCTCTACAGGCACAGCAGCACATCCATGCACATGATCAGTGGGGGTGGGGGGGTCCCTGGGTCAAATCCCCACTGATCACACAATGGTTGCCTATATTAAGGATAGGCTATCAAAGTATATTCCCATAAAATCCATTTACAATAAAAAGTTCTTCCATTTTTTTGAACATACATGGCATTTTATTTCCTCACCATTTCCAAGCCCTTATTTTGCTGTCAGTGAATGAAAACATACATTTAGAGATTAAAAACCTGTAAAGACCAGAACCTTCTCACACTGGGAGTTTACTACACTTATATCCAGTGTAGACAATACTCTCTGGTCTAGCTCGCTCCAATGTATCAGTGTAGGTAGCCTTGACTGTTAGGCTTACAGAGGATAGCCTAGATTACATACCACTGTAGCAAATTCCCAGCTGCGAGAAAGAAGAATTTTGCTATTTACTGACTGCAAAAAGCTTGAAAATAGTGAAGAATGGAAAATCTAAATTTTTTTATACATTTGCAAAACTAATAGAGTACTTATACTATAATTTAAGGGGTATTCCCATCATAAATGCTTGAGAGGTAAGGGTCCCAACTCTGGGGCCCTCACCCATCGAGAGATCTGTGAATCCATGACTCCAGTTCAGGACGACCACACTCCCCATAGAAGTGAATGGAGTGTTGGCTGCGCACTGGGAGTTACAAAAAAAGCCAAGAGCGCTGTTGGGTGCCTCGGTAGCTGGACTCATGGCTATAATATTAAAGAGGTTGTTTGTGATGAGACAACCCCTCTGATTTTCATTCTTCATGGATTCATTTTTGTGGACACTGTTATAGTTAAGCTTAAATGATAGATTTCCATACCCTCCTCCAGTCTCTATACTGATATAGTCTTGTTCATTGCTTCTATTGACAAACTGTACACAGGTCATAATCTCAAATTCCTTCATGAGCGTATCGAACATTGATATTTCGAAACTAGCTGGAAACAGAAGAACAGAGTTATGTTTTTAGGTTTCAAATATTGACAAACTTCATCTCTAGACACAAGTATCTCAGGTCAGATCTATAATAGGGATAACTTACAATAATCAGGGGACACGACAAACGGAACTATTACCATTCCATTTGCTGATTTTTTTCCATTGGCACCCAGGACATACTTTGGCACTACGTGAGTGTTTAACGTTAATGTCACCACCCACAAGGAAGACAGCGATGTCTGCGATGAGAAAGGACAAATAGTTAGATCTATATTGACAGATTTTCACAATGATGAAAAAAAATAAAAAATTGCCCCAAAAAGTTTTGTTTATCAATACAATGCAGTAATTTCATTAGCAAATATTACACACATCTCACCTTTGTTTGCTTCCTTAATTATTTCAAACATTGCTCTGCTGTCAGCGTAAGGATAAGGGGCAATTGCTAAAAAAAAAAAAGAAATTAAAATGTAATACCAAAGTAGCAGCACAAATGTTAGAACATTTTTACCCTTAGCAAAACACTGCGTTCACTAGAGTTCTCTTATGGTGATTTTTGGGGAGAATTGTGTTTACTTAAATTTCAGGAGATTCAAGTAACGCCTCTGCAAGAACATAATTTGAACAATGCAAATAGGGGCATCAATGTTGGATTAGAAATAAGAAACACCAGCACAATAATGATATTTCCCATCCTAGCCTCACAATTTCAGCAAAACAATGCTCAAGATGCAATTGTTCTCTCACTGTACGGATAACATCTACCATGCAAGATCATTATAATTCACATAGGCAACAATTTTCGTGATACATAATAACCATCTGTAGAAACAAAAAAATCTGTGCCAAAAGCAGACTAGCCTCTATTGAACATGTTGAATACTGACAAAATAAAGTATGTTTTCCATTTGATAATACAGTGAGTACTCTTCTATGTGTTTTTAGAGTCAGGAAGAAGCAGAGAAAGCTTAAGATTTTTGTCATTTTTATACATTTGTATTGGCAGAGTTAGTACAAGTGAGGATGGAGCAACTTTAAAGTGGCAATTGGATAGGTGAACTGAATTACTAGTAACTGTTTTATTACTGACTATGGAAACCATAACAAAAAGCATGAGGGAAAGAAGGAAAATTAGCAGAGTTAATTGGGAGAAGAAAAATGGAAATAAGGTTAGATAGATAGATAGAAAAATCTTAACTTACTTTTTCCAGCATCTTTTGTTTTCTATGAGAAAATAGAGACATGTTTATATTGGGAGAATGAGAAAAGTACTAAATACAGGTCTATCTACCTCTCCTTG
This sequence comes from Rhinoderma darwinii, assembly GCF_050947455.1. NCBI lineage: Eukaryota > Metazoa > Chordata > Amphibia > Anura > Rhinodermatidae > Rhinoderma > Rhinoderma darwinii. Next base: position 35,250,465 of record NC_134690.1, on the reverse strand, counting down.
TAAGAGAAGCAGGGATACAGTTACAGTTCAGAGACTGAAGCATCCTTACTTACATTTATTGGTGTCGCCTGAATGAGTAAACAGCCAACTAACCACAGCAACATGATACTAAGTGCCATTATCTTGTGTGTCAAGTTTCTCTCTTCTGCTAGTACATGTGCATCATAGACTCTATTTAAACCCAAAATCGGGGATGAAACAGCCAATCATCACACGGGCATGTGATCATAAAGATGGAGTGACCCCCCCCAAGGAAGGATTGTAATGTGATAGGGTCCACCCACATATAGGCTGGATTTACATACACACAATGAAGAATAATATCATTATCCGGATAATTGGTACCGTATATTCACAGATATCTTGTTAGGATTAAATTAATTCTTAACCAAAAAATTTTGCTCCAATCTTGCCATAAAAATAAATCCAGCACGCCGATTCTAATGAACTGGCCTGCACAAATGCAGGAATTAATCCGTGACCTGTGTACAAGAAGATCCAGGCAGTGCTACTGAGTCCACACATTAGGTGGAGAGAAGAAATCAAAAGAACACCAGGGGGCACCAAACCATGTATGTAACAAAAATATCTGCACATGGGAACGTTTTTAAAAAAAATTACAATTGAAAAATTTTCTGTTTTGTGAGATGTAACAACACAAAATTTATTAACCCCTTCCCGCTGCAGCCACTTTTGACCTTCCTGACAGAGCCTCATTTTTCAAATCTGACATGTTTCACTTTATGTGGTAATAACTTTGGAACTTGTGGAAAAACACCAATATTAAGAGAAAATTTGCAAATATTAGCACTTTTCGAAATTTCAATGTATCTGCTTGTAAGACATGCAGTAATACCACACATAATAGTTACTACTTAACATTTTTAATACGTCTACTTTATGTTTGCATCGTTTTTTTAACATCCTTTTATTTTCCTAGGACGTTACAAGGCTTATAAGTTTAACAGAAATTTCCCACATTTTTTAGAAAATGTCAAAAGCCTATTTTTCTAGGGACTAGTTCAGTTCTGAAGTGGCTTTGAGGGGACTATATATTAGAAAGCCCCCATAAATCACCCCATTTTAAAACTGCTCCCCTCAAAGTATTCAAAACAGCATTTAGAAAGTTTCTTAACCCTTTAAACTTTTTACGAATTAAAGCAAAGTGGAGGTCAAATTTACAAATTTCATCTATTTTGCAGAAATTCCATTTTAATCAATTTTTTCTGTAACACAGAAGGTTTTATCAGAGAAACACTAATTAATATTAATTGCCCAGATTCTGCAGTTTTTATAAATAACTCACATGTCCTAGTGTCCTAATGGACCGAAAAACAGGCCTCAAAAGCAAAGGAGTACCTAGTGGATTTTGGGGCATTCTTTTTATTGGGGTATGTTCAAACGGGCTATTTTAACCATTTAACCATTTTTTCGGGGCGTAAACGTCCAGAAAAACGGCTGGAAAATCGGAAGCAGAATGCCTTCAAACATCTGCTCATTGATTTCAATGCGAAAACGGTCATTGACTCTATAGACAAACAGCTCCAAAAACGGCCTAAAAAATGCAGCAAAAAACGCGAGGTGCTAAAAATACTGCTTTTTCCCTTGAAAACAGCTCTGTATTTTGAGACGTTTTTTAGTAAGCGTGTGAATATACCCTTGGATTAAATTTTAGGCACTATGTCAGGTTAGAATGGGTCTTGTGGAGCCAAAACAAAGGAAACACCCCCAAAAATACCCTATTTTGGCAACTAGATGCCACAAGGAATTCATCTAGGGGTGTAGTGAGCATTTTGACTCCACAGGTGTTTCATAGATTTTATTAGAATTTGGACGTGAAAATGAAAAGTTTTATTTTTTTCCAATAAGATGTTGTTGTACTGTAGCTATAAAAAAATATTTCCATAAGGAATAAAGGAGAAAAAGCCCTCCAACATTTGTAAAGCAACTTCTCCAGAGTACGGAAATACCGCATATTTGGTAATAAATTGCTGTTTGGGCACATCGCAGGGCTCAGAAAGATTGGAGTGCAGGATTGGTTTCTCGGTACCATGTCGCTTTTGCAAAGCCCATAAGATACCAGTACAGTGGAAACTCCCCAAAAGTGACTCCACTTGGGAAACTACACCCCTTGAGGAATTCATCTAGGGGTGTAGTGAGCATTTTGGCCCCACAGGCGTTTCATAGATTTTATTAGAATTGGACAGTGAAAATAAAAATGAATTTTTTATCAATAAGATGTAGCTTTAGCTCAAAATTTTTTATTTTCTCCACAAATAAAGGAGAAATAGAACCCCGACATTTGGAAAGAAACTTCTCCAGAATTCGTAAATACCCTATATTTGGTCATAAACTGCGGTTTCAGCACACGGCAGTGCTCAGAAGGGAAGGAGCACCATTTGCTAGAATCGTTTTTGGGTGCTGTGTCGCATTTGCAAAGCTCCTGTGGGACCAAAACAGTGGAAATCCCCCAATAGTTACCTCATTTTGGAAACTACACCCCTCAAGGTATTCACCTGGTAGTGGACTGAGCATGTTAACCCCACAGGTGTTTTCCAGAAATTAGTGTGCACTCGATGTTGCAGAGTGAAAATGGCAATTTTACCATGGATTTGCCATTTCAGTGTCCAATATGTTGTGTCCAGCATGTGTTACCATGAAAACGCAGCTCTCTAATTAATATGCAGAGTTTCCTGGTTTTAGAAACACCCTACATGTGGCCCTAATCTTTTACCTGGACGATCAACAGGTTTCAGGAGTGAAAGAGTACCATGCAAAATTGAGGCCTAATTTGGCGATTTACAAAGTATTGGTTCACATCTGCAGGACTGATGTGAAATAAGAAAATAAACCCCTGAAAAGTGACTCAATTTTGGAAACTACACCCCTAAAAGCATTTATTAAGGGGTGTAGTGAGCATTTTCACCCCACAGGTCTTTTCCATAAATTATTGCCCTGAGGATGGTGCAAAGTAAAAATTGAAATTTTTCCCCAGATGTGATATTTCAGTGGCAAACTTGTTGTGCCACTGGAGACACTCACTACAAAAATTGTTAAAACGGTTCTCTGGATATGGTGATGCCATATATGTGGATGTAGGGCTCAGAATAGAGGGAGCGCTATTTTGCTTTTGGAGCGTGGATTTTGCTTGGTAGTAGTTTTATTTGGAGTTTTACTGACATTTCAGTTTATAATGTAGGGGGTACATGTATGCTGGGCAGAGTACATCAGGGGCATAGTCAGGTGGTAGAATAATGGGGTAAAAAAAACAATAAAATAATCCATAGATGTGTGTTACGCTGTGGAGCAATCCTTTCTGCACAGGCCGGTGTCGCACTGATAAATGTCCTTTCTTATCCCCTATTTGGTCCACACTCTGCACATTTGCAGTTTGGGGAATTTTGCTGGGGAAGTGTTGTCCTGGTATAATACAGGCACCCTCGCTTCAAGCAGATATGTTTGGGCCCTCCCTTTTCTGGTTCCATAATATTAGGGTCTTAATAATCGCCTATTGAAACAGAAGAAATGTTCCCCCCGGGCCTGCACACATGCATATTTCTTCTTTCCTGACTTATTGGAGCCATAACATTTTTTTTTATATATAGACGTAATGGTATCAGGGCTGTTTTTTTGTAGGATGAGCTGTAGTTTTTATTATTACCATTTTGAGGTACATGCGACTTTTTGATCACATTTTGTCCTATTATTTGGGAGGCAAGGAGACCAAGAAACAGCAATTCTGGCATCGTTTTCTAGGTTTCCTTTTATGCAGCATTCACCGTGCGTTATAAATGACATGTTAACTTTATTCTGCGGGTGAGTATGATTCCGGCGATACCAAATTCATAGCGCTTTTTTATAACTTTTTGCACAATAAAATTACTTTTGTAAAAAATTATGTCTTTTTTCTGTCACCATGTTTTGAGAACCCTAACTTTCTAATTTTTTTGTCGAGGGATCTGTATGAGTGCTTGTTTTTTGCGAGACGAGCTATTGTTTTTATTGATATAGTTTTTCGATACATGCAAATTTTTTATCACTTTTTATTCAAATTTTTGGAAGGCAAAGTGACAATAAAACAGCAATTATGTATGATAGTATAATGGTTGCCTTCTTGAACACAAAAAAAATACATGGAAATATACCCAACATTTCCTTAATTAGTTTGAAACATCTTGTCTCCAAAGTATACGTACATATATTTTTTAGACAAAGAACAGATATATCCACCAACAAAGTAATAGACATTACTCACGCCTTGATGCAAAATCTTGAATCCGGTCGCGCAATGTTTTGGCTCAATAGCGTTCCTCAAGCTCGATTTTAATGCAGATCACGGGAGTCCAGGAATTTAGATATAACACATGTCCAGCCCCGCATGAGCAATCCACTGGTCGCATCTATTCTAGACCCAATCAGTGGATGCCGATGCACTTGTGGCACACGTGTGCATAGACAGACGCAATATAGGACTGCAGACGCTGGTACTTGGGACACATGTTGACTTACCCATGGCGCCATAATGGTACATAGCTATCAATTATTGCAGCGTATATATTGACTACACACGCAGCTATCTATATAAAAATTCTTGATTCAGCCACTGTTTTTAACAGACCCCTGAGGAAGCCGGGTCCCTCCGGCTATACGCGTGGGGAAGGGATTGAGGCCAGCTTTACACTTAGTGCCCATTCAGCTGGTTTACCTTGTCCAGGCTTTCCCATCTTGAGATCATAAGTAGCCACAGTTGGTATTGTATATTGCACATGGCACTTTATATATGTATATTTATGTAGCATTTGTTGCATTGTATTCTTTGCCATAATTGATTTTCTTGCTGGGTTGGACTAGTGTGTATCTATGTCTTACATTAGTGCTGGTCTCTGGTCACGTGTCTTATTTTGGACCTGGCTTTGATACTACAATATATGGAGTTTTGCCCGCTTTGTTTTGTGTGTTTTTTTAACGTTTTTCTTTATCGTTTTTAGTTCTTGTATTTCAGAATCAAGTCATTTTGTGATTGCTGTAATTCTCATAGCAGAGCAGTATTAGTCACTGAAACCGTAAAGTTGGGCGTACATACTTTAAATCACTGGTTTCCCGACTCAACCATAAGCTTGCTTGTTCAGCTTGGCTTTCCCTATCTTCAATGGTGAGAGGGGAATAATCCGCTGCCAAAATCCCTCTTGCAGCCGCTTATTTCCCACTAGAACAAAAAATTGGACATGTTGATCTCCATCATGCCCAATCCTTCGTTCCACGACAGCAGATGTTGGAGACCCCCATACACATCGGGTAGTCAGCCAAATCTGCAGACATTGGCGGGTTCAGATAAAATTCATCTGAATGTCATCTGAATGTCATCTTTGTCATGTGACTGGCCCCACTGTACTCTATGTATAAGCAGTAGCAGTAGTACATCAAGTACATAGAGTACAGCGAGCCGAAGAGTCCTATCGTCATCAAATAAGACTCTTCAATGGATAGAGGGGAATAATCCACTACCAAAATCTCTCTTGCAGTGGCTTATTTCCCACGGGAGCAAAAAACTGGACATGTTGAAATCCAACATGCCCAATACTTCTTTCCACGACGGCAGATATTGGAGACCCCTATACACATTGGATAGTCAGCCAATCCTGCAGACATTGGCGGGTTCGGATAAAATTTATCTGAATTTCATCTGAATGTCATCTGGTGCAGTGGCATCTGGTAGATAAGAGGACAGCAGAAACGAGAAGAGGTGATTATGTTGTCAGGACGCAGGACACATAGGAGATTTGCCTATGTATAAGCAGTAGCAGTAGTACATCGATTACATGGAGTACAGCGGGGCCGGTCACATGACTAATTCGTATTGTCATCAAAGAAGATTGTGCAACTAAGCTTCCGGTCCCCAGGCAGCACTTTAAAAATATATGTAAATCTCAGAATCAGCGTAAAGGGGGACCATGATGTATATTAGTGAGTGTACTCACATACTGCAGAGAGTACACTGCTAATAATTTTTGGTCCCCACATAACCCCTTTAAGTTTTGTTACTGTTGTTTTACTCACTACATACGTTGAATTTTGGTCCCACATGTCTACCTATAACCCTAGTCTTAATCTTAGGACCCTTTAGTGGGGAGCAGTATGTGTCACCTGCAGGCTACTGTTTATCATGGTCAATGCATTATGCATTAGGGATATTAAGGAGGTCTGACAGAATAGTTACAGCCGAAAATTCAGGTTTATTTCGCTTTGTGTTTAGTGCTATGTGATTATTATGAAGATCTTTGAGTAAACAGGACTTTAGAGTGAAACGGAATTGAAGATTATAGTGAATAGCCGGTTTCATGAAGAAAGTAACAGTACAGTAAATGGTCTCATTATTTTTGTCAAATTACCGTCTTGGGTGGTGGAAGAGGTGACAAGTACTGGTCAGTTGTGTTCATGTTTGTCCTGGGGATAGTTTGAGATCTTGCTGTGAATGGGATGTTAAATTCTTTTGTATCATTGACACACAAAGAACAATTATTTTTGAAGGGCTACTGTAACGATTCTAACGGCTTCTGACCTTCTCCACCTGCAGGTGTAACGTGACCTGCAGGGCATATTTCTAGTGCAAGAAAGAAACACATCCTGTGCGCCTGCACACATACACACACACACATATACAATGTCGTTATTTTTTCCAAACCCTATAATTCAGTAACGTGTAGAACCACTTTTAGTAACAATAACTTGAAGGAAATGTCTTCTGTATACATTTTTTAGTCTCGCACATCATTTAAGAGATTTTTTTTCCCACTCTACTTTACAACATTGCTTCAGTTCATTGCTGTTTGAGGGTATTCAGGCCCTTTTACACTGGCCAATTATCGGGAAAAAGAGCGGTCATAGAACGCTGGTTCCCGATCTTTGCCCTGTGTAACAAGCATTCGTCCCCATACATATCTCCTTGTGAAAGGAGCAAACGAGCGCCAATCAAGGAGCTGTCTCGTTCATCGGTGCTCGTTTACATGGCCCACGTCGGGCCATGTAAAAGGACCCTTAGTTTATGCAAAGCTTTCTTAAGACCAATAAGGTTGAGATCTGGACTTTGCCTTGTCCTGTCCTCACCTTTAGCCAGATTCAGTGGCGTAGCTAGCGGTGGGGGCACCATGATCGGCAAGGCCACGCTACAGTATTAACGGAGAAAGGAGGGGAAAAAAATGGATCGTCTGGAGGCGCTGCTGCGTGGCAAAATTTGTAGAAATGACGGTAAAGTCCAGATATAATAAAATCGTTTATTTCAATATGTGGCTACGCGTTTCAACGCTGAACGAGCGTCTTCTTCAGGCCATGTACACATTGTGCTTCTGACACTTTATATAACATAGTGAGTTCAAATTAACAGGAGTGAAAAACCGCCAAATCTGCCGAGGTCAGAGTGCGACCGTGACGTCACACCCGGTTTTTTTCAACTAAAGGGCAGTTAAAACAGATGAACCATTATAAAAATAAATACTTCCTTTTGTTTACAAAACATAGACACTTGATGATTGGGATACAGTGGGATAGTGCCTGAATTGTATAAATTACAGAAATAACCTAAAAGTAGTGGTCTTTAAAAGCCGGGAGTGTGTTCTCATCTGCAATGCATTAAAACAGGTGTATTAAAACCAGTAAAACAAGCTCTGAATTGACAATTTTATATTTTTATATAAAAGATTAGTTAAACTTTCAATATTGTTGATAAGTTTAGCGTGAAGTAACTTTGTAATGAAAGTAGTTGTGTTGCTAGGTTACACTGAGAACGCTTGGTTGAGCCGGTATCACATCCTTCAGATAGGGGTCATGTTTTATAATATGCCAATGTTTGTGCAGGATGGCCCTGACTGCTTTGTTCCCTTGATTGAAAGTAGTGATAAAATTCGTATTGTATTTATTGGATTCTAATTTTTTATGTGTTGGATTTATACAGAAGTTTTGGGACAACTCTGAGGCTTTACGACGTGCACCTTTGATGAGGTTCAAAGGGAAATTCTTAAATTCTTAAAGGTTCAAGGAGAAGAATTTCCTTTTGAACCTCATCAAAGGTGCACGTCGTAAAGCCTCAGAGTTGTCCCAAAACTTCTGTATAAATCCAACACATAAAAAATTAGAATCCAATAAATACAATACGAATTTTATCACTACTTTCAATCAAGGGAACAAAGCAGTCAGGGCCATCCTGCACAAACATTGGCATATTATAAAACATGACCCCTATCTGAAGGATGTGATACCGGCTCAACCAAGCATCACATTCAGACGGTCTCTGACTTTGAAAAACATCCTAGCCCCTAGCAGGGTTCGGAAACCGAAAATGCCGCAAACAAACTTTTTGTCCACATTAAATGGCTCTTTTAAATGTGGTCACTCACGGTGTCTATGTTGTAACAGCATCACTCACAAGAAATATACATACACATCCACCGTCACAAAAGAATTATTTACTATTAAGTCATTCCTCAATTGCAGTAGTTCCTACGTAATTTACCTAATGGAATGTACCTGCCATTTACAATATATAGGGAGAACCACACAATGTCTGCCATCCAGATTGAACAAACATCGATTTAATGTGAACACGGGCTTTCTAAAACACAGCTTGTCCCGTCATTTCTCCCAGGTACACAATTGCCAGTTCAACCAAATCAACATTACACCAATTGAGGACATCCATCTAGATGTCCCCAATAGGTTCAACAAACTCAAACAGAGGGAAAATTATTGGATATTCAGACTACAAACACTACACCCAGGGGGTCTTAATGACATCTCTGAGTCCACATTAGATTAATATATCTTAATTTCAGGCAACGTGATCAACAAAAGCCATTGCTAACATGTTCATAACAGTGAAATTAAAATAATATATAATAATAAAATAAGAATATAATTATCCCTAATGGGTACTCCTTCAGGCATACCTACTATCTTATATCAATATCGATGTAAACCATTTGATGTGATAACTAAAAAGTTTGTCACTATGCCATTACCATTCATTATCTTATATATGCCAAATAAATACACATAGAAGTATTCTTACTTCTTCATCAACTTACCTATGTTCCGTTTGGCCCATCATGTCTTGTTCCCCCTGATGTCTTGACTTTCCTTGGTTGTCCCGGCCACGGAGACGCGTCTCAGCGTTCTCAGTGTAACCTAGCAACACAACTACTTTCATTACAAAGTTACTTCACGCTAAACTTATCAACAATATTGAAAGTTTCACTAATCATTTATATAAAAATATAAAATTGTCAATTCAGAGCTTGTTTTACTGGTTTTAATACACCTGTTTTAATGCATTGCAGATGAGAACACACTCCCGGCTTTTAAAGACCACTACTTTTAGGTTATTTCTGTAATTTATACAATTCAGGCACTATCCCACTGTATCCCTATCATCAAGTGTCTATGTTTTGTAAACAAAAGAAAGTATTTATTTTTATAATGGTTCATTTCTGTTTTAACTGCCCTTTTGTTGAAAAAACCGGGTGTGACATCACGGTCGCACTCTGACCTCGGCAGATTTGGCGGTTTTTCACTCCTGTTAATTTGAACTCACTATGTTATATAAAGTGTCAGAAGCACAATGTGTACATGGCCTGAGGAAGACGCTCGTTCAGCATTGAAACGCGTAGCCACATATTGAAATAAACGATTTTATTATATCTGGACTTTACCGTCATTTCTACAAATTTCGCCACGCAGCAGCGCCTCCAGACGATCCATTTTTTTCTCCTCCTTTCTCCGTTAATCAAGCGGTCCCTTCTGGGAACTGATCCGGATCTGGCAGCAGCATATGTGGATCTACCCTTACGCTTTAAACATCCTACCTAGGTGAGCATGGTAATTGCCCCCTTGCTTCACCCACCTAACATATTGACCTGCACAAGGTGGCGCCGTGTGTTTTTTGCTCTCTCTCTCTTCACGCTACAGTATTAGCAGACGTGCCGCATGCTAGGCACGTCTGCTAGAGCACACGTCTGACTCTGCCCATTAGGAGCAGAAGAAGCCTGCGTGAGGAGAGGGTGAGTAAGCACCCCTCCCTGATCGATACAGTTATTTAGTTAGGGTTACACAGGGATAATAGGTGGTATATATAGCGAACATGGGGGTTAATACATGATTAATACAGGGATGGCTGGACTACCCATCATCCCTGTATATTACCCCTATCATCCCTGTGTATAACAACTATCATTCCTGTATATAACCCCCATCATCACTGTATATACCAGCCAGGCTGGTATATACAGAGATGATGGGGGTTATATACAGGGATGATGGGGTTATATACAAGGATGATGGGAGTTATATAGTGATGATGGCTGGACCAGGCATCATCCCTGTATATAACCCCATCATCCCTGTATATACCAGCCATTATTCCTGCATATAACCCCCATCATCCCTGTATATAACCTCCATCATCCCTGTGTATAACCCCCATCATTCCTGTATATACCAGCCATCATCCCTGTATATAACCTCCATTAATCATCCCTGTATATACCAACCATCATCCCTGTATATAACCTCCACCATCCCTGTGTATACCAGCGATCATCCCTGTATATAACCTCCATCATCCCTATATATAATCTCCATCATCCCTGTATATACCAACCATCATCCCTGTATATAGGGATGATGGAGGGGTTATATACAGGGATGATGGCTGGTATATACATTAACAGGGATGATGGTTGGTATATACAGGGATAATGGCTGGTATATACAGTAACAGGGATAATGGTTGGTATATACAGAGGTCTACAACTCTTTATAATTCAAACTCCGCTGTCAGATGTCAGAGAAATGATTGAAGTCTATGTACACTATTTTTTTTTTTTTTACAAAAGTAAAAATAATTTTTAGCAAAATCGAATTAGAAATTTGCACCAAACACGGGGGCGTGGCCTAGAGGTGAATGTGAGAGGACGTGTGTGACCGGAGCTCCTGCTGTAATCATCCTTTAAGGTCCATATATCCCGTAAAACTCGGGGACAATAGCTTCCCCAGGGGCTTACCAGAGTCTGGAGGTGGAGGAGCACGAATACCCGGCCATAATGACGCGCTCTAAGAAGCAGAAGTCGCCGCCAGCGAGTCCCGGGTCCCGCGCTCAAGATGGCGCCGAGGAGAAGGAAGGCCGCAATAGAGGCCTCCGGCAGGAAGTGGTGGAGAAGCTGGAGAGGTTCGCCCGCACGCCGAGAGCAGGGGGGGCGGCTGCACAGCAGCGAAAGTCGGCTGGAGATCAGGCAGCTGGAAGCTCATCATATGGATCCAGGTATTCTCCTTTGGCGGGGGACATGAGAAGTGAGGAGGAGGAGGAGGAGGAGGAGATGAGTGGCGCCATGCAGGATCAGCCAGGTGCTGGAGGGAAAAGTGGAGTAAGGAAGGAGGAACCCTCCCTAAAGGACATTTTGGCAGCGGTGAAGCAGAATTCTATGGTCCTTAATACCTTAGCAAGTCAGATGGGTGGATTGAAGGAGGACATTTTGCTGCTCAGGAATGATTTGCAGAAAGTTGCGGAACGCACCACTGCCGTGGAAGGGAGAGTCTCAGACATGGAGGATGCGATTCCTCACATAAAGCAGGATGTATAGGCACATTCGCAGGCAGTGGCGACATTGATGGCTAAGACAGACGATATGGAAAATCGGCTGAGACGAAATAACGTGCGCCTTGTGGGGGTTCCGGAAAGAGTGGAGGGAACGAATCCGGATGACTTCTTTGAAAAGTGGCTGATAGACACATTTGGTAGAGAGGAATTGACCCCTTTATTTGCGGTGGAGAGAGCGCACAGGGTGCCGACCAGACCTGGCCCTCCGGGAAGGCCGCCGAGACCGGTGCTGATAAAGATTCTACATTATAAAGATAGAGACAAGATCCTGAGGAAAGCTAGAGAACGTCAAGACATCTCCTTTAATGGGGTGAAAGTGTCCTTCTTCCCGGACTTCTCTTTGGAAGTACAACGAAAAAGATCACAGTTTATGGATATAAAAAGACGACTAAGGGCATTACAAGTGCAATATTCCATGATGTATCCTGCCCGTTTGAGAGTGGTGGCGCTGGGAACAACTTCTTTTTTTGAGACACCGAGAGAAGCGGTTAGATGGTTGGATAGCCATGAAAGGCAGCTGAGACCGGCAGAGGGACGGCGTTGATCCGGAACAGACCGGCTGACAAAAGGAGGCTGGGGATGCGGGACTGAACCAGGTGTCGTAGGGAAAATTGCAAGATTTGGCATTTGATTGGACTTGGAGTTGGAGGGCATGGTTGCGGGGACCGCGGAAGACCGGAAGAGGAGGAATGTGTTTATGGACATTGAGGGGTATTGATATGCTGAAGGGATGGTAGTTTATTTGTAAGAAAATGGCAGCGGGAGGGATGGTCAGTTAAGCGGGAAAAGCACATAACGAGTTATGGTATTGTTGAATGTATGGTGGGCGGAGTTGACCTGCCGATGTTTGTTATGGGTAATGGCAGATACGTTCTGTTGCCCCAACCCTTGGAAAGGGGTAGGTTTACGGGGGAGGTTGCAGGGGGGGGAGGGGAGGTTGCAGGGGGGGGAGGGGAGGGAGGGAAAGACGACCCAGCCGGTCGGATATGTAAAATTAAGAGAACAGGATAGGAGGTGTTGTGATATGTTGAGGGATGATGGGATCACTTAATTGTTTGTCCTGGAATGTACGGGGCCTGCGGGAAGCCAGAAAACGACAGGCGGTATTTGATTTTATTAGAAAACAGGAGTCGAGGGTGATAGGACTACAGGAGACACATATGACTAGGGATTCAGTTTCCATGATGCATAGGGCCTGGGTAGGCCATAGTTTTCATTCTTACCATACTACATATTCAAGGGGGGTGAGTCTTCTCATACATAGGGCAGTGCCATTTGTATGTCACGACTCCTTCCAGGATGGGGAGGGGCGGTATGTGGGGGTACACTGTACAATGTATCATTGGAATTGTGTGTTGGTGGTGTTGTATGTCCCCCCTCCGTTTTCTAGTGGATGTATCAAGAAATTTGCACCAAACACACTGATACACACACACACACACACACACACACACACACACACAGAGACGCTGAACGAAACCATAGCTTTCCGTTTCCATTACTATTGATTTCAATGGTAACGCTTCCGTAGGAGACAAACGGAAACCATTAGCAACTGAAGAGTTACCATTGAATTCAATGGTAATGAAAACGGAAAGCTGTGGCTACCATCTCGCTTCCGTTCAGTTTCCGTTCATGGGTACCCCTGATGGAAATGTCTGACGGAACCCATGATCGGAACCCTGACGCAGATGTGAACGAAGCCTTAGATGTGATGGTAACAGCTCGATCCTGCGTGTTACATGCCCCCCCACCCCTGTGCTAAACCCCTAGCTACGCCTCTGGCCAGATTAAAGGGGTTTGTACGGGGATTAAAGGGGTTTGTAAATGCTTTTTTGCATTTATGTATTGGACACGTAGGGTGGTATAACCTTCTAGAAATCCCAGTTTGTATAAGTTCTAGGGCAGGGCTTCTCAACTTTTTTCTTCTAGGTCCTCACTAGCCAGAACATGATGATGCCTGGACCTCACCAGTGGTTGAAGTCCATGCCAAAAATATTTCTCAATTTACTCCGGAAGCGAGTGCAACATTTAAGGTGTATTCTAATGTGTTGACTTTCATCAGTAGTGTGCCGCACAAATAAAAGCCACCAGGTAAAACCGTGTGTGTTTTACCACGTATCAGGCCAGGATCATACACAGTTTTGATGCAGGTTTTGTGGCAGTTTTTGACTCAGAGTTTTGAACCGAACACGGAAGTGGACACAAAAGAAAGGAGATGCATCAGACTTTTCTTTACACATTTCCTTCCTTTTGGATCCACTTCTTGCTTTGGCTCAAAAAACGGACCCAAAAACTTTGTGTCAGGGACGTAACTAGGAAAGACTGGGCCCCATAGCAAACTTTTGACAGGGCTCCCCCTCCCCTAGGTGTCACAGCCCCCCTTATAGGCAGCCCCCTTATACATAGTGCCCCATGTAGACAGTGCTATACAGCCCCCCTGTAGATTGTGCCATACAGCCCCCCTGTAGATTGTGCCATACAGCCCCCCTGTAGACAGTACTATATGGCCCCTCTGTAGACAATGTCACACCCCACTTGTAGATAGCGCCTCCAACCTCCCCCTTGTAAATAGTGCCATACAGCCCCCCTGTAGATAGCGCCATACAGCTCCCCCTGTATATAGTGTCACACAGCCCCCCTCCCTTGTATATAGTGCCACCAGCCCCCCTCCCTAGTATATAGTGCCACATAGAACCCTCACTTGTATATAGTGCCTAACAGCCCCCCTCCCTTGTATATAGTGCCACACAGAACCCTGTAGATTGTGCCACACACAAACCCCTGTAGATTGCGTGTAGGTGGCTTGACTCTCGGTGCGGAACAACAGATATGATACAGCTTCTGGTTTAACCATTTACTACAATGAATTGAACAGGTCCTTTTCATTCTGGTCGGCGCAGACAGTACCACCAAGGTTGGGGGAAGTTGAGCCCGCTGGAATCCCCCTGAGAGATGTCGCGCCTAACCCCCACATTACCAAGCTTTGGTTTCTGCATGCCTCTGACAGTCACGTTGGGAGCTATACCCTCAGGTAAGAATTACACTCTCGGCCATGGGTTGCATCGTGGGGGTCAGTAGCTCGACCGGCCTTCGGGCACTGTCACGGGTCCTTGCGGAGCTATCCGCAACCTTTCATGGCAACCCTCTTCCGCTCTCAGTCGGCGGCCAAGCTAAGCAGCACGCCTAGGACACAACCGAACAGCCACAGGTGACAGATATGAGTTGTTCAAAGTCCTGGTGCTAGTCCGATACTGACTTATGTCACTCTGCTTATTTACTGTCTGCTCCAAACTCCATACACTTGATATAGTTAACAGTCCAAAACAATCTTTGGAAAACTTCTAACTTCAGACAACATACTTCCTCATAGATAAGCGCAGGGACACTGGCATGTGCAATACTAACGGGCAGGCTGGAAAGTTGGAGACCGTAGCTCAGAATCGACTCCGTGTTCTGTGTATAGGTGAAGGCACGGGCAATTTAGGCCTACAGCATGGTATCTGCAATCCCCTGTCCTTATGGTGACAGGAGGTGCCAATGGGGGGGAAGGAATCCAGTACCTGTACCCCTCTGGTCTGTCTCCTCATCTGGTCCAGCTTGCTGAGTCTGGCGCTGCTCCAATATGTGGCTGGTTGCTGCCTCCGGTATCTCCACACTTGTATCTCGCTGGTCTCCACCGCTCTGCCGCCAACTGTCCGACCTCGCTTCCTCTCTCTCAACCATCTCCACCACAGCCACTCGCTGCTCCCCTCACCACCCTTAGGCTGGGTTCACACGAGCACATTAACGTCCGTAATGGACGGACGTATTTCGGCCGGAAGTCCCGGACCGAACTCAGTGCAGGGAGCCGGGCTCCTAGCATCGTAGTTATGTACGACGCTAGGAGTCCCTGCCTCTCCGTGGAACTACTGTCCCGTACTGAAAACATGATTACAGTACGGGACAGTTGTCCTGCAGAGAGGCAGGGACTGCTAGCATCGTACATAGCTATGATGCTAGGAGCCCGGCTCCCTGCACTGAGTTCGGGACGGGACTTCCGGCCGAAATACGTCCGTCCATTACGGACGTTAATGTGCTCGTGTGAACCCAGCCTTACACTTCCCCCTTCGTTCTGAAGTGCAGCCCTCTGCACTTAAACCTCATAGTCCTGCAAATAAGCTTGTTGTCTGTTGCGGCTACATCCCTGAGGAAAACGTAATCCGCAGTTCTCTTTGGGTGTTGATGACTCCAAGGACCCGGTCAACTCCAATGCTTCTGTTGGCAGCGGTTCCCAAGATGAATTGGGGTTGTTTGAGGTGATCACCAGCCACCAGTTCCCCTCTGCATTAGTCCGTAATGAGTCCCTCTGATCTTCTGGTACTGGCAATGAGATCACGTCGGACATTGGAAAGGTGCAGGGTCGCAACAGGTTCCGGTGTAGGTTTCTATTCTGACCCCGATCTCCTTCTAGTTGTACCTCATACACCGGGAGTTCAGGATCAATGCATTTGATCACCACATATGGTTTCCTTTTCCATCGGGGGTTCCAGCTTACCCCCACGTGTCGCTTGGTGGTTCCGGAGACCAGTACTCGATCTCCCGGATGAAAGATTGCGTGTCGTCTAGCTCAGTTCGGAGACTTCTCTCCTAATCCAACTCTCTCCACCCTGACTTCTGCGATGTTCAAACGCCTCTGGTGGTCTTGTACACCACTCAGCGGGGGACCTGTCCATGTGATATTCTGGGGTCTCCCACAGGAGCGCTAGTAGTAACCGACTAGGACGGCCGAACATCAGCTGATATGGGGCGTATCATGTCGTGCGGTGTACTGTTTGATTGTAAGCCCACACCAGGTCGTCTACGTACTTTGGTCATCGTTCGTGTTTCTCCTCCCCAAGAGTTCTCAGCAGACCAAGTAACGTGCGGTTAAATCCCTCACAGGCCCCGTTACCTTGCTGGTGGTAAGGCGTCGTCCTCGGTTTCTTGATATGTAGATTACATAGCTCCCAGATGAGTTCGGATTAGAAATTTGGCACTTGGTCGGATAACAATCGTCTTGGACACCCATAAGGGCGTAGGACGTGTTTCAATAATGCAGTGGCTGTTGTTGATGCCGTCTGATCCTGGGTGGGAATTACTACAGCAAATTTGGAGAAGTGGTCGACACACACTAAGGCATATTTGTGATCCGACGTGACTTCCTGTATGGTCAGGAAGTCGACTGACAGCAGTTCCAAAGGTTCTCCCGTCTTGATGACCATCGGTTCTTCGCACTGTTCTGTAGCTTTGTGCACAACACAGTTCGCTCATTCTTCGCATATGTGTCTGGTTACTTCCCCTAATCCTGGGGAAAAGAAGTGATTATGGATCAATTGGACCGTTTTGTCCGCTGCAAAGTGGCCTCCCTTGTCATGCATCCATCTGCATACCGACTTCACATCTGTCTTTGGCAACACCAGCTGCCATAGTTCATGATACTCTCGCGGAACCCACACTCTGCGGTACAAGACTCCATTTTGCAGCTCCAACCACTCTAATTGGCGGCCCAGGATTCGTGCTCGCGATGTCAGTCGGCTCCTCTCGACTGGTGTTGGTCTTTTTCCTCGAAGTACCTTGATGTCTTCGTCTAGTTGTTGGCGTGTCGCCCATTCAGTTTAGTCATAAATTTCAGCCATCGTGGTAGTTGCTTTAGCCACTCTAGTGACCCTCTTGGCCTTTGACTCTACAGGGGCCACCCGCAGTGGAGGAATCTCGATTTCCTCCTGTTCTTCATCCACCTCTCCACTAGGGATTTCACATGGTTGATGGGATAGAGCATCCACATTTGTGTGATCCTTGCCAGGTTTGTAGTGGATAACGTAGTCGAACCGAGTCAACCGGGCTACCCACCTCTGTTCCATTGCTCCCAACTTTGCGGTATTGAGGTAGGTCAGGGGATTATCAGGGTAGATGTCCAGCTGTAGTTTGTGGGGTTACGCTCCGTGGGCCATAGGCTGCGGCTGCCATGCGCGATGACCCGTTCTACTTCTCCTTGCTGTTGTGCAAGTACTGTTCCCAGCCCTTTTAAGCTACCATCGGTATATAACCTAAATGTTCGATTGAAGTCAGCAAAAGCTAGGATAGGGGCCGTCACTAGCTTGGGCTTTAACTCCTCGAACGCCAGTTGTTGATGTTTCTGCCACTGTTTAGCGACAGTCCGACTGTGACTTCCTTTTTTATGCGTGGGTTGTCCGAAAAGGAGCTGATTCAAAGGGCCCGCGACCTTGGCAAAGTCTTGAATATATCTGTGATAGTATCCGACTAATTCCAGATTGGCCCTTACTTCCATCGTGTTTTCCAGTACAGGCCACTCTTGCACTGGCAGAGTCTGGGGCGATTCCATTTGCATCCACGAGATGACCGAGGTACTTGATCTGCTGACGGGCCAATTTACACTTACTAGGTTTCAGTTTGAGACCATATTTGCCCAAGTCTCCTAAGCAATGCTCCATTAACCGCTGGAATGTACTCGGAGCGTTGGTGAGCCCAAACGGCATTCGGTTAAATTCAAACAGACCGGTGGGGATGATAAATGCAGTTTTCTCCTTGTCCACTTCCTTCATGGGTACCTGCCAGTACCCACTGGCTAGGTCCAGAGTCGTATAATATTGTGCTTTTTGTATGGCAGTTAACGACACCTCCACCCGGGTAATGGATGAGCATCTATATTTGTACATGCGTTTAGATTTCGTTAACCCATGCAAAATCTAAGGGAGCCAACCTTCTTGCGTACCAGAACAATTGGAGCCGCCCACAGACTTTGCCTCTCCCAGATTACTTGACATTCCAACATCTTGTGCAATAGGTCTTTTACCTCTCGATGTAAAGCCAGTGGGATATTGCGATATCGTTCCCTGATAGGTGGGTTGATTCCGGTATGGATTTTGTGCTCTATGGTGGTGTTGCACCCATAGTCTTCCTCGTGTTGTGCGAATACCCAGTCAAACTGCTACACCAAAAGCTTCAACTGCTCCTTGGCCTCTGTCGTCGGGGCCACTCCATCCAGCCTCAACTGTTGCCACAGCCGATAACTTGAACCCTGTTCGAGAGTAGGAGCCCGATCCTCTTGTCTTGACCTTCCCTCGGTGAGTTCGGTAGTGGTTGGAATGGTCACGTCCTCCGGCCGGACTAACTCGATGCCCGCCAGTAGCGTGTCGGCTGATCTGACAATGGCGTTCTGTGTTGGATTAATCAAACGGACCATGACCATGCCCCTTGCAATTCGACACAACGTCCGTCCTATCACCCACTCGCCCGGATTATCTATAGTGGATACTGTTTCCACCATGACGAGGGCGCCTTTTAGCTGGTGGTGTGTCCCGACCATCAAAGGAATAGCAATAAATATAAAGGAAGTAAATGTATGGATATACAGGAAAGCGCTGCTGGTAAGAATTAATTAGCAATGGTAAATTCCTTGAATTATTTATTACAAGGCAATAAGGCAAAGTGTATCGACACAGGACATGTGTCTTTGTCAGGCCAAGGAAGAACAAACAGTAAAAAATGACATCTTATATACAAATCCAAACAAGGTTACACAAATCAAGAACAGCCCCAAAAAAAACACGAAAACAGAGCTCATAGAAAGAGCAGCTGTCAGTGACATCATCAAGTAAACAGATGTTAATACAAAGTATGTGAATAAACCCAAAATAAACATACCAACTGATTAGTAATGCTTTAGGGTATGTGCACACGAGGTCATTGCGTCCGTAATTGACGGACGTATTTCGGCCGCAAGTACCGGACCGAACACAGTGCAGGGAGCCGGGCTCCTAGCATCATACTTATGTACGACGCTAGGAGTCTCTGCCTCTCTGCAGGACAACTGTCCGGTACTGTAATCATGTTTTCAGTACGGGACAGTAGTTCCACGGAGAGGCAGAGACTCCTAGCGTCGTACATAAGTATGATGCTA
The DNA here is from genome assembly GCF_050947455.1 of Rhinoderma darwinii. NCBI lineage: Eukaryota > Metazoa > Chordata > Amphibia > Anura > Rhinodermatidae > Rhinoderma > Rhinoderma darwinii. Next base: position 35,230,879 of record NC_134690.1, on the reverse strand, counting down.
GGAGCCCGGCTCCCTGCACTGTGTTCGGTCCGGTACTTGTGGCCAAAATACGTCCGTCAATTACGGACGTAATGCCCTCGTGTGCACATACCCTTACCAATGCATTATTCTGCCAATACATGCAAGATGAGCAAAATGGACATTACAATAGCAGGGGTACATAATATGGCGTTATGAGCGGATGAGCCATGGAAAACATGGAAAGAGAAAGACAGAGTAAAATACAACATTTAAAAGTCAAAAACAGCAATTAAAAGTTAATACTGTATTATATTTACGTGTCTTGTAGATTAGTCCACAGGAGGATGCGGACCCTATTGAGAACCTTTGGAGCATCCTCAAGCAAAATATCTATGAGGGTGGGAGGCAATTCACATCAAAACAGAAGCTCTGGGAGGCTATTCTGACATCCTGCAAAGATATTTAAGCAGAAACTGTCCAAACACTCACAAATTCAATGGATGCAAGAATTGTGAAGTTGATATCAAAGAAGGGGTCCTATGTTAACATGTAACTTGGCCTGTTAATTTTTTTTTTATTGAAAGAGCTTTTGATTTCTGTAAATATGACCTCCTGATGCTGCAAATTCAACAAATTACCATTTTAGTTCTCTTTACAACCTTTAAAATGTTTTGATCTCTGTTGTGCATAATAATTTGAAACAGTGCATTTTGAGTTTTTTACTTCTAAAAAAAAATCTGTTATCATTAGGAGATTTGTTCAACAAAATTCGCATTATACTCCAAAGGTTGATGGCTTGAAGATTATACGGACTGTCATTTGCATCGACTATTTAGGAAAATCAGCGAAAAATAACATTTGCATAATAATTTGGAACGCGGTGTAGTTCTATCATGGGTGCCTCTAACCTCTCTTGGTTCTGGAACTTGTCGTGGAATAACTGGTACGTCATGGTCGTAACTTCGGATCCCGTATCAATCAGACCCCTCCAGTCCCCCAATGATGGCCGTCACAACTGGACATCGTCCCGTCAAAAGTTCCACGTTCCCGCGTGGACCTAACAGTGAATTGTCCGCGGCTTGGGCCTCAGCGGCGGGAGCTTCTAGTTTAACGGCGGCTGTTCTTGTCTGGGGAACTGCTCCGTTCTGCAGTCTCGGGCAAAGTGTCCTGGTTGATCACAGCGCCAACAGCGACGAGGACCTCCTGACGGGGCTCAGGACAGTCGAGGCGGCGGCGTTCGTCTATCGGCCATAACTCTCAACTGCACAACCTCCGTTTTCAACTCCCGGATTGCTTCACGGACGTCCCAGGCGAAATCCTGGAACCCACTCCCGGTTGTTCCCCTCCGCCTGGCGTCGCTTCGGTAGGGCCTGTACACTGTCATTCCACATTTGCTTCCCCGGCTTCTTCTCTTAGGACTTCGCCCATGGTCACCGTGGCTCTGACGAAACCTCTCAGTGTCCTCCTCAAGTTGCGACTCTCCAGACCGGAGATGAACTGGTTCCTCACAATCTGGTCAGGCTCGGGTAGTGCCGCACATCCCGCTGGGTCTTTCTTCACCAACCTGCTCCACATGCCTTGAAGTCCCACTGCAAATTGTTTGAGGGACTCCCCATTCTTTTGCACCCGCGTGTAGAATTACTTTTGCAAGTCGGCGGGTGAAGTGACGTCCCCAAACAATGAGTCTAGTCTATTAATGATAGTCTCTAGCATGTCACGCTGGTCGGCTGCTAAGACCAGTTCAGCTCTCCTTGCATACCCCTCTAGGGAATTAAGCGCTAAATCAGCTTGGTGTGCCAACGCTACCAGGAACAACCGGACAGCCGCGTGTACCCTCTCGGCCCAATCTGTAATAGGTACACTCTGTCCATTGAATTTAGGGATGGCCATCAGCGTGGCTTCCATCGGTATCACGCCCGCGGCAGGCGCGGCTCTGCCACCGCTGCTTGATGGTTCCATCCTCCTCTAATCCGGATGTTGATCCTGCCGACTACGCCAAATTGTGTAAGCAGGTTGACTCTCGATATGGAACAATAAATACAACACAGCTTCTGGTTTAACCGTTTACTGCAATCAATTGAACAGGACCTTTTCCTTCTGGTAGGTACAGACAGTAACACTGAGGTTGGGGATGTCAAGCCCGCTGGAGTCCCCCTGAGAGAGGTCGTGCCTAACCCCCACGTTACCAAGCTTTGGTATCTGCATGCCTATGACAGTCACGGTGGGAGCTATCCACTATCCACTCGGCCATGGGTTGCGTCGTGGGGGTCAATAGATCGACCGGCCTTCAGGCACCGCCACGGGTACTTGTGGAGCTATCCACTACCTTTCATGGCAACCCTCTCCCGCCCTCAGTCGGTGGCCAAGCTACGCAGCACGCCTAAGACGCAACCGAACAGCCACAGGTGACAGATATGAGTTGTTCAAAGTTCTGGTGCTAGTCCAATACTGACTTCTGTCACTCTGCTTGTTCTAATGTCTGCTCCTAACTCCACACACTTGATATAGTTAACAGTCCAAAACAATCTTCGAAAAACGTCTAACTTCAGACAACATACTTCTTTGTAGATAAGCGCAGGGACACTGGCATGTGGCAATACTAACAGGCAGGCAGGGAAGTTGAAGACCGTGGCTCAGAATCTACTCCGTCTTCCAGGTATAGGTGAAGGCACGAGCAATTTAGGCCTACAGCATGGGATCTGCAATCCCCTGTCATTATGGTGACACGAGGTGCCAATGTGGGGGAAGGAATCCGGTACCTGTACCCCTCTGGTCTGTCTCCGGAGATCCGCAACAGGCAAGTTGGTGGGGATTACGCCGGGGCGGGCACACTGCCTCCTGCAGATTTTTGGGAGGAACGCAGGCTGGTAGGGGAGATGGAGGGGAAGTGCAGTCTCCCGGTTGGCGCTGTGCCTTTGGATCACGGTCGGAGAGGTGCATTGTAAGAGAATTTTTGGGCCACCTGAAGCTAAGCTGGGGCCCCCAGTGTGGGGCTAGCGGTAGAGGAACGTATTGTGAGGTTACCTGGTTCTGAATAAGGATGTCTGGCTGATGTGGTGTTGTCTTCACGCAGGATCCCATGATGGAGGGTGTCGTCGCGTCGATTACCGGCTGGTGGCAAATTCAGGAGGTTCAGGACAAGGACTGTGAGTTGGGACCGGGTGCATGGCTCATTGAAAGACAAGTGTCCAGGCCGGGGGAGAATTGCAGCTCAGGTCACCACTACGATCAGGATGGATCGCGTGGTCGTTCTGATGACTGGAGGGCACCATCCATGAGGAATCCGGAGGCGTTATCACCTGTCGGGAGGGCCGTACATTGATCGTGGATGGAGGGGTCGACTGATGTCTTGTTATTATGCAGGGGCACCGTTGGACCAACAAGCGTTGGTCGGCCGGTTTTTCCAGAGAGCAGTGGACCGGCAGGTTTTGTTAGCTGCGAAAGGGGGACCTCAGACTTTGGCGATTGATTTCGGGATAGAGAGGGCTTGGAAACAGGTTCAGGGTACGGTTTTGTCTTCCCCTCTGGGGAGTGTGTTGGGGCCGGTTGAAGGATCAAGTACGGTGTTAGAGGGTTCACAGGTTGGCGGAGGGGATTCAACTCAGGCTGGTGTGGGTCCGGTGTCAAATATGGCATATAGGGAATCTTATCTGGTCTTTTCAGGTCCTCTTGGGTCCTCTGGGGATCGAAAAACAGGAGTTTGTGGAGTTATTTTCCCTTTTGCCGTTGGATAACTTTCCAGAGACGAAGGAGGTTGACATCGGTGAAAAACAGAAGAAATGTGAGGAGGAAGTGCGCAAACGTAGGTGCAGAAAGATTTCTAAGACTTTTGGCAATTGGCTGCGTGCCTTTTGCATTTATGCGAACATCTGGGGGGTGAAGGTTCTGGAAAAATGCGAGTCGATTTTTTGTTACGTGGCCGGCATTTGGGTTGCATGCAAGACTTATGGGGGTTTGGCTTGGTGGAGGTACGACTAACAATTTCGTCAACGCTTGGCGGCATGCCCCTCTATGCATTGGGATCAGTTGGACCTGCCATTATGGATGCAGCTCATAATGTCCCAGCGCTCTGCCCCCTTTTATGGGGGGGGGGGCAAGGTTCTGCCCAACCGCCCCTTAACAAACAGGGAGTGTGTTTTGGCCCTTCAATGGGGCTGTCATGCAAATTTAGGCATGAGTGCTCAGCATGTGCTGGTCTCCACCCCTACTCTTGTTGTTTTAAGCAAACCGTTAAGCGCCCTGGGGACGACTCTGGGAAAGGGGAGGAATCAAGTGAACCTAGGCGCGATGCTACAATGGGTCAAGCGGTATGGCAATAGGGCACATGCAATTTTGTTGAGGGACGCTTTTTCGGTTGGGTTTCGCGTTCCGGGGTTCCAGTAAATTTAAAAACGTCTGTTTCTCCGTTGGGAGTAGTTCCGAAAAAGGAGACAGGAAAGTTTAGGATGATATATCATCTTTCCTTTCCGAAAAGCTCATCTGTTAATGTCAGCATAGATAGGGACCTTTGCTCTGTGTCGCATGCTTCATTTGATAGGGCAGTGGATTTGGTACGGGAATCGGATCCGGGCTGCCCTATTGGCAAAAGTGGATGTCGAGTCGGCGTTCAGGTTACTTCCTATTCACCCAGACAGTCATCACTTTCTTGGCTTCTTTTTCGATGGTGGGTATTTTGGGCACATTTGTTTACCCATGCGTCTTTCCCTGTCCTGTTCATATTTTGAGGACTTTAGTAGTTTTGTGGAGTGGGTGGTCTTCCGGTTTTGGTAGCGCCATCCATTACCTAGACAATTTCTTGTGCGTAGGCCCGGCTGGGTCCCCAGTTTGTTGCCACATGTTGAGTACGTTGTTGAGAATTTGGCATTCCTATGGCGGCGAACAAGACAGTGGGGCCAGCTCCCTGCCTCACTTCTTTGGATCACTCAATTGACTCGATTAGTCGGGTTTGCCGTTTACCAGTGGACAAGTTGGCTAATCTACGGGACGGGATTTGTCGGCTAGGTAGGCTTCGGAAGGTTAGGCTTCGAGAGTTGCCTCAGTGGAGTTGGGTCTGCAGACGGATGCAGCTTCTAGTGTCGGCTTTGGCGCGCTATTGGGGAGGAGATGGTGCGTGGCGCGATATCCGTCTTTTTGAGGGGTGCTTCCCCTTGTTGCAGAACTTGACGTTTTTGGAGTTATTCCCCATAGTGGTGGCCGTACATGTTTGGGAGGACCTTTTTCAGAACCGGAGGGTGGTATTTCTTTCAGATGATATGGGCGTGGTACACGCAGTCAATAAATTGTCAGCTGGGTCGGACCCGGTGGTCAGGTTGCTGAAGCTATTAGTGCTGCAATGTCTTCGTTTGAACTTGCTGTTTAGGGAAAAACATGCCTCCTGACGAAGCCGCAGGCAAAACGCGCGTCGAGGCATGCTTTTGAGGTGTCCCTATCTCTTCCGGTTTCGATCCCTATTTCTTTGTATCCATCATGACCAAGGGTATGCATCAACCTTTCAGTTCTCAGTATTTTTTCACATATTTTTTATGTCAAGCTTTTGGGCTTTTGGGCTTCAGGCTGAATTTGTATATCCTTGACTAGGTATTCCTATTTGGGTATATCCAATTCTTTTTTGTGGGGTTACCTCCCCACATGTTATACGCAGCTAGACATACATTGATTGGCATGCATTAGTGCTCTGTTCCTGTCACGTTGGGTTCGTGGACCCACTGGGCTACACCGCCTTGGTGCCATACAAGGATGCAGGGAGCCATCCTTTTTTGTGATGAAGAAGAACCCGGCTCCTGACGGGGAGGAAGACTTCCGTATGAAGCCCCTCTCCAAGTTCTCCTTAACATAGGCGGACATGGACATAGTCTCTGGCAAGGAGAGAGGATATATCCTACCACGGGGAAGGTATGCACCAGGGATCAGCTCGATAGGACAGTCATACGCATGGTGTGGGGGCAGTGTCTCTGCCTCCCTTTTTCTGAAGACATCCGAAAATGCAGCATAATGACCAGGCAATCCTGCCAATGACCGAGGCAGAGGCTGGACCGAATGAATCTGCACCAAAGCAGGCCCAGCGACACAGGGTCAACGGCTCTGGGTAGGACATAGAACGGCAGCAGTTCTGAGTGGAGGGCCCCTACTTGGAACCTCAGTGGTTTGGTCACAGCAACAACTGGGTTAGGCAGGGGTAGAGCATCTACAGAAGCAATTGTCAATGGGCTCTCCATAGGGGTGGTAGGCAACTGAAGAAGGTCCACCAGGTCTCTATGGATGAAATTAGCCACGGATCTCGAGTCCAGATATGCAGAGACCTGATGCATTCTCTCGCCGGACACTATGGTCGCCGGTATGGACAATTTGGATGAAAGTCCTTTTTTACCCAGGGTTGTCACTCCTAGCAACCCTAGGCTTTGGGGCTTTAGGGGACACAGGCACACAAAATGGCCACCGAGGCCGCAATAGAGACAAAGTACCGAAGTGCGTCTGCGTTGTCTCTCCTGGGTGGATAGCTTACCCCGGTCCATCATCACAGATTCCCTAGGAGAATTGACATCAGAGGACAGCAGGGGTTGCTGCAAAGTAGGTCCCAGACTAGGAGGGTCTCCCTCCCGACTAACCTCTTGGAGGCGTTCTCGGATCCGTATGTCAATCTGGATGAGGTCATACAGGGTAGATGGCAGGTCTCGAGCGGCAAGTTTGTCCTTAATCCTAGGGGACAGTCCATTCCAGAATGCCGCCACCAGAGCCTCATTGTTCCACAACAGTTCTCCCGCCACGGTGTGGAAGTGGATGGCGTACTCACTCACGGAGGTGTCTCCTTGGCGTAGTTTAATCAAGGCAGCCACTGCAGACGAGGCCCATCCAGGCTCCTCAAATACCATGTGACAGGTCCGGAGAAATGGTTCGCCCATGCAAGAGCCTTTTCGGTGAGGAGAGAAATGATGAATGCAACCCTGGCTCCGTCAGATGTAAATGTCCTGGAACACAGGCTGAAATGGATCTGGCACTGGTTCAAAAATCCACGACAGGAACCTGCGTCTCCATCATAGCGGTCCGGAAGTGGCAAAGAAAAACGCGGGTCGACACTGCCAGGAGGTATAGTAGGAGGAACGGCAGCTCTTGCTTCCTGCTGACGAACGAGATTGTTCAAAGCTTGGAGGAGTTGGTCCTGTCGAGACTGGAAATCTAGCAAATCCGCCCGCATCTCTTATGACGTCGTCATGGTCTTGAATTGACCAGCGGGATCCATAGCCTGAGCTTACTTTCGTGAAGCGTTCGTGGACCCACTGGGCCGTACCGTCTTGGCGGTATGGCAGCTGGCCAACAGGACGCAGGTCAAAGTCTATAGTTTGTATAGGGTACCTGTGGCAGCTCGGATAGAAGCGAGGCAGGCTAGGCAGGAACTTGGCAGCAGGTGGATGTCAGGTGTGGAGAGGCAGGTCAAGCGTGGAATACAGCACAGCACGGCTACAGCAAGCACGACACTAGATTCAGGAAAAGGAAACAGGAACAGGAAAAAGGAACAGGAAACCACTGGGAGCAGGAAACACTAGGGGGCCATTGCAAGACAGACTAGGGATACAACAACAAAGCTCAGGCATAGAACTAGGGGGCTGGACCCCTCTTATAGTCCAGAGTACACACAGGTCAAAGGTCAGGAACGAGGTCCGGTGCGCGTGCTGCCCCTTTAAGAGCGGGCACAAGCGTGCGCGCACACCCTTTGGGATCTGAGGAGGAGGCTGAGGCCAGCGCTTGCCGACTCGTGGCTGCGGCTGTCAGGGGAGGAACGGAGCTGACAGCCCGCAGCCACGGACATGACGCACTATGTACAGGGGGCTATGTGTGTCACTATGTACAGGGGGCTGTGTGTATGTGGTGTTTTAAAGTGTGTGGTATTATTATATTCAGGCGCGCAGTGTTTGGTGCTATTATATTTAGGGGTACAGTATGTGGCACCATGATAACTTTATTTTCATTTACAGGTGTGGAAATGTTGGAAAAGTGTCGAAGACATCTGAGTGGCAAATTCTGCAGAAATCAGTCATGGCTGGGAGAAGTCGTTATGTGCTCTGGACCGGATGGAGAAGAAAAGAGGCAAAAAACTACTAGAATCTGAGACGTCGTCACATGTGAGTCACTAGATTTATAGAGAATCTGTCACCTCTCCTGACATTTTTATTATAGGAAATCCTTGTATTTCACAAAAAGTCTTCCTGCAGTCCAGGACTGATAGACAATTCCCCTTGTCAGGAGGTCGTGTTCCTGCACAGTGTGAAACTGTCAGTATGTAGGGATACAGTGGCGCTGCCTTGAAAGGTGATTGTGGTGCTGGATGTGGTTTGTTCGTCCTATTATGAGGCCAGTTAGTTCTTGCTGGTTTTCACTTGGGCCTTCTTCTGAGCTTTTCGGGTGGGGAGCTGTTGAGTTCGAGTAAAGTTCGTCCTGAGGGTGTCTTGTATGAAGACGTGATTTGGGATCCAGAGTCGGTGAGGATCTAGCTTCAGGCATCCAGAACAGATCAGATAGGAAGGGGAGTGTTTGTTGCATTCTCATCCATTATGGACAGGCTGATCTGTCTAGTTTTTGCCTTCCACTCCTTTGATGGTCTCATGATTACTTGATAAAGGGGTTCTGTTTCTCCGAAATGTGTTGTACCTCAAGAGACCCTCTATCTCTCTTTTTTATGTAGATTCTATTGTTTAAGACAATAAAATATATATTTATTTTTTTCTCAAAAACGTGTTGGACTCGTAGAAGTATTGCGCCTGGATGGTGTCTCTTTTTTTTACAGTGGTTCCCACCTGGTTCCCTTTGTTTTTATCTACCTACCTTCACTCCTTCCATAAGCTTAGGATTCCTGGCAGTTCGGGGCTGGTTTTTGTCCATGTTGATGGGTCCTTTCTGTCTCGCTTTCAGTTTCTGTCTATCCTCCAGAAGGCTATAGTTAAGCTAGGGGGGCTGCAGGGGAATTTGGGACCCATTCTTTCATAGTGGGGGCTGCCCCCAAAGCGTCTCCTTTGGGTGTGATGGTTGAGAGTGTGAAGAACATTGGTCATTGGAAATCGAGTGCCCATAAGAGGTATGTTCGCCCAGGGCGAGTTTGGGTGCCAGAGGTGTGAGTGGAGTGAGTGACTGGTGTGTGGAGATTGGAATTCCTATTGTTTCAGATGGAGTATTTTTTAATCCTCCTTGCTTTTTTTGTATGTTTCTTTTTTTCCCTCCTCTGCATCCTCTGATCTTTCTTTTCTTTTTATAGGCTTGGGTGAGTGTATTTGGTTCGGTAGGGCTCGAAAGTATTTTGTGATAACATGATTCCCTGTGGATATTGACTTCTTTGGGGTGTGTATATGAGGGCTGGTGTTTGGAACTGGAGGGAATTCTTAAAAACAAACATTTGTCAATGTGCTGCTTGGAGAGGGATTTGGTGATTTCAATTCAGGAGCAAACAAATTTGGACTAGGTCTATCTGTATTATTGAGATGTAATACTAACAGAGATGAGAAAGCCGGCTCCGGGCGCACGTCATTATGAAAGGGTGTACCTATCCAACGGAGGGTAGTATTGGTGCCGTCTGGTGAGTCGTAGGTGGTAAAAAATGTATTATCAATGGAATTGGTGTGATATATCATATCTATGTGTGATGGTTCAGACGGGGCTTTGTGAAATAATGGGGGTAGGTTTATGTTGGGTGGGATCCAGGGTTCTGCACTCTTAAGTTCTGGGTCTATTTGTCTGATGGTATTGTGGTGGACAGAAACTTTTGTAGTATTATCATTGTATTTGTTATGAGTATTGCTGGAGACTGTATTTTCGTGATGAGATATAGAGGTGCTTCTTCTATAGGTATTTTTGTTGTATTTTCTCGTATTTGTGTTTTTATCTTTGTCGGATCTAAGGTTTTCATATGTCCAAATGTGATGGTTCTGAAATGGCTGTTTTTTATGTTTTTGATCAGCAGATCCCATGGTTGGTGTGTCTGAAGATTGACATGCATAATCCTGTCGATCTCGTTTGAATTTGGCTGCTTTTTTTTCTATTACATCTCTTTCTAATCTCGTTAGTCTCATTTTTACGGATGACTAAATTTTTTAAAAGTCCGGATGTTTTTTGTATAATTCTAGCTTGACCCATGTAATATTGAGGAGTTTAGAAAAATGGTCTGATAGTGACGTTCTTTTTGTAAAAAGACGTTACATCATACCCCTAGAACATATAGTCATGTATTCTTTCCACTCTGAGGAAAAATGTACACTACCGTTCAAAAGTTTAGGGTCACTTAGAATCTGAAAACATAGAGAATGAACACATGTATAGAAAAAAAATTGTCTATTATCGCAGATATATAGACGATCTCTTTCTTATCTGGTCAGGTACTGATGAAGAAGCTAATAGTTTTATAAAAAATGTAAATAAAAATTCATGGGGAATTCAATTCACACAAAGTATATCTAAAGAAAGAATAGTATTTTTAGACCTAGAAATTTGTCATTTTGACAACAAATTCATAACGAAAACACATTTTAAGTATATTGACAAAAACAGTTTCTTGAATTTTAAAAGTGCACATTATAAGCGATGGACAACAAATATCCCACATAGCCAATTCAGAAGGATAAGAAAGAACTGTTCTTCAATAGAAATATATAAAGAACAATCCAAAATTCTCAAAGAAAGGTTTGAAGAGAAAGGGTACCCTCAAAACCTGATTAAGCATGCGTACCAAAGAAATCTGGATACTTCCCAAGAAGTATGCTTATTAGAAAAAGTACATGAAAAACACAATAAAGAAATCCCGACGAATAATTATTCTAACAACTTTATCACAACTTTTAATCATGAGCACAACGCCATCAGAGGCTCATTACAAAAACATTGGAGCATACTTCAAAATGACCCAATTTTGAATAAGATTATTCCCCCAAAACCAGGTATAACATTCCGTCGAGGGAGAACAATTAAAAATATATTGTCACCCAACAGACTGAGGTTAAATACCTCTTTTTCCATCTCTAACCATCATCTTAAACCTGCATGTATTTATAAATGTGGAAAAAGAAATTGCTTATGCTGTCTAAGCATAAATGCAAGTAAATCACAGGTCATGTCAAACGTGACGAAAGAAACGTTCCAAATAAACACCTTTTATGACCTGTGAAACCGATCATGTAGTCTATATGATCGAATGTGAGTGTGGATTACAATATGTCGGGAGAACAACCCAGACATTGAGAAGTAGACTAAATGGTCACCGTTTTAATGCTAAAAATGGTTTTTTAAAACATAGCCTTTCAAGACATCTGCTATATAATCATGCATCAAATTTTAATAATATAAAAATCTCCCCTATTGAGCAAATAAACCCCAAAATACATAACCGAATTTCCCTCCTGAACAAACGTGAATCGTTCTGGATATTTAAATTTGAAACGTTGAGTCCAAATGGACTCAATGAAAAAATAGATCTAGTTTAAATCAGAAAAATAAGATATAGAAAAAGAATTTCACATATTCTTAGCAAGTGATAAATTATCGGAATTTACGAATAGCTCAAAATAGAATAAAACATAAACAAAATATTTTAAAAGACATTGTAAAACAAACATCAGATGAGTTGACAGAGATAAAACCTCAAAAGATCTAATATGAATATCCCTCGCGGACATGCAGCAAAATATAAGAGCTTCTTTCCCGACAATTAACAAATCAATGAATGCGAACCAATAGGTACAATGATAGAAATGTTTTCTATAACAAAGCAATCCATTCCTAATATAGAACAAGAGGACAGCATAAATTCAGACACAATTACACAAATTAAATAAGAAACAATACCTGTGAACACATATTTGCCCATTCCAAGGAGCTTCTTTTTTTCCAAAGTTCGTTTCCTTGAAAATCACGAGGAAGAGGTTTCCTACACGTATCCACTCGACGCGGTTACAGCTCCAGAGGCAAGCACAGTGTGACCAAGTCCAAAAAGGAATAAACATCTTAGAAGCGCAAAAGTTAAGTTGTGCTAACGACATAGCACAACTTAAAAAGGTGAGCTCCATTTCATCTTCTACAATTGAATTTTGTCATCTGTACGTTATCACTTTAGGGAGCGCCGTCTCTTCTCTTTTTTTTGTCTTTTTGCAAGTACTTCTATTTTAGAAGCAGTTTTGAAAAAAATAAATATATTTTTTTTTAGCAATTTAGGAGACTTACAACTGTTATAATAATTTAATACGTTTTGAAGTACATTTTTTTTTCCTGCACCAAGCCATGTTTTCAGAGGCTCATAGGTGTCTGAATGATGGAAACCACCAAAAATTACAACATAAAACTACACCCCTTAAGGTATTTATTAAGGTGTGTAGTAAGTATTTTGACCCCCACAGCTTTTTTGTAAGAATTCATGCAAAACAGGTGCAAAATAAAAAAAAAACACTTTTTCTACAAATGTCATTTTAAAGACATATTTCTTTGTAAAGTGAACATGAGAATGAAGAAACACACCCCAAAATCTATCACCCTATTTCTCCTGTGTTCAAAAATGCCCCCAGTGTGGCCCTAATACGCTGCCTGGATACACTAGACCCCTTAACCCCTTAAGGACGCAGCCTAGTTTTGGCCTTAAGGCTCAGTGTAAAGGATCTGCCAGGCACAGCTTCGGGGTTAACTCCCATAGGTAATCAGTCTGCACCTGAATCTACGTCTCTGAGACTGACTCCATCTTCCATCACTCAGGATGGCAGGCTTAGGAGTGGGAGAGCCTATCGCAGCCTGGCCAGATGGAGCTAGCTCCCGCCCTCTGTCTATTTATACCTGCCTTTCCTGTTCCTCCTTTGCTTGTGATTCTTTTCGTGTGGTTTCCTGGCCCAGCTACAGCTCCTAACTATTTGATCCTGCTCCATACTGACCCTGGCTTACTGACTACTCTCCTGCTCTGCGTTTGGTACCTCGTGCTCTCCTGGTTTGACTTGGCTCTTTCACCTCTCTGGTTGCTCACGGTGTTTCCGTGGGCAACTGCCCCTTTCCCTTTGCTTTGTATTTCCTTTTATGTTTGTCTCGTGCACTTACTGAGCGTAGGGACCGCCGCCCAGTTGTACCCCGTCGCCTAGGGCGGGTCATTGCAAGTAGGCAGGGACAGAGTGGCGGGTAGATTAGGGCTCACTCGTTCGTTTCCCTACCCCCGTCGTTACACTCAGAGCCCATTTTTCAAATCTGACATATTTCACTTTATGTGGTAATAACGTCGGAATGCTTAAACCTACCCAAGCGATTCTGAGATTGTTTTCTCGTGACACATTCATGTTCGTGGTAAAATTTGGTCGATATATTCAGTGTTTATTGGTGAAAAATTGCAAAATTTAGAGAAAATTTTGAAAAAATAGCATTTTTCAGAATTTAAATGCATCTGCTTGTAAAACAGACGGTTATACCACCCAAAATAGTAACTAGTTCACATTTCCCATATGTCTACTTTAGATTGGCATCGTTTTTTGAACATTCTTTTATTTTTCTTGGACGTTACAAGGCTTAGAACATAAACAGCAATTTCTCATATTTTTAAGAAAATTTCAAAAGCCTTTTTTTTAAGGTACCTCTTGAGTTCTGAAGTGGCGTTGAGGGGCCTATGTATTAGAAACCCTGATAAAACACCCCATTTTTAAAACTAGACCCCTCAAAGTATGCAAAACAGCATTTAGAAAGTTTTTTAACCCTTCAGGCATTTCACAGGAATTAAAGCAAAGTGGAGGTGAAATTTGCAAATTTCATTTTTCTTGCTGAATTTCGATTTTATTCATTTTTTTCTGTAACACAGAAGGTTTTACCAGAGAAACACTACTAAATATGTATTGTCCAGATTCTACAGTTTTTAGAAATGTCCCACATGTGGCTCTACTGCGCACGTGGACTAAAACACAAGCCCTAGAAGCAAAGAAGCACCTAGTGCATTCTGAGGCCTCTTTTTTATTAGAATATATTTTAGGCAGCATGCCAGGTTTGAAGAGGTGTTGAGGTGCCAAAACAGTAGGAATCCCCCAATAGTGACCCCATTTTGGAAACTACACCCCTCAAGGAATTCATTTATGGTTGTTGTTACCATTTTGACCGCACAGTTTTTTCACAGCACGTATTTGAATTGGGCTGTGAAATGAAAAAAATGACATTTTTTCCAATAAAATGTCATTTGTGATCAAAATTTCTTATTTTCACAGGGAACAAAATACTCAATTTTGTTGCCCAATTTCTCCTGAGTGCAGCAATACCCCATTTGTGGTGATAAACTGCCGTTTGGGCTCATGGGAGGCCTCAGAAGGGAAGGAGCGCTGTGTGTTCTTTGGAGTGCAGATTTTGCTGGTTTGGTTTTCGGGTGCCATGTCACATTTGCAGAGCCCCAGAGGTATCAAAGCAATGGAAACCCACCAGAAGTGACCCCATTTTGGAAACTACACCCCTCAAGGAATTCATTTATGGGTGTTGTGACCATTTTGACCCCATAGTTTTTTCACAGAACTTATTTGAATTGGGCTGGGAATGAAAACAAAATTATTTTTTTCAAATAATATGTAGTTTTGGCTGAAAATTTCTTATTTTCACAAGAAACAAAATACCCCATTCTGTTGCGCAATTTGTTCTGAGTGCCGCAATACCCCATTTGTGGTGATAAACTGCCGTTTGGGCCCATGGGAGGGCTCAGAAGGAAAGGACCACCATTTGGCCTACTGGGGATTTTCTAGTGCGAAGTCATGTATGCAGAAGCACCTGAGGTACCAGTACAGTTGAAACCTGCAAGAAGTGACCCCGTTTTAAAAACTACACCCATAAGGCATTCATCTAGAGGTGTAGTGAGCATTTTGACCGGAGACCTACACCCCATAAACTGTAATGTGGGTTCTCCCGGGTATGGCAATACCCTACATGTGGCTGTTATCAGCTGCCTGGGCACACAGCAGGGCTCAGAGGGGAAAGACGAAGGGGGGATAAGCTGTGCGGAGTGCATCAGGGTAAGTAAAATTGGGGTAAATTATAAACCAAGGGATGTATGATAAATTTTAAAACACTCTTTCATACAGAGCTCTGGTTATTCGGGACACGTGTCACATTGATATATTGTGTCATCCCTTATAGCAGACTTTGCACCTCTTTTGACTTTTTCCCTTCTTGCCAGTTTGGGGAACTTCTCCTGGAAAGTGTTGCCGCCCTGGTACGATGCGTGTGGCCCCGCTTCCAGAAGTACTGGGTGCCCCCCCCCCTCCTTCTTGGTCCCTAAAGATTAGGTTCTTGATAATCACCTCTTGAAATTCCAGGAAAGTTCCCCTCTGGCCTGCACATCGACGTAGCACGTACGCATTGTACAAAGCCATCTGTATGATGTGCCCGGCCAGCTTCTTATACCACACCGCATGGCGCTCTAGGGCTTCAGGATTTGATCTGACAAGTCCATCCCTCCCATGTACCTATTGTAGTCCAGCATGCAGTCTGGTTTGGGGGTGGCCTTTCCTTCATATATCCTAAACCTGTAGGTATACCCTGATGCACTCTCGCACAGCTTAGACATCTTCACGCCATACCTTGCCCTCTTACCCGGCAGGTACTCGCTGAATTGAACCCTCCCTTTAAAATGTACCAGGGACTCATCAATAGAAATACACTTCTTGGGGATGAATGCTTGGGAAAACTGGGCACTGAAACGGTCTAATAGGGGTCTCCGTTTATACAAACGGTCAAAACTGGGGTCATCTCGGGGTGGGCACGGCTCATTATCAGTATAATGTAAGAAGCAAAGTATTGCCTCATTCATTTATTTTTTTAGGTTACAGTTCAGTTCTGAAGTTGCTTTGAGGGGCCCATATATTAGAAACCCCTATCAAACACCCCATTTTAGAAACTAGACACCTCAAAGTATTCACAAAAGCATTTAGAAAGTTTATGAACCCTTTAGGTGTTTCACAGAAATTTAGAGCAAAGTAGAGGTGAAGTTTACATTTTTTTTTTGTCAGAAAATCCTCTTTATTCCATTTTTTTTACAACACAATTGGATTTATCAGAGAAACGCAACTTAATACGTATTGTCCAGATTCTGCAGTTTTGAGAAATATCCCACATGTGGCCCTAGTGCGGTAATGGACTGAAGCACCGGCCTCCGAAGCAAAGGAGCACCCAATGGATTATGAGACCTCTTTTTTATTAGGCACCATGTCCGGTTTGAAGAGGTCTTGTGGTGCCAAAACAGTGGAAACCCCCCAAAAGTGACCCCAATTTGGAAACTAGACCCCTTGAGGAATCCATTGTAGTTTTCTTGGGGTGCATGCGACTTTTTGATCAGTTTTTATTCTATTTTTAGGTGGCGTGGTGACTAAAAAACAGCAATTCTACTATTGTTTTTTTATTCTATTTTTTTTACAGCTTGCACCGTGCGCTATAAATGGCATATTCACTTTATTCTGCGTGGCGATACGATTACGGCGATACCAAATGTTTATAGTTTTTTTTTATGTCTTATGGCGTTTGCACAATAAAATACGTTTGATAAAAAATCATTCACTTTTTGTGTTACCTTATTCTAAGAGCCAGAACTTTTTTATTTTTCAATCAATAAAGCCGTGCGAGGACTTATTTTTTGCGTAACAAACTGTAGTTTCGATCAGTACCATTTTTAGGTACATGCGACTTTTTGATCTCTTTTTATTCCATTTTTTGGGAGGTGAAGGGACCAAACAATTGTGATTGTGGTACGGTTTATTATTATTTTCATTTACGGCGTTCACCGTGCGAGATAAATAACGAAATAATTTTGTAGTTCAGGCCGTTTCGGACGCGGCGATACCAATTATGTATAGTTTATTTGTTTGTTTATATATTTTTATTAATAATAAATGACTGATAAGGTAAAAAGGGGGATTTTTACTTTTAAGGGTATGTTCACACGCTAGCTGTCATTTACGTGTGAAAAGGCAGACTGTTTTCAAGAGAAAACAGCTGCCTCGTTACACTCGTAAATGCTCCTCCTCGCATTTTGCGAGCCGTCTGAGACGCTCGTAAATCTTGAGCTGTGCTTCATTGAGTTCAATGAAGAACAGCTCAAATTACGTGGCAAAGAAGTGCCCTGCACTTCTTTGCCGAGGCAGTCCATTTATGCGTCGTCGTTTGACAGCTGTCAAAAGACGACGCGTAAATTACAGGTTGTCTGCACAGTACATCGGCAAACCCATTTAAATGAATGGGCAGATGTTTGCCGACGTATTGCAGCCCTATTTTCAGGCGTAAAACGAGGCATAATACGCCTCGTTTACGTCTGAAAATAGGTCGTGTGAACCCAGCCTAATACTTTTAAAACTTTTATTTTCTTATTTTTACACATCTTTTTTTAACTTTTTTTTTACTGTATTACTTTGTCCCACTAGGGGACTTGAGGGCAGGAGGCCCTGATCGCTATTCTAATACACTGCACTACATGCGAAATGCAGTGTATTAGAACTGTCAGCTACTCACTGACAGCAAGCATAGCGGGTCCTGACGTTGTCAGGAACCACTAGGCTTCCGTCTATGGCATAGCCAGACGCCATTGTTTGCTGTCCGGTTGCCATAGTTACCATCGCCGCCCGCTATCGTGTAGCAGGCCGGCGATGGCAGCTTAACCCCTAAAAAGCCGCAATCTCTATAGAACGCGGCTTTTAAGGGGTTAATCAGCGGGGACACAGCGATCGGTCCCCGCTGTAGGAGCTGTGACAGCTGCTGAACAAGACAGGAGCTGTCACAGCTCCTGTATGTGTCGGGAGGACGGCCGAAACGGCCGTTACTCCCGAGACGTACTATTAGGTCATGGAGCGCGAATGCTATAGTTACCATGATCTAATAGTACGTCCAGGAGCGGGAAGGGGTTAAAGGGAATGTGTTGCTAGAAAAAATTTTTTTTTTTTTTTAGTTAAACAATTTAGTGTATTCGTGTATTAAACATTGTTCTATTTTTTTTTATTTTTTTCACGAGTCAGGAAATATTATAAATTAGATTCTAATTTATAATATTTCCCAGTGCTGGTCACTAGATGGAGCAATTCCCAAAATTGCAGCATTGCATGTGGTAAAGCAACCACATTGCTTTATGCTGCAAAATTTGAGAAAACTCACTCGCTCTAGTGAGCTCTCAGAATCCCCCCTCCTTTATCCTGGCTAGTGCCGGGAAAAACGAGGGGATTGAACGGTCAAACCTCCTACACTGTGTGTCGCCATTTTTTGAGCTAACACACAGTGTAGTAGGTTAACACACAGTAGTAAATACACAGTAAAACACGTACATACATAGAAATAACTTACCTGCTCCTGCCGCCGCCCTTCCCTCCGGTCCGTCCGCTCCGTCTGCTACCTCCGCTCCAAGTGCACAAGTCCGGAAGCCGCGACCGGAAGTAGTAATCTTACTGTCCGGCCGCGACTTCCGGTCCACAAGAAAATGGCGGCGGACGTCACACAGTTCAACTTGGACTATGTGGGAGCGGCGCATGCGCCGTTCCCACACAGACGGCGTGCAGCATAGTGGATGGAACGGGCCCCGTTCGCATTCACTATGGGACTGTATGTGCCGTATTCCATGTCTGTATGTGTCGTTAAAATTTTTTTTCGTGACACTGGTCCTTTAAGGTATTTATCTAGGGGTGTAGAGATACACAACGCAAAAATGTAAAAAGGATGAATTAATGGGAATTCTCAGATAATCAGGATATATATTGTTTTATGCAAATGTTTAATACATTTTTTTAAATGAAGTGATAGAAAAATATATCTGTGTAAATCGGCTGCTGTGTTAGAAATATATTGCATTCTTATCTTGGGGGGCCGTACAGAAGAAAAGCGACGCTATTTTCTAATAAGGGAGGCATGTGCCTAGAAATGCATTTGACAGTCATATAGACAATGTCTTGCTAACAAAGCAGTTTTTAGACATTTGTATCATTCTGATGCCGTTGTGAATAGCGTTCTGGTCTGATGTGTAACAAATTATAGCGGAAAAAATAATCTGTACTGGAGTGAAGGGCAATATATACAAATGGAGGAAAATGTATCCAACTATGTTGCAAACGCGAGTCTGTTCACTAGGTAGAAGAACACCTGCAGGGCTATCATGACAAGCTTTTTTCTTTTCTGTAACTGGTTGTGCAACGTCTCTTTGGCTCCATCAATCCTTATGAGGGACGAATGTGCCAAGTGACGCGGTACACCATAACAGGCCCCTGCCCGGCAAGATAGGAACCGCTATGTGCACAAAACAACCAATCACCTACAGAATATATAGAGGGGCAGTGCCCAAAACCATCTATAGGAACAGTAAAGGATCACTAAACCCCAAAATGATGTCAGTATTTCCAGAAGAACTGTAACAAAGCCCATGGTGTATTGATAAGGAACAGCTCGATTATTAGAGATCCTCCAAATAAAAAAAAGATCATTCCCGTATCACGGTACAGAATTAGGAATGTAACAGCTGTTTGTTTCAGGACATAGTCATGAGAACAGTCAATATAAAAAAATTGTGGATGTGGGATTTTGTACTGGAAAATTAATTCTATGACTTAATCACCCACAAATAAATAAAAAAAAATCATAAGGGGTAAAATTTGTTTCACGGGTCTGAAAAATATGTGCTCTACAACCTCTTCCACAAGAAATAATCCCGACTTGGAAAGCCCACAAACTAAAAAGAAAATATAAAGAAATTGACTCCCTAAAAATACCCCCCCACCCATTTTTTTTTGTGTTAAATGCTAGTAATTTGAAACCGTGTGAAAGGTTTCTAAACAGTTACAAAGGGCTGGTTTTGATGGACACATGGGGCAATAAAAGTGGGTATCCCTCATCCTGCCATGCTTGCTACATACCCGGCACCTTTTTTTGGGGATATTTTTGGGTCTCAGTGGAAGGTGTAAAAAGTGGCGCTCTGAAAGCCTGCGCATATCCTTAGATTCACAGGATTGTGCAGGTATAGTGGACTCAAAAAGGAGATGCTCAATGACCTTCTCCTGAAATTGAAGAAAAGTGAGCGTTCCTTTTTGAAAATAACAAAACTGTTTTAGGTAGCAACCCGGATGAGGTAGATTGCTACCTTTTTGTACCAGGCCTTATTTTTGCTCTTCACCAGGTAAGGCTGAAGCACCTGGTCGGAAAGGTCTACACCCCCCATAAATTTGTTGTAGTCTGTTACACAGACAGGTTTCTGCTTGCAGTGGTAGCCCTCTCTCCCTAATTGCCACAGTGGTGTCCGTGTGTACGGTGGACAGCATGTAGACATCCTTCCTGTCGGTCCACTTCACTGCAAGTAATTCCTCACTTGCAAGGGCCATGAATATTCCTGTTTCCAAATGCCTGGACACCAACTGTTGTGGGAATCCCACTCTGTTCTTCCGTACTGTCCCACAGGCCCCTGTATTTGCAGCATGGAGGGCTTTATAAAGGGCAGCACCTGTATAAAAGTTGTCTGTATAGACGTAGTACCCCTTGTGCAGAAATGGCTCCATTAGGATCCACACTATTTTGCCAGAGATGCCAATAGTTTCTGGGAAGCCTGGGATATGAATTTGGCGGTCCCTGCCTTCATATATTTTAAAACCGCAGGTGTAACCCGTTGTGCTCTCACACACTTTGTATAATTTCACCCCATATCTGGCTCGTTTGGAAGGGATGAATTGACGAAAAGAAAGCCGGCCTTTGAAGCTCATGTGCCATTCATCTACAGACCAATTTTTGTCAGCGGTGTACAAAATTAGAAATTAATCATTTAGAAGGGTGATTAATGGCCTTAATTTATTAAGCCGATCATAGGCTGGGTCACTTCTTGGGGGGACTTGGGAATTGTCGGTAAAATGCATGAACCGCATTAGGGCCTCATAGCGGTTTCTGGACATCACTGCTGCAAATACAGGGGTAGCGTGGACAGCACTAGAAGTCCAGTAGGACCGGACAGATGTTTTTTTTTAACCAAACCACATATTGAGGGTAATGTCTAAATTTTTTTTCATTTCTGGGACACTTGTGGGGTTCCACATTCTTGAGTATATACATAGTTACATAGTTAGTACGGCTGAAAAAAGACACATGTCCATCAAGTTCAACCAAGGGAAGGGAAAAGGGAAGGAAAAATTTCTACACATAGGAGCTAATATTTTTTTGTTCTAGGAAATTATCTAACCCTTTTTTTGCAGCATCTGCTGTCCCTGCTGTGACCAGCTCCTGCGGTAGACTATTCCATAGATTCACAGTTCTCACTGTAAAGAAGCCTTGTCGCCTCTGCAGCTTGAACCTTTTTTTCTCCAGACGGAGGGAGTGCCCCCTTGTTTTTTGAGGGGGTTTTACAAGGAACAGGATTTCACCATATTTTTTGTATGTGCCATTAATATATTTATATAAGTTAATCATGTCCCCCCTTAGTCGTCTTTTTTCAAGGCTAAATAGGTTTAATTCTTTCAATCTTTCCTCATAACTTAAATTCTCCATGCCCCTTATTAGCTTCGTTGCTCTTCTTTGTATTTTTTCCAACTCCAGGGCATCCTTTCTATGAACTGGAGCCCAGAACTGGACTGCATATTCCAGATGAGGCCTCACTAATGCTTTGTAAAGTGGTAATATTACATCCCTGTCCCGCGAGTCCATGCCTTTTAATACACGACAATATCCTGCTGGCCTTTGAAGCAGCTGATTGACACTGCATGCTGTTATTGAGTTTATGATTTACAAGTACACCCAGATCCTTCTCAACAAGTGAATCCGCCAGTGTAGCTCCCCCTAGGACATATGATGCATGCAGGTTGTTGGTACCCAGATGCATAACTTTACATTTATCTACATTAAACTTCATCTGCCAAGTGGACGCCCAAACACTTAGTTTGTTTAAATCTGCCTGTAATTCATGAACATCTTCCATAGACTGAACTATATTACATAGCTTGGTGTCATCTGCAAAAATAGAAATAGTGCTATTAATCCCATCTTCTATATCATTAATAAATAAGTTGAATAATAGGGGTCCCAGCACTGAACCCTGGGGTACACCACTTATAACCGGTGACCATTCAGAGTAGGAATCATTGACCACAACTCTCTGGATACGGTCCTTGAGCCAATTCTCAATCCAATTACAAACTACATTTTCTAAACCTATAGTACTTAATTTACCCATTAGGCGTCTATGGGGGACAGTGTCAAATGCCTTTGCAAAGTCCAAAAACACTAAATCCACAGCGGCCCCTCTGTCTAGACTTCTGCTCACCTCTTCATAAAAACAGATCAGGTTAGTTTGACAACTTCTGTCCTTAGTAAAACCGTGCTGGCTGTCACTTATAATGCTATTTATTGTCACATAATCCTGTATATAGTCCCTCAATAGCCCCTCAAACATTTTCCCCACGATGGATGTTAAGCTTACTGGTCTATAATTACCCAGGGAAGACATAGAGCCCTTTTTGAAAATAGGCACCACATTTGCCCTGCGCCAGTCCCTTGGCACTATACCAGTCACTAGAGATTCTCTGAATATTATGAAAAGGGGGACAGAAATAACTGAACTAAGCTCTTTAAGAACTCTAGGGTGTAACCCATCTGGTCCCGGGGCCTTGTGCACATTTATTTTATTTAATTTAGCTTGGACCATCTCTACATTCATCCAATTCAGTATATCAACTGATATATTAACAGCACTGGCACCGGCTACATCAGCTGCTCCTTCTTCAGTTGTATATACAGAGCTAAAGAACCCATTTAGTAACTCTGCCTTCTCTTGATCCCCTGTGACCAACTCCCCATTACCACTATCTAGGGGTCCTACATGTTCAGACCTGGGCTTTTTTGCATTTATATGCTTGAAGAATTTTTGGGGATTTGTTTTACTATCCTTGGCCACCTGCCTTTCATTTTGTATTTTTGCTAATTTTATTACATTTTTACAGATTTTATTAAGCGCTTTATATTTTACAAAGGCTACAGCTGTACCCTCAGATTTGTATTTTTTAAATGCCCTTTTTTTGTCATGTATTGCCCCTTTCACAGAAGGTGTAAGCCATGTGGGGTTTAATTTGAGTTGTTTATACTTGTTACCTGTAGGAATAAATTTTGCACTATAATAACTCAAAGTAGATTTGAAAATCTCCCATTTATCATTTGTTCCATTATTTGACATTAGTTCTTCCCAGTCTATATCCTGAATTGCAGCCCTCATCCTGGGGAAATTGGCTTTCTTAAAATTAAATGTTTTTGCCCTCCCAGCCTGCGTTTGTTTTTTACAGTATAGGTAAAATGTAACTATATTATGATCACTGTTACCGAGGTACACCTCTATAGCGACTGCTGTATCTACCACCATAGGACTATGGGGTTCAGCGGTAGAATAGGAATCGTCACTGTCGGGAAAAAGTTCTGAAGCGGTGTCAGTTTCACTTTCAGATATGCAAAAAAATGGGACATAGAATGTAATTAAAACCACAGAAAAGGCCATACTCACAGATTAGGTGGTGGGTAAAAAAACCCGTTCCAAACAGGACGCAACCAGGTCAGAGAATGCTGTTGAAGGAAAGTGCCCAGGTGTGTTTAAATAATGATAGCCGCTCCCACTAACCTTGAGGGGAGTGGTGTGTTGGGCATAGAAGTAAATGTATAATAATAATAAATAAATAATAAAGTACTGTGTATAGTGTACATGTGAGGTATAGGGGACATGACTAAGTGTAGTGTGTAGAAATCAGGGCTGTGAGTGAAACAAAACGTGAGTGTAGTGTGTAAAACATGGAGGCATAGTGTTTGGATAGTGAGGCACAGCATATATAGCCGAATAGCAGCCTATTTATAATGCCCATACTGTAAGAGAGCGGGCTGCCCTGCATGCAGTGCCAAACATCCGCACACCAGGCTATCCCAGCATCATAAGACCCGGGCGCGTCCTGAAAAAAAGGTATGTACAATGTAAGTAACCATGAAAAAACATGGGGTATTAGTTGTCGTTTTGGCCAAAAGAACGCAAGCTCGTTTCACTTTCAGAACTGTTGGAACATAGCAAGGCGTAGGCTTGCTTCGCGCTGTACAGTCTCTGAGACATTATATTTATAGATATGTATGTATGTATGTATGTACAGTATATATATATATATATGCCCTATAAGTCCTATAAGAACCCTAAGGCTGGGCTCACACACCTTATTTACGGACGTAATTCGGGTGTTTTACACCTCGAATTACGTCCAAAAATAAGGCTCCAAAGCGCCGGCAAACATCTGCCCATTCATTTGAATGGGTTTTACGATGTTCTGTGCACACCGGCTGTTTTTTTACGCGCCGCTGTCAAAAGACGGCGAGTAAAAAGACGCCCGTGTCAAAGAGGTGCCTGTCACTCCTTGAGACGTAAATGGAGCCGTTTTTCATTGGCACCATTCAAAAACAGCTCCAATTACGAACGTAATTTCCGCCGCGAAAAACGCGAGTACAATCAATTACGTCTGAAATTCAGGAGCTGTTTTCTCCTGAAAATAGCTCCGTAATTTCAGCCCTATAGGACTAAAAACTACACTAACTATTATTTTTTTTATTTTTTATAACAGACGTAATAAAATAAAGCCCTAATGTAGTCTTACGGCTATTATGGCCCTAAACACTAATGCTAAACTAGCACTAACCCTAAACTAACACTTACGCTAAACTAGCACTAACGCTAAACTAGCACTAACGCTAGTCTAGATTTTATATTATATATATATATATATATATATATATATATATATATATACTAGAAAGCGGTGATTTGTTTCTTCACTTTTTTTTACAGCACAGGACGCAGACTGATCTCTCTCTCCTCTCAAGGAACAACTACAATGAGAGGAGAGAGAAACACAGCCCATGTCCTGGCTGTGTTATTAAAATAACTGTCTTTGATCTCTGTGATAGGTTTTATCACACAGATCACCTGATCAGGGACCAGTCACAACGGTCCCTGATGGTTTCTGTGCCAGCTGCTGACACAGGCAGGTTATGCACAGTGCATGCGCGCGCCATTTTGTGTGTGAGGGGGGGAATCGGAAGGGGGGAATCAGACGTGGGAGGGGGGGTGATTCATCTGGGGTATACTGGGGAACACTTATTACCCTTTCTCTCTAAGGAGTTATTCCATGAGAGAGAAAGGGTAACGATCTGCCGCTTTGCAGTGACCGCCGTGATTTAACGAATCACGGCGATCACGTGACCAGAGACCACTCGTTATGGTCTCTGGTTGTTGCTCTGAACCCTCAACTACCTCCGGTAACTGAGAGAACGGAGCTTTGATCATTTATTTTGGCGCTACATTAGGCTAAAGCGCTGCCGTGTAAAGGCGGCGCCTTAGCCTAAAGCCCCTTAGTGACCGCCGTGAAAAGGCGTATTGGTGGTCACTAAGGGGTTAAAAAACATATTTCCATTGATGGGAATTAATTTCCTCCATGGAGAATGGTTACAAAGCCGAGTGACAACCATTATGGTCATCATCAGAACTCCTCCAGGACTTTCCCAGACTCTCCCCTCTCCACAGCCACATAACTCTGTTTATTTACCCATAAAGCAGGAAAGACATGAAGTGAAAGAGAAAACAGAAGAACAGAGTTTTTAAAATTTATTTTTTTAATTTCCGCAATGATAATGAATTAACTAAATCCAGGTGGCAAATTTGGGAAAGGTATTGCCGCTGATGATGATTGATGTTCGGGCTCTACATGTTGTCTCGTAGAGAGAGAAACCTAAAGAGAAAGAGGTCAAGTACATTCAAAATAATGTGTAATAGAAAAACTTTCTTTATTAACAGATAGAAAGACAAACAGTTAAAAATGAGTCATACAGTGTAAAAGGGCGTCAGCCCACACGGAATACATGAAAAGATACTGATGATGGTATTAAATAACAAAGACCCAGGGTTAAATGTTAACAGTGAACAGCTCGATACATGTAGCATAAATATAAGGGAATAGATCAAGTGATCAAGTAATTCTGATGTCTATAACACCATAAGCTGGTATTGGTAGTTGTAATCAGTAAATATAGGTTAATATCATGTAGCAGTATAGCTGAGACTGATTGAGGAGCAGTACAACCTGGATCTAAGTGGCCATGTGCATTAGGTAAATAAAACATGTCACGTACCCGGATTCATGTAGCCGCATGGGGGAGACGCCAAGCCCGACGCGCGTTTCGGCGGATGCCTTCATCCGGGGGTGGCGTCTTCCCTGCGGGACCCTCCCTTATATCTGAACATGATTAGAGAAGATTGGTATCCGTGTGGGTCATATGGGAGGTTATTTCGGCGACAGGCCGGGGGTAGCAAGATGGCTACTGCCCCACTTCCGGTGAACCGCGTCATCGAGGCGGACGTGCGCGGACGCTGTCTGACAGCGCCGCCCACGTCCAGCCAGGATTGAAGACCCGGCCGAAAGTGAGTGAGCCACTCCCCCACCCCTAGCTAGCGCACACCTCTCTCACCCCGTACCACTGGTTCAGAAGCAGGCTTATGAAACAGTTAGAGATAACTGAAATAAATGTATGTAGATATAGATAAGGGGATCGGGAGACGATAAATGTTAGTTTAATACCAAGAATATGGCACATATGAATGTAACCTGTGAAGAAGAGAAAAAGCAGAAAAGAAGAGAAGGGAGAAACGGAAGAAACAAAGAAGGAAATCAGAGACAGAAAAAACGCAAGTGTGTGTGAATGTTGACAAGAGGACGGTCCATGTAAACACTTGGATGATACACTGAAATGTAAATAAGGGACCGAAAAAAACTAAAAAACTGAATAAATAAATAATTAATGGATTACTAAGTGAAGGAAGTGACAAAATATGTGTAAATAAAGAAATAACAAACCCATACCATTTCATTGTATGTATGTATGTGATGAATATGCAAATGTATGAAGTACTGTATGTGAAAATTCTATATATATATATAAATAAATAAATAGTCAAACATGTTCATAATTATGAATACATCAAAAATAAATAAAAATTATATATATGTATAAATGTATCCATATACTGTTGTGTAAAAGAGAAAACATAATGTGTATAAATAAATGTAGCAAAAAAAGAGCATAATTAACATATGTATTAGGTTTGCCAAGATTAAATAGTGTAAGACCATATATTAAAGAGAAACAAGAAAAAAGATGTATATATAGACTATTTATATTTATGCACATACATGATCAGTAGTGTTCACATTCAGTACATCAATGGTTTCTTGATCCATCAAGGATCGCCAGGCGCCATCTCTGGCTTTGTAATCCATGGGACCCACGGATTACAAAGCCAGAGATGGCGCCTGGCGATCCTTGATGGATAAAGTTTTTAGAGATGAGTCTGCAGTGTCTGGTTTTAGTGGTTCAGAGAGTGTGAGTGAACTCCAGTATAGATACAAAAATTTACTCCATAGACGCATGAAGGTCTGGTGGAACAAAGTGTTCCTAGAAAATTATATTCAGAGATGTCTTATCCCAAGGGGTCTTAGGATCAAAATCTTTCCCTCATTTCCAATCAGTGATGAAACTTTCATCACTAGGTGGGAAGATATTTGTAACAATAGTTCCAAAAAGTTCATGGAACTCTTGGTAGGACTCAACCAAGACACACTCGCTTTGCTGGACGCAGAAATTGAAGATGTTCAATCTCAGCTTATTGCACTCTTATCTGTAGATAGTATGGCCAGATTTAGACAAAGTCTTGAAGTTCAATTCTCCGAATGGGAGAAGGAAATTCAAGCTACAAAATCTAAAAAGTTCACCAGAGATGTTGGAGATTTCCAGCAAAACCAGGTGTACAGATGGAGGAGAAACAAAATAGGTGGTCGGAGTCGCACACCCTCTGTATCCTCTATCTCCTCTCTCAGTGAAACAGTAAATGCATTCTCTCGTTTCAATCAACCATCTGGCTCACGTCCAAAAAGAAAATTTACACAAAGACAAATGGCAAACAAGAAGAGACCAGATACGCAAGATCCTACTCATCGCCTAAAGGTGATTAACCTATCTGTACACACTTTTTCAGATATAGACAGAGAGGTCATTGAAAAGGGTCTTACTTTCTCACCTTGTAATCGCTTTGATGCTTTCTCTGTAGTAAAAGATCTCAACATGTTTGGTCGGTCACTTATACACAAAAAATGGTTCCACAAATCCACTCATGTGGATCTTTTTCCTACCACAGAGGAGCAACAAGCATTAGGGACTCTTGAGGAATTGTTGGAAGAACAGGATACTACTGTTTCAGGTAAAATCCCAGTATGTGTTCGTATGAAATCCAAGAAATTCCCCCCTCTTAGTTTGTGCCCCGCTGTAGATTCTTTTGTTAAGGCGGTTACACTAGAATTTCAAAATATTCCTGCTAATGTCAAGCATGATAATCTAACCACATTACAACGTGAAAGCTTAAATAGATTACAGAAAATGAAGGATGTTGTATTCAAGGCTGCCGATAAAGGCGGGAATGTTGTTGTATGGCCCTGTCACATGTATGAGGCCGAAGCCTACAGACAATTGCGTGACAGACAGTGCTACAAAAAACTAACATTCAATCCCTCATCCTCTTTTAGATCTACACTGCAGCAGATATTTTCGAAAGCCTTACAAGAAGATGTTATAAATAAGGATTTGTTAACCGCACTTACAACGGTTGAACCTACTGTCCCTACGCTGTATTTACTCCCTAAAGTGCATAATAATGACAAAATACCACCAGGAAGACCAATAATTTCAGGTAGGGGCAGTATTACAGAGAAGTGCTGTAAATATATTGACCACCACCTGAAGGATTTGGTTATAAACCTTCCTTCATATGTTCGTGATTCTGCAGATCTTCTTCAGAAAGTTAGCGGCATCAGCATTGACGATGATATGCTGCTAGTTGCGATTGACGTTGAATCGCTCTACACTAGTATTAGGCATGCTGATGGCATTAGGGCCACTAAATTCTTTCTGTCAACTACGAATTTGGAAAAATCCATGTGTGATTTTCTTGCTGAACTATTGGAATACACCTTGACGCACAACTTTTTCACCTTCAATGGGCACTTTTACCTACAGCTCCAGGGAACGGCGATGGGGGCTGCTTGTGCACCCTCATATGCCAATCTGTTCCTTGGACTGTGGGAGAGGGACCTTTTCTCAGATGGCCAGGATGATTCAATGGACCGGATCCTGTTTTGGGTACGGTACATTGATGACATCCTGGTCATTTGGAAGGGTACTGCCTCTGAGCTGGACAAATTCATGGTAGAGCTCAACAAGAACCAGCTCAATCTTAAATTTACGTACAAATCCAACAGTCAGCACATTGATTTTTTGGACATTAAATTAACCAAGGACATTGATGGTTTTTTACAGAGTGACGTGTATCGCAAGGAGACCTCGGTTAATTCTTTACTGCATTTTTCATCCTCCCATCCACCACAGACCCTACAGGCGATCCCTATCGGGCAATTCCTGAGGATAAGGAGGATATGCTCCTCTGACACCATTTTTGAGGAACAGGCCAAGGACTTAAAAAACCATTTCATAGATCGAGGCTATAGTATGCGGTCCATCAAAAAGGCGTATCACAGGGCCAAGTATACAAATAGAGATGATCTTTTGTTTCCTAAGAAGAAGAGAGATACACAGAATAAGGTGAGGTTTATAACAAACTATCACTCGAGGTGGCCGCAAATGAGGGAAATTTTCAAAAGGTATTGGCCCATTTTGCTCACAGACCCAATTCTCACCAATTATGTGACTAGGTACCCCAGCATAACAGCAAGACGTGGGAGAAATTTGAAAGATCATTTAGTGAGGAGTCACTATGATCCGGTTACGAGAAAATATCCGTTTGGATCAAAGGGAGCAAAGTGGGGGTGTTCCCCCTGTGGGCATTGTGTGGCATGTCCTAATATCGAGAGGATCACAACTTTTCCTAATGTTACAGGTACGAAAACGTATACTATAACACATCCGATAACATGCACCACCAAAGCAGTGGTGTATTATGCAACATGTCCATGCCCTAAAGTATACATTGGTCTCACCTCTAGGGAGCTAAAAGTGAGAGTGAGGGAGCATATGTCCGATATCAGACGAGCAGCGAATGAGGAAGTCATGGAAACTTTGAAACCGATACCGCGACATTTTAAAGTACATCATTCCTGTGATCCAACAAAACTAAAGGTGAGGGGCATTGATCATATTGTCACAAATATGAGAGGAGGCAATATTAAGCAAAAATTAGCACAATGCGAAGCACGTTGGATTTGGACCCTTGGGTCAATGTATCCATCAGGCCTCAATGAATCTTTGAGTTTCGCTCCATTTCTCTGAACCACTGACTCCCTGTGGGTCTAGGTTTTTTAATTATTTTTAATCAATAAATATATATTGTTTTATTTTATTATGTATATATATATACAGTCCTTACCTTGTTAACTACCCTCTTCTATGAACTCTTTATCTTTTGAAGGTATATAGAAATGCAGGTATATTTGGAGATATATATGCTGAAGATATTGGAGGCTATGGACTCTGGAGGCGTTGAAGATATTATATATGTATGCTCCTTGGCCACTGGCATGGTGTCATTCTACTCATCGTTTCTATATTGTATATATGCTTTATCGCTCTCTTTCTACTATGGGGATGCTGTCATCAGATCCATGTGGGGTTCTTTATCGATCACACTATGCACTTTAGACATACACATGCGGGTATAATCTACGTATTATATATATTGTCATGTTTTATAATGTATTGGTAACTGGTATTAATTATGTATCTTATTATTCTATATATTTCACTATTGACTTTATACACATCTACGAATTTTTTAACATATAGATATGTAGATATCTATGTACTGCCATTATACACATATTGATTGATTTTTTAACACATAGACATGTAGATACTTATTTGACTTATTTTTGCATGTCTTTTATATACATATACCTGTGCATGTTGTTTTTTTATATATATATATATATACACATATATTTTTTATTGATGTATTTCTTTACCATGGATTTTATTCATTTATTTATTGTGCACCCATGCCTAATAGTGTTTATAGATACCCCTGCTTGTTGGTTTATGTCTTGCAATACATTTCTGTGCATTTGTGTATGTTTCTTTTGTGTATGGACTGAAACCATTGATGTACTGAATGTGAACACTACTGATCATGTATGTGCATAAATATAAATAGTCTATATATACATCTTTTTTCTTGTTTCTCTTTAATATATGGTCTTACACTATTTAATCTTGGCAAACCTAATACATATATTAATTATGCTCTTTTTTTGCTACATTTATTTATACACATTATGTTTTCTCTTTTACACAACAGTATATGGATACATTTATACATATATATAATTTTTATTTATTTTTGATGTATTCATAATTATGAACATGTTTGACTATTTATTTATTTATATATATATAGAATTTTCACATACAGTACTTCATACATTTGCATATTCATCACATACATACATACAATGAAATGGTATGGGTTTGTTATTTCTTTATTTACACATATTTTGTCACTTCCTTCACTTAGTAATCCATTAATTATTTATTTATTCAGTTTTTTAGTTTTTTTCGGTCCCTTATTTACATTTCAGTGTATCATCCAAGTGTTTACATGGACCGTCCTCTTGTCAACATTCACACACACTTGCGTTTTTTCTGTCTCTGGTTTCCTTCTTTGTTTCTTCCGTTTCTCCCTTCTCTTCTTTTCTGCTTTTTCTCTTCTTCACAGGTTACATTCATATGTGCCATATTCTTGGTATTAAACTAACATTTATCGTCTCCCGATCCCCTTATCTATATCTACATACATCTATCTCAGTTATCTCTAACTGTTTCATAAGCCTGCTTCTGAACCAGTGGTACGGGGTGAGAGAGGTGTGCGCTAGCTAGGGGTGGGGGAGTGGCTCACTCACTTTCGGCCGGGTCTTCAATCCTGGCTGGACGTGGGCGGCGCTGTCAGACAGCGTCCGCGCACGTCCGCCTCGATGACGCGGTTCACCGGAAGTGGGGCAGTAGCCATCTTGCTACCCCCGGCCTGTCGCCGAAATAACCTCCCATATTACCCACACGGATACCAATCTTCTCTAATCATGTTCAGATATAAGGGAGGGTCCCGCAGGGAAGACGCCACCCCCGGACGAAGGCATCCGCCGAAACGCGCGTCGGGCTTGGCGTCTCCCCCATGCGGCTACATGAATCCGGGTACGTGACATGTTTTATTTACCTAATGCACATGGCCACTTAGATCCAGGTTGTACTGCTCCTCAATCAGTCTCAGCTATACTGCTACATGATATTAACCTATATTTACTGATTACAACTACCAATACCAGCTTATGGTGTTATAGACATCAGAATTACTTGATCACTTGATCTATTCCCTTATATTTATGCTACATGTATCGAGCTGTTCACTGTTAACATTTAACCCTGGGTCTTTGTTATTTAATACCATCATCAGTATCTTTTCATGTATTCCGTGTGGGCTGACGCCCTTTTACACTGTATGACTCATTTTTAACTGTTTGTCTTTCTATCTGTTAATAAAGAAAGTTTTTCTATTACACATTATTTTGAATGTACTTGACCTCTTTCTCTTTAGGTTTCTCAGTATATATTCATGGTCAGAGTACCAGGTCATGTTGGGTTTACATGTATGTTCCTCCTACTTCATAATCTTGGTTATTTATGTCACTTTGACTGTTACCGGTACTTACGAAGATATATATCTTTAGTATCTTTTCTGATGTGGAGTGCATACGTTTGCTGCATGTGTACAATTTGGTTTTCTATGTTGTCTCGTAGCTTTGTGTTTGATGTCCTATATGCCGCCTCAAATAAAATACTCCCTTTCCCTTTCGAGGATCCAGTAAGTCTTCGTTGACTTTTCAATGTTTGTTGATAGAAAAGTTATTTTCTGCGTTTTTTTTTATAAGATGTCAAATTGTGCGTATTAAAAAGTGATGATGGTTCTTCATGGTGACCTGTAGAAGAACACATATTTTATAACCAGAAGAATACGACCATGACACACAGCGGAGTAACATGCAGTCACAGGGCCCCAGAGCAATATATGGCCCCACATCACCCCACCGACCAGGACTAATAGGTGTGGGAAATGGATGCGACTGAAAATTCATAGAATAGAGAGTTTACTGTAGTCTGCCCCTGTCTATGGAGGGTCATATACTCACTGGTGATGTGCTCATATTCTGATGTCATTTTCTGAAATTATAGATGTTCTTGTCTGGAAAAAAGGGAATGAGTTATACAGATTGATTGACTTATAGCTGTATACAGATCATATACAAAACACATGTCCTGGACTGGGGAATGTCCCTGTCTGGGGAGGGTCTCATATACTTACTGTTCAGTCTGATTTTTTGCTGCCCATAGCGGAAACTGTTGATGTTATTGTCTAGAAAAAAGGTAAGAAATTAAGCAGATTGATTGACAGGTCACTGTCACGTTGCAGTATATTGGTCATTATTATTCATCAGTATTTATAAGCCAAAACCAAAACATAATTAGAAAAAGAATAATATAAATATTCACAACTCTTCTGTGTTTTAGACCAGTTTCTATTTTTTGCTTACAGATACTGATGCAAAATACTGACGCGTGAAAGTTGCCTTATAGCTATATATATATATATATATATATATATATATATATATACATTTCCGAATACATGTCCTGACTGGAGAATGTCCCTGTCTGGATTGAAACCCAGAAGCTCCTGTCCCAGGCAGCAGCTCATCTCATTGAGCTATAGGGGATGTTAGAGAGCTCCACTGCTGAATCTGCTGTCTAGGTTTTCTTGACTTTTGCGCCTCTGGATTCCTTTCCTTTATTGCCTGATTGGTCTCAGTCTTTTGGTTTACTATATAATCCTGTCCCTTGCCCTTCCTGATTGTCAGACTATTGAGATTCCTGCCTGTAGTCTAGTTCCATCTGTCTTACTCTACAAACTGTTGCTGCTCATTTGTGTACCGAAATTGAATTATTTTCTGACCACATCTCTGCCTCACTCTACAACCTGTTGTCACTTGTTTGAGCACAAATCTTGGATTGTTTCCGCTACAACCTGTTGCTGCCTATCTGTGTATCAAACTTAGATAATTTCCTCAACATGTCTCTATGCTACAATCTGTTGTTGCTTATCTGCGTACCGAACCTGGACTGTTACCTAATTACTTTTGCTATTATTAACCTCCTGCCTGATCGTTTCAGTCACAGGACTTCAAATCTGCCACTGACATTAACATATATACTCACTACTGATGTTCGAATGTTATGATCTTTTGCTACCCATATCTGCTGAAACTTTTTGATGTTAATGTCTAGAAAAAATGGGAGAAATTAGTTAAACAGATCGCTTAACTTATAACTATTTACACATAATATATGTCCTGGACTGGGGAAGGTCCCTGTCTGGGGAGGGTCTCATATACTCACTGTTAAGTCTGATGTTTTGCTGCCCATTGATTAAACTGTTGATGTTATTGTCTAGAAAAAATGGAATAAGTTAAGTTGATTCATAGACAGGCCACTTTCACACGCCAGTATTTTGGTCAGTATTTTGCAGCCAAAACTTGAAACAGAAAATATATAGAAAAAGTATAATGGAAAAATGTACATCTCTTCCGTGTTTTTGACCCTCTCCCGATCTTGGATATAAATACTAATACAAAATACTGATGTTTAAAAGGGGTCTTATTAGTACACACACAGAACACACAAACAGAATACATGTCCTGGACTAGAGAATGTCCCTGTCTGGAGAGGGTCTTATATTGTCGGGATTCAAACCGAGAAACTCCTGCTGCTTTTCTCATTGTACTATAAGGGATTTTGGAGAGTTCCACTGCTGAATATGTTGTCCAGATTTTCTTGACTTTTGCCTCTATGGATTCCATGCTTTATTGCCTGATTGGTCTCAATCTTTTGGTATACTATATAAACCTGTCCTTGCACTTCCTGATTGTCAGACTTTTGAGGTTCCTGTCTGTAGTCTAGTTTCTTTCTGCGTCACTTCACAAACTTGCTGCTCATTTGTGTATCGAAAGTAAATTGTTTCCTGACCACACCTTTGCCTCACTCTACAACCCGTTGTCACTTATATGTATACCAAACTTGGATTGTTCCCAGACCACTTATCTGCTTTAAGCTACAACCTGTTGCTTCTTATCTGTGTATCAAACTTAGATTATTCTCTAACCACTTCTCCGTGTCACGCTACAATCTGTTGTCGCTTATCTGTGTACCGAATCTGAACTGCTAGTTAACTACTTTTGCTATTATGAACCTCCTATCAGATTGTTCCAGCCTCGGTACTTCAAATCTGCCACCGACATTAGGGCCCCATGCAAACGACCATAGATTTCGTCCATAATTACGGACCTATTCATTATTATGTCCGACTGACACTTTCCCGTATATTTACGGGAAGGTGTCCTTACGGCAGAAACCTTCCGTAAAAAATCCTATTTTTTTATTTTATGGATCGGGCTCCCATACTATATAATGGAAACACTGTCCACAAATGCGTATGACTGACCACAGCCGTCTGCGGCCGGATATGCCTGTAATCATAGACTGTGATTATGGGCACGGTCATGTGCATAGAGCCTTATATATATACCCACTACTGATGTTAGGATGCTCTGATATTTTGCTGCCCATATCTGCTGAAATTTTTTTATGTTACTGTCTATAAAAAAAAGTGCAAGAATGAGTTAAACAGACCGATTAACTTATAGCTGTATACACATAAAATACCGACAGAATACATGTCCTGGACTAGAGAATGTTCCTGTCTGAGGAGGGTCTCATATACTCACTGTTTAGTTTGATGTTTTGCTGCCAATAGATGGAACTGTTGATGTTATTGTCTAGAAAAAAGGGAATGAGTTAAGTTGATTGATAGACAGGCCACTTCACACGGCAGTATTTTGGTCAGTATTTTGCATTAGTATTTATAATCCAAATCCAGAAACAGAACATAAATATAAAAAGTATTATTGAAAGTTTTGCACCTCTTCCGTGTTTTGGCCTATAAATACCCATACAAAATACTGACCAAATGACTGCCATGGAAAAGGGGGCTTATAACTATATACACAAACAGAATACATGTCCTGGGCTGCAGAATGTCCTTGCCTGGTGAGGGTCTCATTTTGTAAGGATTCATACCCAGAAACTCCTGTGTCCGAGGAGGCAGCAGCTCTTCTCATTGAGCTATAGGGGATGTTGGACAGCTCCACTGCTGAATCTGTTGTCCAGGTTTTCTTGACTTTTGCCTCTCTGGATTCCTTTCCTTTAATGCCTTTTAGGTCTCGCTCTTTTGGCTTACTATATAAACCTGTCCTTGCACTTCCTGAGTGTCAGACTATTGAGGTTCCTGCCTGTAGACTAGTTCCTTTCTCTACAAACTGTAGCACCTTATTTGTGTACCGAACATGTATTGTTTCCTCACCACGTCTCTGCTTCATTCTACAACCTGTTGCTGCTTATCTGTGTACCGAACCTGGACTGTTTCTTAATTACTTTTGCTATTATCAACCTCCTGCCTAATCATTTTAGCCACCGGTCTCCAAACCTGCCACCGACCTTGACATATATACTCACTACTTATGTTCGGATGTTCTTATCTTTTGCTGCCCATGTCTGCTCGAAAATTTTTGATGTTAATTTCTAGAAAAAAATTAAAGGAATGAACCATTAACTTTTAGCTTTATACACATAATCCACCAACCAAATGCATGTCCTGGACCTGAGGTTGCCCCTGTCTGGGGAGGGTCTCGTATACTCACTAATGATGTTATGATGTACTGATGTTATGCTGCCCAAATCTCTGATGTCAATTTTTGATGTTATGCTGCTCAAATCTCTGATGTCAATTTTTGATGTTAATGTCTAGAAAAAATAGGAAGAAATTAGTTTAACAGATTGGATAATTTATTGCACAGGCAGAATACATGTTCTGGACTAGAGAACGTCCCTGTTTGGGGAGGGTCTTATATACTCACTGTTTATTGTGATGTTTCTGAAACTGTTGATGTTATTTTCTAGAAAAAAGGGAATAAGTCAAACAAATTGATTGATTGATTGATTGTATATATAATACAAAGACTGAATACATGTCCTGGGCTGCAGAATGTGATGATGCTGCTGCCCATGTGACCGCTGCAGCCTGTGACTGGCTGCATTTGTCACTTGGGTTAAAACATCATCCCAGAAGGCCGGGCTGCATGAAGAGCAGCTGGGAAGAATAGGAGCCGTTGCTATGACAAAGATAGACTTTTTTATTATTTTAAACAAAAAACGGTTTTGTATTGTTTCAGATTTTAAATCGCATCGTTTCTGCGCAAAAATATCAACATTTGTTATTTGTTGCGGATTTTAACTCCTCATTGAATTCAATAGGCAAAACCCAAATCAAAAGTGCAACAATTCCGTTGACATTCTGTGGATTAAAAAAACGCACCGCAGGTCAATTTATGATTGTTTTCTAAGCAGATTTTTTCTGCATTCTGTCGATGAAATTTATTCAAATCTCATCCACTTTGCTGCTACGGTAATACATAACGATATCCGTTGTGGAAAATCTGCAAACATACCCAAATGGAAAAATTTTCACCTCTTCCATGTTTTGGGCCCACTTCTGTTTTTTGGCATATAAATAATAATGCAAAATAATGAGCAAGTTACTTATAGCTGTATATATATATAATACACAAACAGAATACATGTCCTGGACTGAAGAATGAATGTCCCTGTGCGTGGAGGGACTCATATACTCACTGCCGATGTTCTGGTCTTCTGAAGTTTTGCTGCCAATATCTGATGGAAATCAACGATGTTATTGTCTGGGGAAAAAAGGGGAAAGTATGAGTTAAGCAGATTGATTGACTGTAGCTGTATACACAGACATCATATAAGTCCTGGACTGGAGAATGCCCCAGTCTGGGGAGGGTCTCATATCATCACCATTCAAACACAGAAACTCCTGTGTCCGAGGCAGTAGCTCTTCTCATTGAGCTATAGGGGATGTTGGACAGCTCCACTCCTGAATCTGTTGTGTAGGTTTTATTGACTTTTGCCTCTGGAGTCCTTTTCGTTATTGCCCGATTGGTCTCACTCTTTTGGCTTACTATATAAACCTGTCCCTTGCACTTCCTGATTGTCAGACTATTAAGGTTCCCGCCTGTAGTCTAGTTCCTTTCGCTACAAACTGTAGCAGCTTATTTGTGTACCGAAATGTAATTGTTTCCTGACCACATATCTGCTTAATACTGCAACCTGTTGCTTCTTATATGTGAACCAAACTGAGATTATTTCCTAACATCTCTGCCTCACGCTATAATCTGTTGCCGCTTAAAGGGGTTTTCCCATTTTGGACATTTATGGCATATCAACAGGATATGCATTAAAAGTCTGACAGATGTGGGTCCCAGAGTCCCATGTGGGTCCCCGCGCCTATCTCTAGAACGGGGCCTCCTAAACCCTGTTCTAGCTTATTCGACTCCGCTGCCTCCCGACCACTTCCTAAGTGCTCTAAGTGCTCGCTGAGCTACGCTATTTCCGTAACTCCCACAGAAGTAAATGGGAGTTACTGAAACAGCGTAGCGCGGCGAGCTACGCTGTTTCAGGAACTCGGTAGCTACGGAAACAGCGTAGCTCGCTGTGGTACTCTGTTTCCGTAACTCCCGACCACCTAACCAGGATGTGGCCAGGAGGCAGCGGGAGCAGAGTGAGCTAGTAGTGGGTTTAGAGGGCCCTGTTCTAGAGATAGGTTCGGGTCCCAGGGAATTGTCCAAGGTGGGAAACCCCTTTAAGTGCGTACTAAACCTGGACTGGTACTTGAGCGCTTTTGATATTATCACCCTCCTGCCTAATCATTTCGGTCACAGGTCTGCAAATCTGCAACCGACCTTGACATATATACTCACTTCTGATGTCCTGATGTTATGCTGCCCGTATCTCATAAAAATTATTGATGTTAAGGTCTAGAAAAAAAGGTAAGAAATTAGTTATACAGATTGGTTGACTTACAGTATATGCAAAGACAGAATACATGTCCTGGACTGGAGAATTCCCCTGTCTGGGGTGGGTCTTTTATACTCACTAATGATGTTAAGATGTTATGCTGCCAATGTCTCATAAAAATTATTGATGTTAGTGTCTATAAAAAAAGGGAAGAAATGACAAAAGGGGTTGTCCAGGCATGGAGTAGTTTTCATACTGATTACGTATGCACAGGATACCTGGTCCCTGCACCGATCAGCTGTTTCGGCTGACTCTGAGCAATAGATGTCAGGGTCAGTAGCAGATGGCTCCAGTCACAGTATAGTGGCCATGCTGCAAGACAGCAGCTCTGCTCCTATTCAAGTGAAAAGAGCCATCTGCTTCCGACACCGTTAACTGCATAAAATCTGATGCCCAGAGGCAGCCGGAACAGCTGATCGGTGTGGGGTCCGAGTGTCGGATCTCCACAAATCATATACTGATGACCTATACTTTTTAATTTTTTCATCAGTGGAGCTGTATGAGGGCTTGTTTTTGTGAGACGAGCTATAGTTTTTATAGGTACCATTTTTGGATACATGCAACTTTTGGATCACTTTTTTTTCCAATTTTTGTAGGGCAAAGTGACCAAAAAACAGAAATTCCGGCATTGTTTTTATGGGGTTTATTTTACGCCGTTCACCGCATGGAATAAATAACATGCAATTTTTAAAGTTCATATGTATGGTTTATTTTTATTTTTTTTAATAATAAAGGACCTGATAAGGGAAAAAAAGGTGATTGTGTTTTATTTTATTACTTTATGAAATGTTAAATACTTTTGTGTAAAAAAAAACAAAAGTATATTAGGTATGATACCTTTATTGGCTAACCATAAAAGTTCTATATGCAAGCTTTCAAAGCACACAGGCTCCTTCTTCAGGCTTGCATATATAACTTTTATGGTTAGCCAATAAAGGTATCATACCTATTATACTTTTGTCTTTTTTGACACAAAAGTATTTAACATTTCATATTGTCTCTGACTAAGACGGTACTACACTATTTTATTACTTTGAAACTTTTATTATATTTTTCACAACTTTTTTTTTTTCACTTTTTTTACACTTTTCTTTAGTCCCACTAGAACTTGAAGGTCCAACTGTCAGATTTTTCTAATACATTGCACTACCAATGTAGTGCAATGCATTATATCTGTCAGTCATTCACTGACAGCAAGCCGATTAGGCTTCGCCTCCGGGCAAAGCCTAATTGGCTTCTGTAATGGCAGAGAAGGAGGCCATTGTTAGGCCTCCTGTTGCCATAGCAGCAGTCGGCAGCCCTGATTGCATGGCAGGGCTGCCGATCTGCTACCAACCTCTAAGATGCAGCGATCAATTTCGATCGCTGCATCTAGGGGGTTAGTGGCAGGTATCGGAGCTAGCTCCGGTTCTTGCCGTTACTGGTGGATGTCAGCTGTATCATACAGCTGACATCCACCGCTGATGACGCTTACAGGCGGCTCTGGAAGCCTTTTAGGCCCTGCCTCCAGGCGGGCCCAGAAAAACTTCTGTACTAGGCATTCCGGGAGGAAAATGTTAGGCCTCCGGTTGCCTTTGCAGTCACCGGCACTCCAGCAATTTCATTGCTGGGGTGCCGATGAGCTGCAAACCCCTTAAATGCCATAACCCCAGGGTGTCAGCTGTAACATACAGCCAACACCCGGGGATGGTGGCACCGACTCAGCTTCTGAGGAGGTGTCCACCATTTGTCGTATAGATACGGCAAAATGCGGGAAGCACTAGCTTTCCATGACATATTCATACGACAAATTGTCGGGAAGCGGTTAAACAGACTGATTGACTTCATAAATAAATATATATGCAAAGAGAAGAATACATGTCCTGGACTGGAGGATGCCCCTGTCTGGGGTGGGTCTTGTATACTCACTAATGATGTTATAATGTCCTGATGTTATTCTGCCAATGCCTGATGAAAATTATTGATGTTAATGTCTAAAAATAAAGGGAAGGAATGAGTTAAACAGATTCATTGACATAGCTATATACATAATACAAAGACAGAATACATATCATAGACTGGAGGATGCCCCTGTCTGGGGAGGGTCTCGTATACTCACTAATGATGTTATGATGTCTTGATGTTATGCTGCCAATGTCTGCTGAAAATTATTGATGTTAATGTCTAAAAACAAAGGGAAGGAATGAGTTAAACAGATTTATTGACATAGTTATATACATAATACAAAGACAGAATACATGCCATAGACTGGAGGATGTCCCTGTCTGGGGAGGGTCTCATATACTTACTAATGATGTTATGATGTCCTGATGTTATGCTGCCAATGTCTGATGAAAATTATTGATATTAATGTCTAAAAATAAAGGGAAGGAATGAGTTAAACAGATTTATTGACATAGCTATATACATAATACAAAGACAGAATACATATCCTGGAATCAGTGGCGAATTAAGTAGACCATAGGCCCTGGGCTGTTAGCCAAACTTGGGCCCACCCCTTCTCCACCGCCACGCCGCATCTATTGCTAACCCTACCTTTTTGCACAAGCATTAACAAATGGATGTTATGATTCATCTTTCACAGGGCTGTGCCCCTACATACTGACAGTATCACACTGTCTAGGGACACATCCTCCTGACAAGGGGATTGGTAACACAAATTTTTCTATCAGACCTGGACTGCACAAAGACTTCATGTGGAATACAAGGATTTTCTATAATAAACATGTCAGGAGAGGGGACAGATTCTCTACAATTCCAGTGACTCACAGGTGACGACGTCTCATATATATATATTGTAGCAGTGCAGCTACTGGACGGTGCAGAAACTCAGGTGTTAAGCAACCAGGGAGCATGTACAACAGAGAGGGTTTTCTCTGCTGTTGCTTGGGTGTAAAGCCTGGAATAGGGCTGTCTGATGAGCTTAGTTAGGCTTCAGCTGAGACGGCTCTTTAATTCAGGGGTGTGCAGTTCACACAGAGCTCTCAGTCTGGGGAAGACAGGCATGCTAGCCTGTGAGAGTCACCACCGTGTGAGGTAAAACTGTGAAGGTTTTGAGGTGCTGGGCACAAGGTTCAGTGTCTCGTAGTGAGGGACACTGAATGTGTTGGTTAGAGGCTGGACGGCCTAGGGTTTATTTTGTATATTTATTGTTGTAACACTGATTACTGTGGTGAAGACAATAAAGCTAGCTGCGGCTGGTTTAAACCTTTTATTCAAGGAGTTGGAGTGAACTTTCTATGTATGCCAACCATCTCACCCGGGAGATGGCGATCCTGTGAGCTAAGTGGTCCCCAGGTTGTTACAATATATACATACACTATATATACACATACATATATATATATATATATATATATATACACATACGCTATATATACACATACATACACTATTTATATATATACATACATACACTCACTATATATACACACATACTCTCTATATACACATACATACACTTTATATATATATATATATATATATATATATATATATATATATATATATATATATATATATATATATATATAGTGAAGGAAATAAGTATTTGATCCCTTGCTGATTTTGTAAGTTTGCCCACTGTCAAAGTCATGAACAGTCTAGAATTTTTAGGCTAGGTTAATTTTACCAGTGAGAGATAGATTATATTAAAAAAAAAGCAGAAAATCACATTGTCAAAATTATATATATTTATTTGCATTGTGAACAGAGAAACACCTCCCGATGCTCGCAGCCATGGATCCGTTAGCGCTGGCCTCTGTCTACTTCCTAGGAGACGCCAGCGCTCACTTCCGCTCCGTCCTGCTGTGTACCGTAGGATCGTCATCATCAACTGCCATGATTTCCTGGTCTATAAGAAGGCCCCAGGCCTTCTGATCCTTGCCTGAGCATTGTTAGTCTAACCCAGTCTGTCTCGCATACCCTGTGTCCGTGACACACACACTATATATACATACATACACACACACACACACACACACACACA
The DNA here is from genome assembly GCF_050947455.1 of Rhinoderma darwinii. Classification (NCBI taxonomy): domain Eukaryota; kingdom Metazoa; phylum Chordata; class Amphibia; order Anura; family Rhinodermatidae; genus Rhinoderma; species Rhinoderma darwinii. Next base: position 35,187,855 of record NC_134690.1, on the reverse strand, counting down.
CACACACACACACTATATATACATACATGCACACACACACACACACACACACACACACACACTATATATACATACATACACTATATATACATACAAACAAACAAACACTATACATACATTGGACACACATGAATATGCACATTATACACATATAAAGTACACATTGTAAACACACATGCACTTACCTTTTATGTAGGATATTTGTGAAGGGCGTTCAGCAGCTTGATGGCCCGACACAGTGCCGCAGACAGTCTCCCCTCCCCCTCCCTCACATCCCGACTGGTAACAGCAGTAGCAGGAGGAGGAGCAGGAGGAGAGGTGTGTAGAGCAGGGAAGGGGGGCTGGAGGGGGAGCTTCTAAAGCAGTACAGGGAGATGTAAGCTAGCAGCACAGACCACGGCTGCTAATAGCTGGGAGTCGGACAGAATCTCACTTTGCCTCATGACAGGTGCAGCCCTGGCACCGGGGCCCCCTCCTGTGCTAGCGACGCCACCGGGCATGAGGGGGTCTGTGCGGTTCACCCGAACCTCCCTAATGATGATCCGCCACTGCCTGGAATGGAGAATGCCCTGTCTGGGGAGGGTCTCGTATACTCCCTATTGATGTTTTGATGTTATGCTGCCCAAATTACTGATGACAATTTTTGATGTTAATGTCTAGAAAAAAGGGAAGGAATGAGTTAAACAGATTGATACCACATACAGAATACATGTCCTGGACTAGAGAATATCCCTGTCCGTGGAGGGTCTTATATACTCACTGTTTAATCTGATGTTTCTGAAACTGTTGATATTATTTTCTAGAAAAAAAGAGGAATGAGTTCAGCAGATTGATTGACAGGTCACTTTCACACTGCATGATTTTGGTCAGTCTTTTGCTTTACTATTTATAAGCCAAACCCAGAAGCGGAACATGAATAGCAAAAGTATAATGGAAAGATTTGCATGTCTTCCATGTTTTGGACCAACTCCTGATTTTGGCTTATAAATACTGATGCAAAATACTGAGTGTGAAAGTGGCCTTAGAGCTATATACACAAAGAGTATACATGTCCTGGACTGGAGAATGTCCCTGTCTGGGGAGGGTCTCACATACTTACTGCTTATTCTGATGTTTTGACGGTGGCGCAGCAGAAAATTGCTCTGAAGAATCTTTGACGAAAGAAAACAAGTGTTTCATCAGAAGGAAATCATATAGTAAATGTCTAGATCAGCACAATACAGGCGTCCAGTGGAGCGCTATGTGATAGAGAAGCATGGCTAGTGATAGCATCGAAGGACTTTCTGTATTTGATGCATGTGTAGGGATGTCAGGGGGAACACAAACTGTTTTCTGTGCATTGCTTTCTGCTCATATAGTGGCAGTGATGAATAATGTCTAGTAACCACTGGACCAGTATTACCTGGAAATGCAGGGGAGAAACAAAGCTGGTCTTTCCTGCCAGCAAGAACATTCATAAAAAAAATAAGGTGTGATAAAGCCCACATGGAACCTGCATTTATTACCTTGATGTTCGTGTTTCTGCTGCACGGCCGCTGTTTCTGTTGCTGGTGAAAAAATACGATTTAATGATAAATAAATAGCCTGTGAAATGTTAGTAATAGAAATATGAAAAGGTAACTAAACTTTTAAAAAACTTTTGACATGTCATAGTGTTGTGTCAGAAGTTTTGATCAGTCGGGGTTCAACCACTGGGACCCCCACTGATTGCTAAAACATAGTGGCAGAAGCGCTCGGATGAAAGCTGTGTCACTTTGTTTCTGATCAGCTTGTCTCGGAAAGCCGAGCCATCGAATTCCAGAGTCAATAGACAGTCTATAAACCCGTACACCGCTGGTGCGGCTTTCCTCGTGAAGCTGATCTGAAATTAAGCAGCACAGCACTCACTCAGCGCTCAAACCCCCACTGATCAAAACTTGTGACATGTCACTGTAATATGTCAAAAGTTTTTTGAAAGTTTAGTTACACTTTAAGTATAATCCTAGTGACGTCAGAAAGCATCTAATAACCCGGATGTATAACCTGTATAATCCCATCACATGTTCTATGGTAGGATAAACGTCATACTAGAATTATACTTATAATTGTAGTTCTTACTATGTGATATAGCAGGACTAACTCTCCGTGAATTACTCACATGTTTCTTGTCCCGGTACCTCTTAAGCTTTTCGGTAGCCACCATTTGTGTCTTCTTTAAGAAAAAAGTAAAAAAATAAAATAAGATCAGCTCCATGTCATGAGTGAAGGACTAGTAGGATTAGTCTATGCAATAAGATTGTCCTGCGGAGACTGAATGAGGCGGCGCTCATAGGAGTAAAATAAGTGACCCCCTAGACTCCAGTGTGGAAATTCAGCCAAGTATACATTTTCTTGAATGAATCCACATTCGGCAATTGCCTTTCTCGCCGATACTCTCCTGTTGTTCCTCTGTTGGCCACTAAGGCACGCATTTCTTATAGTCCCAGCACGTGCCAAATCACCAAGCCTTCCCATTGCTCTTTGCCTGAACAATTAGGTTCAAAACTCCAGTTTGCTAGTTGTATCCTCCTGAGATTATTTATTATCGACCCTGCCTGAACTTGACCGGATGCTGCATCTTGTCTGCTGTTATTGTACCTCGCCTCTACACGTCAGCTGCTGCCAACAGAAACTCCTCTGGGGGTAGCGACCTTGGCATACTAGCAGCCAAGTCCACATCTCCATACAGAGGTTAAAAGATATAAACCTAGCTATCCCTTAGACTCCGCTCCTCAGTTTAGCCCCACGCCAAATTCGTTGGCAACATAGTGGATCCACACCATCCTCTATAGGCCCCGTGACACATATATTGATATAAATGCAGCATATTTCTACAGAGCGATTGTCCTTTATTTACATACAGAATATTTTTAAACACACCAGGCTTTCTCCTGTATAAAGAACTTAAAAGTAACTGGGGCCATGAAACATGAAACATACCCACTCATGTCACCCTGTAATGTCTAATATGATAAATGACTAGCGCCCTCTAGTGTAAATTATGTTTGTAACCCGGTATATGTGCCACCATACTTTATGCCACTCTAAGTCTGGATAACATAGCGTCTGCCTACAATCACATCATCGTGGCAGGATTCTGTACTTACCGACTTGTGGTCTCATGTTTGTCCATTGTCTCATCCACCTCCACTTTCATCATCCCTTCTTCCTCCTCATCCTCCTCCACCTTCATCATCTCTCCCTTCTCGGTGTTCATCTTCTTTTTCTCCTGTTTTATCTTAGTCTCGTCCTCATTTTCCTCCATACTATTAGAAAGTAAAGATTGTGAGAGTATAGGACGCACACTATATGCTCTACGGATGTATAATTAAGGAACATCACCCCTGCCCACATAGAAATATTCACACCCATATTGTGTTACACATGACAGTATTAAAATACAGATAAAGTAGCTCAATGTTATAATGGTATCATGAGTTATAATGTCCAGCACAAGAGTGTAACCCAACCCCAATAATATACCTTCATCTAACATTAGTCCTATTGTTAGCCCGTGGACGTGTCCTGTGTACTTATCCGGCACGTGTTCTATGTCATATTTGTATCGCCATGTATTACTCTGTCTGGATAACCCAAGTCATTCATTATCAAATCAATATCTATAATGTACGTTATTTAGTGTCTGTATACCTTAAGCTCATTGTAGCCGGATTCTTTACATACCCAATGATGTTATCATATTCATATTCTTTCTCTGTCTCACTCTCTCTCTTCACATGTTCAATATTTTCTGTCTCTACATAAATTTCTTCCACTCCTTCTTCATCCTCATCTTCTTCACTATTGAACCACACATAAAAAAGTTACATACAAACAGGGTTATTTCTAGAGAATTTATCCACATATCTCCCCACCCGAGGAGGCATAAATAATTTTTATTAATTTTAAAGCGGTTTTCTCATAATGATCATTTATCGGCTGTCTACAGGATGTGTCGCTGCGCATGATCAACTATCTCCGGCAGCGCCATAGCAAGTGAATGGAACAGTGGCCAAGAATGCACAGTACCGATCCATTCACATAGGGCACTTCAGGACCCCCGTTCTCGGGATAGGTGAGGGTCCCAGTGGTCGACCCACCACTGATCAGACATTTATAACCTATTCCGTGGATCGGGGCTAAATGATCATATTGAGAATAACTCTTTAATGCTTACTGTGACTAAATAATACCCTCATATATTAACTGAATAATACCAGCATTCAGTGACTAGATAATACCAGCATAATGTGACTGAATAATATCTCCATACAGTAACTAGATAATATTACCATACAGTGACTGAATAATATCTCCATACAGTGACTAAATAATACCACCATACAGTGACTAAATAATACCATTATACAGAGACTACATAATACCATCATACAGTAACTGAATAATACCTCCATACAGTGACTGAATAATACTATCATGCAGTAACTGAATAATATCACCATACAGTGACTGAATAGTAGCTCCATACAGAGACTACATAATACCATCATACAGTAACTGAATAATACCTCCATACAGTGACTGAATAATAACTCCATACAGTAACTAAATAATACCACCATACACTGACTGAATAGTAGCTCCATACAGAGACTACATAATACCCTCATACAGTAACTAAACAATACCTCCATACCGTGATTGAATAATAGCTCCATACAGTAACGAAATAATACCTCCATACAGTAACTGAATAATATCACCATACAGTGACTGAATAGTAGCTCCATACAGTAACGAAATAATACCTCCATACAGTAACTGAATAATATCACCATACAGTGACTGAATAATACCTCCATACAGTAACTGAATAATACCACCATACAGTAACTGAATAATACTTCCATACAGTGACTAAATAATACCACCATAACCTGACTGAATAATACAACCATACAGTGACTGAATAATACCACCTTACGGTAACTGAATAATAACACCATACACTGACTGAATAATACAACCATACAGTGACTGAATAATACCACCTTACGGTAACTGAATAATACCTCCATACAGTAACTAAATATTACCACCATACAGTCAATGAATAATAGAAAAAAGAGGAAGCCTCCAGCTCACCTTGTATGCAGACTTGCACTGCTAGTAGCGCCCGGGTCCTCGTGTTGGCACACGATCAAGAAGTAGAGGCAGAGAACAGAAATTGGATCCAGCGCTGATGAGGGTAAAAGGGAAACTTTTTCCAAGTTTTATTTGGTCATTTAAAAGCAGAATCGGCAGGATAATGTCCTAGTACAGAGGGAGGTTCAATAGTGTAGATATACACCATTGAACCTCCCTCTGTACTAGGACATTATCCTGCCGATTCTGCTTTTAGATGACAAAATAAAACTTGGAAAAAAGTTTCCTTTTTAACCTCATCAGCGCTGGATCCAATTTCTGTTCTCTGCCTCTAAATTAATAATACCACCATTCACTGACTGAATCATACCACCATACAGTGACTGAATTATACCTCCATACAGTGACTACATAATACTCTCATACAGTAACTGAATAATACCTCCATACAGTGACTGAATAATAGCTCCAAACAGTAACTGAATAATACCACCATATAGTAACTGAATAATACCACTATACAGTGACTGAATAATACCACCGTACAGTGACTAAATAATACCACCATACAGTGACTGAATAATACCACTATACAGAGACTACATAATACCCTCATACAGCAACTGAATAATACCTCAATAGCGTGACTGAATAATACCTCCATACAGTCACTAAATAATACTATCATGCAATAATTGAATAATACCACCATATAGTAACTGAATAATACCACCATATACTGACTGAATAATACCTCCATACAGTGACTGAATAATACCACCATACAGTAACTGAATAATACCACCATACACTGACTGAATAATATCACCATACAGTGACTTTATAATACTACTACCACGCAGCAACTGAATAATACCTCCATACAGTAACTGAATAATACCACCATACAGTAACTGAATAATACCACCATACACTGACTGAATAATATCACCATACAGTGACTGAATAATACCTCCATACAGTAACTGAATAATACCTCCATACAGTAACTGAATAATACCACCATACAGTGACTGAATAATACCACCGTACAATGACTGAATAATAATACCATACACTGACTGAATAATACTACCATACACTGACTGAATAATACTACCATACACTGACTGAATAATACCTCCATTCAGTGACTGAATAATAGCTCGATACAGCTGACCGCTCTTCAAACTGTATTTGCGTCACATTTTCTTCCACTCCTTCTTCATCCTCATCTTCTTCACTATTGAACCACAAATAAAAAAGTTACATACAAACAGGGTTATTTCTAGAAAATTTATCCACATATCTCCCCACCCGAGGAGGTATAAACAATTTTTATTAATTTTAAAGCGGTTTTCTCATAATGATCATTTATCGGCTGTCTACAGGATGTGTTGCTGCAAATGATCAACTATCTCCGGCAGCACCATAGAAAGTGAATGGAGCAGTGGCCAAGAATGCACAGTACCGATCCATTCACATAGGGCACTTCAGGACACCTGTTCTTGGGATAGGTGAGGGTCCCAGTGGTCGAACCACCACTGATCAGACATTTATAACCTATTCCATGGATCGGGGATAAATGATCATATTGAGAATACCCCTTTAATGCTTACTGTGACTAAATAATACCCTCATACAGTAACTGAACAATACCACCATACAGTGACTAGATAATACCAGCATAATGTGACTAAATAATATCACCGTACAGTGACTGAATAATACCTCCATACAGTGACTGAATAATATCTCCATACAGTGACTGAATAATATCTCCATACAGTGACTGAATAATACCACCGTACAGTGACTAAATAATACCACCATACAGTGACTGAATAATACCACTATACAGAGACTACATAATACTATCATGCAGTAATTGAATAATACCACCATATAGTAACTGAATAATACCACCATATACTGACTGAATAATACCTCCATACAGTGACTATATAATACTACCATGCAGTAACTGAATAATACCACCATACAGTAACTGAATAATACCACCATACACTGACTGAATAATACCACCATACAGTGACTTTATAATACTACTACCACGCAGTAACTGAATAATACCTCCATACAGTAACTGAATAATACCACCGTACAATGACTGAATAATAATACCATACACTGACTGAATAATACTACCATACACTGACTGAATAATACTACCATACACTGACTGAATAATACCTCCATTCAGTGACTGAATAATAGCTCGATACAGCTGACCTCTCTTCCAACTGTATTTGTGTCAAATTTTCTTCCACTCCTTCTTCATCCTCATCTTCTTCACTATTGAACCACAAATAAAAAAGTTACATACAAACAGGGTTATTTCTAGAAAATGTATCCACATATCTCCCCACCCGAGGAGGCATAAACAATTTTTATTAATTTGTAAGCGGTTTTCTGATAATGATCATTTATCGGCTGTCTACAGGATGTGTCGCTGCGCATGATCAACTATCTCCGGCAGCGCCATAGCAAGTGAATGGAGCAGTGGCCAAGAATGCACAGTACCGCTTCATTCACATAGGGCACTTCAGGACACCTGTTCTTGGGATAGGTGAGGGTCCCAGTGGTCGAACCACCACTGATCAGACATTTATAACCTATTCCATGGATCGGGGATAAATGATCATATTGAGAATAACCCTTTAATGCTTACTGTGACTAAATAATACCCTCATATATTAACTGAATAATACCACCATACAGTGACTAGATAATACCAGCATAATGTGACTGAATAATATCACCGTACAGTGACTGAATAATACTTCCATACAGTGACTAAATAATACCTCCATACAGTGACTAAATAATATCTCCATACAGTGACTGAATAATACCACCATACAGAGACTACATAATACCCTCATACAGTAACTGAATAATACCTCCATACCGTGACTGAATAATACCTCCATACAGTCACTAAATAATACTATCATGCAGTAATTGAATAATACCACCATAAAGTAACTGAATAATACCACCATACAGTGACTGAATAATAATACCTCCATATAGTGATTAAAAAATACTGCCATGCAGTAACTGAATAACACCACCATACAGTAACTGAATAATACCTCCATACAGTGACTATATAATACTACCATGCAGTAACTGAATGATACCACCATTCACTGACTGAATAATACCTCCATACAGTGACTAAATAATACCACCATACAGTGACTAAATAATACCACCATACAGTGACTGAATAATACCACCATACAGTAACTGAATAATACCACCATACAATGACTGAATAATAGCTGCAGACACTGACAGAATAATACCACCATACACTAAGGCCTCATTCACACGACAGGGTCCGAGTGTCGGGCGGGAAAATCGGCCCTTTTTGGCCGATTTTCCCGGCCGGTTTGCATCCGGTTTGCATCCGTTCCGGGCCGAGTTGCCGTTTTTACCGGCCGATTTGGACCCGATTTGCATCCGTTTTTTTCCCTGTCCGTTTTAAAATCGGATAAATTTCATTTACATTTTTTGCCACACACAGCCCTTTGTAGATAATGCCACAGCCCCCCTGGTAGGTAATGCCACCCAGCCCCCTGTAGGTAATGCCACACAGCCCCCTGTTGGTGATGCCACACAGCCCCCTGTTGGTGATGCCACACAGCCCTCTGTAGGTGATGCCACACAGCCCCCTGTAGGTGATGCCACACAGCCCCCTGTAGGTGATGCCACCAAGTCCCCTGTAGGTGATGCCACCAAGTCCCCTGTAGGTGATGCCACCAAGTCCCCTGTAGGTGATGCCACCCAGCCACCTGTAGGTGATGCCACCCAGCCACCTCTAGGCGATGCCACACAGCCACCTGTAGGCGATGCCACCCTGCCCCCTGTAGGCGATGCCACCCTGCCCCCTGTAGGTGATGCCACACAGCCCCCTGCAGGCGATGCCACCCAGCCCCCTGCAGGCGATGCCACCCTGCCTCCTGTAGGCGATGCCACCCTGCCCCCTGTAGGCGATGCCACCCAGCCCCCTGTAGGCGATGCCACCCAGTCCCCTGTAGGCGATGCCACCCAGCCCCCTGTAGGTGATGCCACCCAGCCCCCTGTAGGTGGTGCCACCAAGCCCCCTGTAGGTGATGCCACCAAGTCCCCTGTAGGTGATGCCACACAGCCCCCTGTAGGTTGCACCCATCCCCCCCTTCCAGGAGAAGTCACTGACTTCAATGTCCATATATGGACAGTGGAGTCACTGACTTCTCTTGGAGAGGAATTCCCTGCCACAGGTCGGGAATTCCGCTTCAGAAGTGAGTGACGTCACTGTCCATATATGGACAGTGTAGTCACTCACTTCTCCTGTAGCGGAATCCCCGGCCATAGAGTCGGGGATTCCGCTGCAGAAGTGAGTGACATCGCTGTGTCCATATATGGACAGTGTAGTCACTCACTTCTCCTGTAGTGGAATCCCCGGCCATAGAGTCGGGGATTCCGCTGCAGAAGTGAGTGACATCGCTGTGTCCATATATGGACAGTGTAGTCACTCACTTCTCCTGTAGCGGAATCCCCGGCCATAGAGTCGGGGATTCAGCTGCAGAAGTGAGTGACAGCGCTGTGTCCATATATGGACAGTGTAGTCACTTACTTCTCCTGTAGCGGCATCCCCGGCCATAGAGTGGAGGATTCCGCTGCAGAAGTGAGTGACATCGCTGTGTCCATATATGGACAGTGTAGTCACTTACTTCTCCTGTAGCGGCATCCCCGGCCATAGAGTCGGGGGATTCCGCTGCAGAAGTGAGTGACTTCGCTGTGTCCATATATGGACAGTCTAGTCACGCACTTCTCCTGTAGCGGAATCCCCAATCCCCGGTCGGGGATTGGGGATTTCGACTCCTACAGGGAGCAAAAAAAGACCCTCCTCCTCCTCCTCCTCACATGCACTCTGCACTGTGAGGAGGAGGAGAGAGAGTGCGCGAGTGACGGTAGACCCGGCCATCACTCAGGACATATTCCGGTGATGGCCGTGTATTACCCGGCCCCATAGATTTCGGTACCCGGCCGAAAATAGGGCATGTCCCATTTTTTGACGGCCGGTTTTACCGGCCGTCAAAAAATTGGTCGTGTGAATAGCCCCATTAGGGGTCTATTGTTCCTAATGCAGCCGGGTGCCGGCCAATTTATGAAGGGCCGGCACCCGGCCGGGAAACCCTGTCGTGTGAATTCCGCCTAACTGAATAACACCTCCATACAGTGACTGAATAATACCACCATAGAGTGACTGAATAATACCACCATTCAGTGACTGAATAATACCACCATACAGTGACTGAATAATACCACCATACAGTGACTAAATAATACCTCCATACAGTGACTAAATAATACCTCCATACAGTGACTGAATAATACCACCATACACTGACTGAATAATACCACCATACATTGACTGAATAATAGCTCCAAACAGTAAATGAATAATAACTCCATACAGTAACTGAATAATACCACCATACAGTGACTGTATAGTAGCTCCATACAGTCAATGAATAATACCTCCATACAGTCAATGAATAATACCTCCATACAGTATTTGAATAATAACTCCATACAGTGACTGAATACCACCATTCACTGACTGAATAATACCACCATACAGTGACTAAATAATACCACCATACAGTTACTGAATAATACCACCATACAGTGACTGAATAATACCACCATACAGTGACTGAATAAAACCACCGTACAGTGACTAAATAATACCACCATAGAGTGACTTAATAATACCACCATGCAGTGACTGAATAATACCACCATGTAGTGACTGAATAATACCACCATGCTGGATCTATTGCACTAAGAATACCAGTGGTGCCCTGCAGACGCCATTGACTTTTAATGGGTCAGCTGGGCTCCGCCGAAGTGTCCGTCATTTTGACAGGAAAAATATAATCCTTTTTGTTCTACAGACTTACGGTATTTCCTCAAGGGTAATCCAAAAAGGATCATCTCCATATCCTGATGGCCTGGAAGAGAAAATAGAAATCCAGTTAGAATAACAAAACTGAAACCTACCAAAAAAATCATCTATCATATTTGGCAAGGATGTGGTGTCCGAGGCACAGTTAGCTCTGCCCACAGCCTGACCTGCAAGAAGCCTGTGAGGAAGGAGATGTGAGTGCTCAGTCTGTCTGTTGTTTGTGCCTCCATTTGTCTGTGAGACTGAGTGTTTGTGTGTGTATAAATTCCAGTATGTGGGTATGTGTGTGTGTGTGTGTGTGTGTGTGTGTGTGTGTGTGTGTGCCTAAGTGCCTATATATGTATCTGTATAGTGGCGTAGCTATAGAGATCGCATCGGTCGCTACTGCGACCGGGCCCCCAAGCCTGTGGAGCCCGCAGGGCCCCGTTGGCACCCAGTGCTGACCGCTCTTCCAACTGTATTTGCGTCCTCAGGACGCAAATACAGTTCAGTGCAATGCTGGAGTCCTGCTCCAGTATTCACTGTGCCGCGAGCGGCTCGGCGCAGGCAGGCGCGATGTAGTGAGTCACTCACAGCACAGACCGGAGGAGAAGGATTCTCCACCCATCGTGGGAATGGGGATAGGTAAGTAATTATGTTATTATTTTTCTATTAGGTATGTACATATGGGGGCATTATACTGGGTATGGGAGGGGGGCTCATATGGCAGCTGCTGAGGGGGCATCATACTATATGGGGGGCATTATACTGTATGGAACAGCTATGGGGGGCATTATAATCTATGGGGAAGCTATATGAGGCATTATACTGTATAGGGGCATTATACTGTATAGGACAGCTGAGGGGGCATTATACTGTATGGGGGGCATTATACTGTATGGGACTTCTAAGGGGGCATTATAATGTATGGGGGGCATTATACTGTATAGGACACCTAAAGGTGGCATTTTACTGTATGTGGGCATTATTTTGTATGTGGCAGCTATAGAGTGCATTATACTGTATGGGGAGCATTATACTGTGTGGGGCAGCTATAGGATGCATTATACTGTATGGGGGCATTGTACTGTATAGGACAGCTAAGGGGGGCATTATACTGTGTGGGGCATTATACTATATAGGACAGCTAATGGGGCATTATACTGTATGGGGGCATTATACTGTATAGGACAGCTAAGGAGGGCATTATACTGTATGTGGCAGCTATGGAGGGCATTCTACTGTATGGGGAGCATTATACTGTATGGGGCAGCTATAGGGGGCATTATACTGTATCTTATCCTGTATGTGGCAAAATGGAGGGCATAATACTGTATGGGGGCATTATACTGTATAGGACAGCTAAGGGGGGGAATTATACTGTATGGGGCATTATATTGTATGGTACTGCTATGGGGGGCAATATACTGTACTGTGCAGATATAGGGGGCATTATACTGTATAGGGCATTATACTGTATGTGGCAGCTATGTAGGGCACTATGGTGTATGGGGGAATTATACTGAATGGGGCAGCTATAGGGGGCATTATACCGTATGGGGGCAATAGACTGTACGGAGCAGCTATAGGGGGCATTATACTGTATGGGGGCATTATACTGTATGTGTCAGCAATGGAGGGCATTATACTGTATGGGGGCATTATACTGTATAGGACAGCTAAGGGGGCATTTTACTATATGGAGGGCATTATACTGTATGGGATAGCTATTGTGGGCATTATACTGTATGGGGCAGCTATAAGGGGGCTTAAAATACTGTATGGGGGCAATATACTGTATGTGGCAGCTATGGTGGGCATTATACTGTATGGGGGCACTATACTGTATGGGCGCATTATACTGTATGGGACAGCTATGGGGGCTTTATACTGTATGTGGCAGCAATGGGGGGCATGATACTGTATGGGACAGCTATGGGGCATTATACTATATTGGACATTATAGTGCATGGGGCAGCTATGGGTGCCATTATACTGTATGGGGGCATTATACTGTATGTGGCGGCAATAGGGGGCATTATACTGTATGGGGCATTATATTGTATGGAGTGCATTATACTCTATGGGGGCATTATATTGTATGGGGCAGCTATGGGTCGCAATATACTGTGGGGGCAGCCATGGGGGTATGATACTGTGGAGGCAGCTATGGGGGGCATTATACTGAGTGGTGGCATCTATGGGGCATTACACTGTGTGGGCAGCTATGGGGGCATTATGCTGTGTGTGGGCAGTTATGGGGGCATTATACCGTGTAGGGGCAGCTATGGGGCATTATACTGTGGGGTCAGCTATGGGAGGCATTATACTGTGGAGGCATTCATGGGGTCTGTCGTGCAAGGCGGCTGGGTAAGGTGTGCATGCAGTAATTTAATAATACCACCATATAGTAACTGAATAATACCACCATACACTGACTGAATAATACCTCCATACAGTGACTATATAATACTACCATGCAGTAACTGAATAATACCACCATACACTGACTGAATAATACCTCCATACAGTGACTAAATAATACCACCATACAGTGACTAAATAATACCACCATACAGTGACTGAATAATACCACCATACAGTAACTGAATAATACCACCATACACTGACTGAATAATACCTCCATACAGTGACTAAATAATACCACCATACAGTGACTAAATAATACCACCATACACTGACTGAATAATACCTCCATACAGTGACTATATAATACTACCATGCAGTAACTGAATAATACCACCATTCACTGACTGAATAATACCTCCATACAGTGACTAAATAATACCACCATACAGTGACTAAATAATACCACCATACAGTGACTGAATAATACCACCATACAGTAACTGAATAATACCACCATACACTGACTGAATAATAGCTGCAGACACTGACAGAATAATATCACCATACACTAAGGCCTCATTCACACGACAGGGTCCGAGTGTCGGCCGGGAAAATCAGCGGTTTTTGGCCGATTTTCCCGGCCGGTCTGCATCCGGTTTGCATCCGTTTCGGACCGAGTTGCCGTTTTTACCGGCCGATTTGGACCCGATTTGCATCCGTTTTTTTCCCTGTCCGTTTTAAAATCGGATGAATTTCATTTACATTTTTTGCCACACACAGCCCTTTGTAGATGATGCCACAGCCCCCCTGGTAGGTAATGCCACCCAGCCCCCTGTAGGTAATGCCACACAGCCCCCTGTTGGTGATGCCACATATATGGACAGTGTAGTCACTCACTTCTCCTGTAGCGGAATCCCCGGCCATAGAGTGGGGGATTCCGCTGCAGGGGTGTGTGACATCGCTGTGTCCATATATGGACAGTGTAGTCACTCACTTCTCCTGTAGCGGAATCCCCGGCCATAGAGTCGGGGATTCCGCTGCAGAAGTGAGTGACATCGCTGTGTCCATATATGGACAGTGTAGTCACTCACTTCTCCTGTAGGGCAATCCCCGGCCATAGAGTCGGGGATTCAGCTGCAGAAGTGAGTGACATCGCTGTGTCCATATATGGACAGTGTAGTCACTTACTTCTCCTGTAGCGGCATCCCCGGCCATATAGTCGGGGATTCCGCTACAGAAGTGAGTGACATCGCTGTGTCCATATATGGACAGTGTAGTCACTTACTTCTCCTGTAGCGGCATCCCCGGCTATAGAGTCGGGTATTCCGCTACAGAAATGAGTGACTTCGCTGTGTCCATATATGGACAGTGTAGTCACGCACTTCTCCTGTAGCGGAATCCCCAATCCCCGGTCAGGGATTGGGGATTTCGACTCCTACAGGGAGCAAAAAAGACCCTCCTCCTCCTCCTCACATGCACTCTGCACTGTGAGGAGTAGGAGAGAGAGTGCACGAGAGACGGTAGACCCGGCCATCACTGAGGACATATTCCGGTGATGGCCGTGTATTACCCGGACCCATAGACTTCTATGGGAGCCGGACGGCCGGGTACCCCGCCGAAAATAGGGCATGTCCCATTTTTTGACAGCCGGTTTTTCCAGCCGTCAAAAAATTGGTCGTGTGAATAGCCCTATTAGGGGTCTATTGTTCCTAATGCAGCCGGGTGCCGGCCGATTTATGAACGGCCGGCACCCGGCCGGGAAACCCTGTCGTGTGAATTCCGCCTAACTGAATAATACCTCTATACAGTGACTGAATAATACCACCATAGAGTGACTGAATAATACCACCATTCAGTGACTGAATAATACCACCATACAGTGACTGAATAATACCACCATACAGTGACTAAATAATACCTCCATACAGTGACTAAATAATACCTCCATACAGTGACTGAATAATACCACCATACACTGACTGAATAATACCACCATACAGTGACTGAATAATAGCTCCAAACAGTAACTGAATAATAACTCCATACAGTAACTGAATAATACCACCATACAGTGACTGTATAGTAGCTCCATACAGTCAATGAATAATACCTCCATACAGTCAATGAATAATACCTCCATACAGTATTTGAATAATACCTCCATACAGTGACTGAATACCACCATTCACTGACTGAATAATACCACCATACAGTGACTAAATAATACCACCATACAGTTACTGAATAATACCACCATACAGTGACTGAATAATACCACCATACACTGACTGAATAATACCACCGTACAGTGACTGAATAATACCACCATACAGTGACTGAATAATACCACCATACAGTGACTGAATAATACCACCGTACAGTGACTAAATAATATCACCATAGAGTGACTTAATAATACCACCATGCAGTGACTGAATAATACCACCATGTAGTGACTGAATAATACCACCATGCTGGATCTATTGCACTAAGAATACCACTGGTGCCCTGCAGACGCCATTGACTTTTAATGGGTCAGCTGGGCTCCGCCGAAGTGTCCGTCATTTTGACAGGAAAAATATAATCCTTTTTGTTCTACAGACTTACGGTATTTCCTCAATGGTAATCCAAAAAGGATCATCTCCATATCCTGATGGCCTGGAAGAGAAAATACAAATCCAGTTAGAATAACAAAACTGAAACCTACCAAAAAAATCATCTATCATATTTGGCAAGGATGTGGTGCCCGAGGCACAGTTATCTCTACCCACAGCCCGACCTGCAAGAAGCCTGTGAGGAAAGAGTGCTCAGTCTGTCTGTTGTTTGTGCCTCCATTTGTCTGTGAGTCTGAGTGTTTGTGTGTGTATAAATTCCAGTATGTGTGTGTGTGTGTGTGTGTGTGTGTGTGTGTGTGTGTGTGTTTAAGTGCCTATATATGTATCTGTATAGTGGCGTAGCTATAGAGATCGCATCGGTCGCAGCTGCAACCGGGCCCCCAAGCCTGTGGAGCCCGTAGGGCCCCGTTGGCACCCAGTGCTGACCGCTCTTCCAACTGTATTTGCGTCCTCAGTTCAGTGCAATGCTGGAGTCCTGCTCCAGTATTCACTGTGCCGCGAGCGGCTCGGCGCAGGCAGGCGCGATGTAGTGAGTCACTCACAGCACAGACCGGAGGAGAAGGATTCTCCACCCATCGTGGGAATGGGGATAGGTAAGTAATTATGTTATTATTTTTCTATTAGGTATGTACATATGGGAGCATTATACTGGGTATGGGAGGGGGGCTCATATGGTAGCTGCTGAGGGGGCATCATACTATATGGGGGGCATTATACTGTATGGAACAGCTATGGGGGGCATTATAATCTATGGGGCAGCTATATGGGGCATTATACTGTATGGGGGCATTATACTGTATAGGACAGCTGAGGGGGCATTATACTGTATGGGGGGCATTATACTGTATGGGACGTCTAAGGGGGCATTATAATGTATGGGGGCCATTATACTGTATAGGACAGCTAAAGGTGGCATTTTACTGTATGTGGGCATTATTTTGTATGTGGCAGCTATAGAGGGCATTATACTGTATGGGGAGCATTATACTGTGTGGGGCAGATATAGGTTGCATTATACTGTATGGGGGCATTGTACTGTAAAGGACAGCTAAGGGGGGCATTATACTGTGTGGGGCATTATACTGTATAGTACAGCTAAGGGGGGCATTATACTGTATGGGGGCATTATACTGTATAGGACAGCTAAGGGGGGCATTATACTGTATGTGGCAGCTATGGAGGGCATTCTACTGTATGGGGAGCATTCTACTGTATGGGGCAGCTATAGGGGGCATTATACTGTATGGGGGCATTATACTGTATGTGGCAGTAATGGAGGGCATAATACTGTATGGGGCATTATACTGTATAGGACAGCTAAGGGGGGAATTATACTGTATGGGGCATTATATTGTATGGGACAGCTATGGGGGGCATTATACTGTACTGTGCAGATAAAGGGGGCATTATACTGTATAGGGCATTATACTGTATGTGGCAGCTATGTAGTGCACTATAGTGTATGGGGGAATTATACTGAATGTGGCAGCTATAGGGGGCATTATACCGTATGGGGGCAATATACTGTACGGAGCAGCTATAGGGGGCATTATACTGTATGGGGGCATTATACTGTATGTGTCAGCAATGGAGGGCATTATACTGTATGGGGGCATTATACTGTATAGGACAGCTAAGGGGTCATTTTACTATATGGAGGGCATTATACTGTATGGGATAGCTATTGGGGGCATTATACTGTATGGGGCAGCTATAAGGGGGCTTAAAATACTGTATGGGGTTAATATACTGTATGTGGCAGCTATGGTGGGCATTATACTGTATGGGGGCACTATACTGTATGGGGGCATTATACTGTATGGGACAGCTATGGGGGCTTTATACTGTATGTGGCAGCAATAGGGGGCATGATACTGTATGGGACAGCTATGGGGCATTATACTATATTGGACATTATAGTGCATGGGGCAGCTATAGGTGTCATTATACCGTATGGGGGCATTATACTGTATGTGGCGGCAATAGGGGGCATTATACTGTATAGGGCATTATATTGTATGGAGTGCATTATACTCTATGGGGGGCATTATATTGTATGGGGCAGCTATGGGTCGCAATATACTGTGGGGGCAGCCATGGGGGGGCATGATACTGTGGAGGCAGCTATGGGGAGCATTATACTGTGTGGTGGCATCTATGGGGCATTACACTGTGTGGGCAGCTATGGGGGCATTATGCTGTGTGTGGGCAGTTATGGGGGCATTATACAGTGTGGGGACAGCTATGGGGCATTATACTGTGGGGTCAGCTATGGGAGGCATTATACTGTGGAGGCATTCATGGGGTCTGTCGTGCAAGGCGGCTGGGTAAGGTGTGTTCAGGGGTCTGGTGCTGTTGGGAAGGAGTAGGGGGTCCAAGCTGAATTTTTGCTCCAGGGCCCTTTAGCTACGCCCCTGTATCTGTAAGTGTATATATTTCTGTGTGTGTATCTACTACATTATCTGTGTTCAGAGTTATGACTGTGTGTTATCTGTGGTGTTACATAGGACTGCAGGTGATATCTACTACATTATCTGTACTCAGAGAGTTATCACTGTGTGTTATCTGTGGTGTTACATAGGACTGCAGGTGACATCTACTACATTATCTGTACTAAGAGTTATCACAGTGTGTTATCTGTGGTGTTACATAGGACTGCAGGTGACATCTACTACATTATCTGTACTCAGAGAGTTATCACTGTGTTATCTGTGGTGTTACATAGGACTGCATGTAACATCTACATTATCTGTACTCAGAGTTATCACTGGGTGTAGAGCTGGTCGATTTTTCAAAAAAAAGAAAATCTAGATTTTTGTCAATCATTTTTTATTTGATTCAAGATTTTCTTATTTTTAGGAGTAATTAAGGAATTACTGTGCATGCAATTCCCATATCTCAAAAAAAATACCAGGACACAATTCTTTACATTAGAGTTATCCAATAATATATATTGATTATCAGGATTGTCCCTCAGCTGCTACGTGTGATCATGCTCACTTATAAAAGGCACAATGCTGATAATCATCATATATATATATATTTGGGTCAGAGAATAAGAAGAGCAACTATGAGTGCAGAGGAACGCCAGGAACAACGAGAAACCACTTCCCAAAACAAGGCGTTAAGAAGGCAAAACCCTGAAGTAAGACGACCCTGTAATGAAGAACGTCGTTCTCAAAGAGCACAATTATAAATACTTATCATTCCTTTTACTAGCAAACCCGTGTAACGAGCTTTCTATACTAGTATAATATGTCTCTCCTAGATAAACACACTTAAATAATGGAATCTATATATATATATATATATTCCCATAGATGATACCGTATTATCGTCCTTTATGTAGACATATTAGCACTCACCCCGGGATTACTCATATATCATCTACATGGAAGATTCCTATATCCAACACTAGAGAAATAGGCTCATTATTCAATAAGATAATTACCAGAAATACACCTCCGTCTCCTCAACTTTCTTCCTCCAACTGTTTAAGAAATAAAAAAAAATACCAATATTACACATAATTGTTCTTGAAAGGAATATAAAATATACTATTGTTCTCTGTTATAATATACGAAACCGTCGATACAAGGAGGAGGAGTTTCTCATAGCAACCAATCAGATTGCAGCTTTTATATATGGTATATTTTCCCTGGGCTTTGATTGCCTGATGGGAAAACGTGAGTGGTGATGTCAAAAGGGATCCTACATAAAAACAGGGTTGTGTCTAGAACATTTTTTCATAAAGCCTCCACACCCCAGGAGGCAAAAGCATTTTTCATTACTATCAATGCCTACTGCTTTCTGTGACTGAATAATACCCCCATACAGTGAATACCACCATACACTAACTGAATAATACCCCCACATCACCATACAGTTATGTCATTACGGTTTGATTCGTGGAGCCCCAAACTTTAAAACTACCACCAATCGAGGGACATCGGCTCTATCAAGTACAGCCGTCCTTATCAGGAACGTTGCATATGGTTTACTGTTTACTCAGGCACAGGGGCTCGTCCATATGATCTACTGTGCCTGGTACTACAGCTCAAGGCATCTCCTTCCTGTAAGGCATAGCCATACTCATATGTACAGGGCCGTTTCTGTGCAGATTAGACCCCGGTCAGACCCACACAGATCAAACATTCTAAGAATAGGCCATCGAATGTTAAATTCCAGGTAGTGAAGCGGAAACTTCCTTTGTGGTCTAGGGTATTAACCCCTTTGCGCAGCACAACGTAATAGCACGTCGTGGGGCTGAAGGTGATGTATCGAGGGGGCTCACGCGCTGAGCCCACTCCATATGCTGTGGGTATCAGCTGTGTATTACAGTTGACACCCAGTACTAACGGCCAGGAACAGCGATCGCAATGTTCCTGGCTGTGTAAACCGTCAAATGCTGCGGTAAAAAAAAAAGTTTAAAGAGAGGGAGCGGCCCCGTCCGACACCTCGTCTTCCTCCCACAACGCGATCGTAGGGTGCTGATGGTTGTAATGGCAGCCCAGGGCCCTAATAAAGGCCCCGAGGTCTGCTTTCACTCTGCCTCTGTTAAAGGGAATGTGACGCTAGAAAAAAATGTTGTTTTTTTTTAGTTAAACAATTAGTGTATAGGTGATTAAACATTGTTCTAATTTTTTTAATTTTTTTCACGAGTCAGGAAATATTATAAATTAGATTCTAATTTATAATATTTCCCAGTGCTGGTCACTAGATGGAGCAATTCCCAAAATTGCAGCATTGCATGTGGTAAAGCAACCACATTGCTTTATGCTGCAAAATTTGAGAAAACTCACTCGCTCTAGTGAGCTCTCAGAATCCCCCCTCCTTTATCCTGGCTAGTGCCGGGAGAAACGAGGGGATTGAACGGTCAAACCTCCTACACTGTGTGTCGCCATTTTTTGAGCTAACACACAGTGTAGTAGGTTTACATACACTAGTAAACACACAGTAAAACACTTACATACACAGCATTATACTGTGTGGGGCAGCTATAGGATGCATTATAATGTATGGGGGCATTGTACTGTATAGGACAGCTAAGGGGGGCATTATACTGTGTGGGGCATTATACTGTATAGGACAGCTAAGGGGGGCATTATACTGTATGGGGGCATTATACTGTATGGGACAGCTAAGGGGGGCATTATACTGTATGTGGCAACTATGGGGGCTTTATACTGTATGTGGCAGCAATGGGGGGCATGATACTGTATGGGACAGCTATGGGTCATTATACTATATTGGACATTATAGTGCATGGGGCAGCTATGGGTGTCATTATACTGTATGGGGGCATTATACTGTCTGTGGCGGCATAATGGGGCATTATACTGTATGGGGCATTATATTGTATGGAGTGCATTATACTCTATGGGGCATTATATTGTATGGGGCAGCTATGGGTCGCAATATACTGTGGGGGCAGCCATGGGGGGTATGATACTGTGGAGGCAGCTATGGGGGGCATTATACTGAGTGGTGGCATCTATGGGGCATTACACTGTGTGGGCAGCTATGGGGGCATTATGCTGTGTGTGGGCAGTTATGGGGGCATTATACCGTGTAGAGGCAGCTATGGGGCATTATACTGTGGAGTCAGCTATGGGAAGCATTATACTGTGGAGGCATTCATGGGGTCTGTCGTGCAAGGCGGCTGGGTAAGGTGTGCATGCAGTAATTTAATAATACCACCATATAGTAACTGAATAATACCACAATACACTGACTGACTAATACCTCCATACAGTGACTATATAATACTACCATGCAGTAACTGAATAATACCACCATACACTGACTGAATAATACCTCCATACAGTGACTAAATAATACCACCATACAGTGACTAAATAATACCACCATACAGTGACTGAATAATACCACCATACAGTAACTGAATAATAACACCATACACTGACTGAATAATACCTCCATACAGTGACTATATAATACTACCAAGCAGTAACTGAATAATACCACCATTCACTGACTGAATAATACCTCCATACAGTGACTAAATAATACCACCATACAGTGACTAAATAATACCACCATACAGTGACTGAATAATACCACCATACAGTGACTGAATAATACCACCATACAGTAACTGAATAATACCACCATACACTGACTGAATAATACCTCCATACAGTGACTATAAAATACTACCATGCAGTAACTGAATAATACCACCATTCACTGACTGAATAATACCTCCATACAGTGACTAAATAATACCACCATACAGTGACTAAATAATACCACCATACAGTGACTGAATAATACCACCATACAGTAACTGAATAATACCACCATACGCTGACTGAATAATAGCTGCAGACACTGACAGAATAATACCATAATACACTAAGGCCTCATTCACACGACAGGGTTCGAGTGTCGGCCGGGAAAATCGGCCGTTTTTGGCCGATTTTCCCGGCCGGTTTGCATCCGGTTTGCATCCGTTCCGGGCCGAGTTGCCGTTTTTACCGGCCGATTTGGACCCGATTTGCATCCGTTTTTTTCCCTGTCCGTTTTAAAATCGGATGAATTTCATTTCAATTTTTTGCCACACACAGCCCTTTGTAGATAATGCCACAGCCCCCCTGGTAGGTAATGCCACCCAGCCCCCTGTAGGTAATGACACACAGCCCCCTGTTGGTGATGCCACACAGCCCCCTGTAGGTCATGCCACACAGCCCCCTGTAGGTGATGCCACACAGCCCCCTGTAGGTGATGCCACCAAGTCCCCTGTAGGTGATGCCACCAAGTCCCCTGTAGGTGATGCCACCAAGTCCCCTGTAGGTGATGCCACCCAGTCCCCTGTAGGCGATGCCACACAGCCCCTTGCAGGCGATGCCACCCTGCACCCTGTAGGCGATGCCACCCTGCCCCCTGTAGGTGATGCCACCCAGCCCCCTGCAGGCGATGCCACCCAGCCTCCTGTAGGCGATGCCACCCTGCCCCCTGTAGGTGATGCCACCCAGCCCCCTGTAGGTGATGCCACCCAGCCTCCTGTAGGTGATGTCACCCAGCCCCCTGTAGGTGATGCCACCCAGCCCCCTGTAGGTGGTGCCACCAAGCCCCCTGTAGGTGGTGCCACCAAGCCCCCTGTAGGTGATGCCACCAAGTCCCCTGTAGGTGATGCCACACAGCCCCCTGTAGGTTGCACCCATCCCCCCCTTCCAGGAGAAGTCACTGACTTCAAAGTCCATATATGGACAGTGGAGTCACTGACTTCCCCTGGAGAGGAATTCCCTGCCACAGGTCGGGAATTCCGCTTCAGAAGTGAGTGACGTCACTGTCCATATATGGACAGTGTAGTCACTCACTTCTCCTGTAGCGGAATCCCCGGCCATAGAGTCGGGGATTCCGCTGCAGAAGTGAGTGACATCACTGTGTCCATATATGGACAGTGTAGTCACTCACTTCTCCTGTAGCGGAATCCCCGGCCATAGAGTCGGGGATTCAGCTGCAGAAGTGAGTGACATCGCTGTGTCCATATATGGACAGTGTAGTCACTTACTTCTTCTGTAGAGGCATCCCCGGCCATAGAGTCGGGGGATTCCGCTGCAGAAGTGAGTGACTTCGCTGTGTCCATATATGGACAGTGTAGTCACGCACTTCTCCTGTAGCGGAATCCCCAATCCCCGGTCGGGGATTGGGGATTTCGACTCCTACAGGGAGCAAAAAAAGACCCTCCTCCTCCTCCTCACATGCACTCTGCACTGTGAGGAGGAGGAGAGAGAGTGCGCGAGCGACAGTAGACCCGGCCATCACTCAGGACATATTCCGGTGATGGCCGTGTATTACCCGGCCCCATAGACTTCTATGGGAGCCGGGCGGCCGGGTACCCAGCCGAAAATAGGGCATTTCCCATTTTTTGACGGCCGGTTCTCCCGGCCATCAAAAAATTGGTCGTGTGAATAGCCCCATTAGGGGTCTATTGTTCCTAATGCAGCCGGGTGCCGGCCGATTTATTAACGGCCGGCACCCGGCCGGGAAACCCTGTCGTGTGAATTCTGCCTAACTCAATAATACCTCCATACAGTGACTGAATAATACCACCATAGAGTGACTGAATAACACCACCATTCAGTGACTGAATAATACCACCATACAGTGACTGAATAATACCACCATACAGTGACTAAATAATACCTCCATACAGTGACTAAATAATACCTCCATACAGTGACTGAATAATACCACCATACACTGACTGAATAATACCACCATACAGTGACTGAATAATAGCTCCAAACAGTAACTGAATAATAACTCCATACAGTAACTGAATAATACCACCATACAGTGACTGTATAGTAGCTCCATACAGTCATTGAATAATACCTCCATACAGTCAATGAATAATACCTCCATACAGTATTTGAATAATACCTCCATACAGTGACTGAATACCACCATACAGTGACTAAATAATACCACCGTACAGTGACTAAATAATACCACCATACAGTTACTGAATAATACCACCATACAGTGACTGAATAATACCACCATACAGTGACTGAATAATTACACCGTACAGTGACTAAATAATACCACCATAGAGTGACTTAATAATACCACCATGTAGTGACTGAATAATACCACCATGTAGTGACTGAATAATACCACCATGCTGGATCTATTGCACTAAGAATACCAGTGGTGCCCTGCAGACGCCATTGACTTTTAATGGGTCAGCTGGGCTCCGCAGAAGTGTACCTTATTTTGACAGGAAAAATATAATCCTTTTTGTTCTACAGACTTACGGTATTTCCTCATGGGTAATCCAAAAAGGATCATCTTCATATCCTGATGGCCTGGAAGAGAAAATACAAATCCATTTAGAATAACAAAACTGAAACCTACCAAAAAAATCATCTATCATATTTGGCAAGGATGTGGTGTCCGAGGCACAGTTAGCTTTGCCCACAGCCCGACCTGCAAGAAGCCTGTGAGGAAGGAGATGTGAGTGCTCAGTCTATCTGTTGTTTGTGCCTCCATTTGTCTGTGAGTCTGAGTGTTTGTGTGTGTATAAATTCCAGTATGTGGGTATGTGTGTGTGTGTGTGTGTGTGTGTGTGTGTGTGTGTGTGTGCCTAAGTGCCTATATATGTATCTGTATAGTGGCGTAGCTATAGAGATCGCATCGGTCGCAGCTGCGACCGGGCCCCCAAGCCTGTGGAGCCCGCAGGGCCCCGTTGCCACCCAGTGCTGACCGCTCTTCCAACTGTATTTGCGTCCTCAGGACGCAAATACAGTTCAGTGCAATGCTGGAGTCCTGCTCCAGTATTCACTGTGCCGCGAGCGGCTCGGCGCAGGCAGGCGCGATGTAGTGAGTCACTCACAGCACAGACCGGAGGAGAAGGATTCTCCACCCATCGTGGGAATGGGGATAGGTAAGTAATTATGTTATTATTTTTCTATTAGGTATGTACATATGGGGGCATTATACTGGGTATGGGAGGGGGGCTCATATGGTAGCTGCTGAGGGGGCATCATACTATATGGGGGGCATTATACTGTATGGAACAGCTATGGGGGGCATTATAATCTATGGGGCAGCTATATGGGGCATTATACTGTATGGGGGCATTATACTGTATAGGACAGCTGAGGGGGCATTATACTGTATGGGGGGCATTATACTGTATGGGACTTCTAAGGGGGTATTATAATGTATGGGGGGCATTATACTGTATAGGACAGCTAAAGGTGGCATTTTACTGTATGTGGGCATTATTTTGTATGTGGCAGCTATAGAGGGCATTATACTGTATGGGGAGCATTATACTGTGTGGGGCAGCTATAGGATGCATTATACTGTATTGGGGCATTGTACTGTATAAGACAGCTAAGGGGGGCATTATACTGTGTGGGGCATTATACTGTATAGGACAGCTAAGGGGGGCATTATACTGTATGTGGCAGCTATGGAGGGCATTCTACTGTATGGGGAGCATTATACTGTATGGGGCAGCTATAGGGGGCATTATACTGTATGGGGGCATTATACTGTATGTGGCAGTAATGGAGGGCATAATACTGTATGGGGGCATTATACTGTATAGGACAGCTAAGGGGGGAATTATACTGTATGGGGCATTATATTGTATGGGACTGCTATGGGGGGCATTATACTGTACTGTGCAGATATAGGGGCATTATACTGTATAGGGCATTATACTGTATGTGGCAGCTATGTAGGGCACTATAGTGTATGGGGGAATTATACTGAATGGGGCAGCTATAGGGGCAATATACTGTACGAAGCAGCTATAGGGGGCATTATACTGTATGGGGGCATTATACTGTATGTGGCAGCAATGGAGGGCATTATACTGTATGGGGGCATTATACTGTATAGGACAGCTAAGGGGCATTTTACTATATGGAGGGCATTATACTGTATGGGATAGCTATTGGGGGCTTTATACTGTATGGGGCAGCTATAAGGGGGCTTAAAATACTGTATGGGGGCAATATACTGTATGTGGCAGCTATGGTGGGCATTATACTGTATGGGGGCACTATACTGTATGGGGGCATTATACTGTATGGGACAGCTATGGGGGCTTTATACTGTATGTGGCAGCAATGGGGGGCATGATACTGTATGGGACAGCTATGGGGCATTATACTATATTGGACATTATAGTGCATGGGGCAGCTATGGGTGTCATTATACTGTATGGGGGCATTATACTGTATGTGGCGGCAATAGGGGGCATTATACTGTATGGGGCATTATATTGTATGGAGTGCATTATACTCTATGGGGGCATTATATTGTATGGGGCAGCTATGGGTCGCAATATACTGTGGGGGCAGCCATGGGGGGTATGATACTGTGGAGGTAGCTATGGGGGGCATTATACTGAGTGGTGGCATCTATGGGGCATTACACTGTGTGGGCGGCTATGGGGGCATTATGCTGTGTGTGGGCAGTTATGGGGGCATTATACCGTGTAGGGGCAGCTATGGGGCATTATACTGTGGGGTCAGCTATGGGAGGCATTATACTGTGGAGGCATTCATGGGGTCTGTCGTGCAAGGCGGCTGGGTAAGGTGTGCATGCAGTAATTAAATAATACCACCATATAGTAGCTGAATAATACCACCATACACTGACTGAATAATACCTCCATACAGTGACTATATAATACTACCATGCAGTAACTGAATAATACCACCATACACTGACTGAATAATACCTCCATACAGTGACTAAATAATACCACCATACAGTGACTAAATAATACCACCATACAGTGACTGAATAATACCACCATACAGTAATTGAATAATACCACCATACACTGACTGAATAATACCTCCATACAGTGACTATATAATACTACCATGCAGTAACTGAATAATACCACCATTCACTGACTGAATAATACCTCCATACAGTGACTAAATAATACCACCATACAGTGACTAAATAATACCACCATACAGTGACTGAATAATACCACCATACAGTAACTGAATAATACCACCATACACTGACTGAATAATACCTCCATACAGTGACTATATAATACTACCATGCAGTAACTGAATAATACCACCATTCACTGACTGAATAATACCTCCATACAGTGACTAAATAATACCACCATACAGTGACTAAATAATACCACCATACAGTGACTGAATAATACCACTATACAGTAACTGAATAATACCACCATACACTGACTGAATAATAGCTGCAGACACTGACAGAATAATACCACCATACACTAAGGCCTCATTCACACGACAGGGTCCGAGTGTCGGCCGGGAAAATCGGCCGTTTTTGGCCGATTTTCCCGGCCGGTTTGCATCCGGTTTGCATCCGTTCCGGGCCGAGTTGCCGTTTTTACCGGCCGATATGGACCCGATTTGCATCCGTTTTTTTCCCTGTCCGTTTTAAAATCGGATGAATTTTATTTACATTTTTTGCCACACACAGCCCTTTGTAGATAATGCCACAGCCCCCCTGATAGATAAATGCCACCCAGCCCCCTGTAGGTAATGCCACACAGCCCCCTGTAGGTAATGCCACACAGCCCCCTGTAGGTAATGCCACACAGCCCCCGGTTGGTGATGCCACACAGCCCCCTGTTGGTGATGCCACACAGCCCTCTGTAGGTGATGCCACACAGCCCGCTGTAGGTGATGCCACACAGCCCCCTGTAGGTATTGCCCCCAAGTCCCCTGTAGGTGATGCCACCAAGTCCCCTGTAGGTGATGACACCAAGTCCCCTGTAGGTGATGCCACCAAGTCCCCTGTAGGTGATGCCACCAAGTCCCCTGTAGGTGATGCCACCCAGCCCCCTGTAGGTGATGCCACCCAGCCCCCTGTAGGCGATGCCACACAGCCACCTGTAGGCGATGCCACCCTGCCCTCTGCAGGCGATGCCACACAGCCCTATGCAGGCGATGCCACACAGACCCTTGCAGGCGATGCCACCCTGCCCCCTGTAGGTGATGCCACCCTGCCCCCTGTAGGTGATGCCACACAGCCCACTTTAGGCGATGCCACCCAGCCCCCTGCAGGCGATGCCACCCTGCCTCCTGTAGGCGATGCCACCCTGCCCCCTGTAGGCGATGACACCCAGCCCCCTGTAGGCGATGCCACCCAGCCCCCTGTAGGGGATGCCACCCAGCCCCCTGTAGGTGATGCCACCCAGCCCCCTGTAGGTGGTGCCACCAGGCCCCCTGTAGGTGGTGCCACCAAGCCTCCTGTAGGTGATGCCACCAAGTCCCATGTAGGTGATGCCACACAGCCCCCTGTAGGTTGCACCCATCCCCCCCTTCCAGGAGAAGTCACTGACTTCAATGTCCATATATGGACAGTGGAGTCACTGACTTCTCCTGGAGAGGAATTCCCTGCCACAGGTCGGGAATTCTGCTTCAGAAGTGAGAGACGTCACTGTCCATATATGGACAGTGTAGTCACTCACTTCTCCTGTAGCGGAATCCCCGGCCATAGAGTCGGGGATTCCGCTGCAGAAGTGAGTGACATCGCTGTGTCCATATATGGACAGTGTAGTCACTCACTTCTCCTGTAGCGGAATCCCTGGCCATAGAGTCGGGGATTCCGCTGCAGAAGTGAGTGACATCGCTGTGTCCATATATGGACAGTGTAGTCACTCACTTCTCCTGTAGCGGAATCCCCGGCCATAGAGTCGGGGATTCAGCTGCAGAAGTGAGTGACATCGCTGTGTCCATATATGGACAGTGTAGTTACTTACTTCTCCTGTAGCGGCATCCCCGGCCATAGAGTCGGGGATTCCGCTGCAGAATTGAGTGACATCGCTGTGTCCATATATGGACAGTGTAGTCACTTACTTCTCTTGTAGCGGCATCCCCGACCATAGAGTCGGGGGATTCCGCTGCAGAAGTGAGTGACTTCGCTGTGTCCATATATGGACAGTGTAGTCACGCACTTCTCCTGTAGCGGAACCCCCAATCCCCGGTCGGGGATTGGGGATTTCGACTCCTACAGGGTGCAAAAAAAGACCCTCCTCCTCCTCACATGCACACTGCACTGTGTGGAGGAGGAGAGAGAGTGCGCGAGCGACGGTAGACCCGGCCATCACTCAGGACATATTCCGGTGATGGGCGTGTATTACCCGGCCCCATAGACTTCTATGGGAGCCGGGCGGCCGGGTACCCGGCCGAAAATAGGGCATGCCCCATCTTTTGACGGCCGGTTTTGCCGGCCGTCAAAAAATTGGTCGTGTAAATAGCCCCATTAGGGTTCTATTGTTCCTAATGCAGCCGGGTGCCGGCCGATTTATGAACGGCCGGCACCCGGCCGGGAAACCCTGTCGTGTGAATTCCGCCTAACTGAATAATACCTCCATACAGTGACTGAATAATACCACCATAGAGTGACTGAATAATACCACCATTCAGTGACTGAATAATACCTCCATACAGTGACTGAATAATACCACCATACACTGACTGAATAATACCACCATACAGTGACTGAATAATAGCTCCAAACAGTAAATGAATAATAACTCCATACAGTAACTGAATAATACCACCATACAGTGACTGTATAGTAGCTCCATACAGTCAATGAATAATACCTCCATACAGCCAATGAATAATACCTCCATACAGTATTTGAATAATACCTCCATACAGTGACTGAATACCACCATTCACTGACTGAATAATACCACCATACAGTGACTAAATAATACCACCATACAGTGACTGAATAACACCACCATACAGTGACTGAATAATACCACCGTACAGTGACTAAATAATACCACCATAGAGTGACTAAATAATACCACCATACAGTTACTGAATAATACCACCATACAGTGACTGAATAATACCACCATGTAGTGACTGAATAATACCACCATACAGTGACTGAATAATACCACCATACACTGACTGAATAATACCACCATACAGTGACTAAATAATACCACCATACAGTTACTGAATAATACCACCATACAGTGACTGAATAATACCACCATACAGTGACTGAATAATACCACCATACAGTGACTGAATAATACCACCATACAGTGACTGAATAATACCACCGTACAGTGACTAAATAATACCACCATACAGTGACTGAATAATACCACCATACAGTGACTGAATAATACCACCATACAGTGACTGAATAATACCACCGTACAGTGACTAAATAATACCACCATAGAGTGACTTAATAATACCACCATGCAGTGACTGAATAATACCACCATGTAGTGACTGAATAATACCACCATGCTGGATCTATTGCACTAAGAATACCACTGGTGCCCTGCAGACGCCATTGACTTTTAATGGGTCAGGTGGGCTCCGCCGAAGTGTCTGTCATTTTGACAGGAAAAATATAATCCTTTTTGTTGTACAGACTTACATTTCCTCAATGGTAATCCAAAAAGGATAATCTCCAAATTCTGATGGCCTGGAAGAGAAAATACAAATCCAGTTAGAATAACAAAACTGAAACCTACCAAAAAAATCATCTATCATATTTGGCAAGGATGTGGTGTCCGAGGCACAGTTAGCTCTGCCCACAGCCCGACCTGCAAGAAGCCTGTGAGGAAAGAGATGTGAGTGCTCAGTCTGTCTGTTGTTTGTGCCTCCATTTGTCTGTGAGTCTGAGTGTTTGTGTGTGTATAAATTCCAGTATGTGGGTATGTGTGTGTGTGTGTGTGTGTGTGTGTGTGTCTAAGTGCCTATATATGTATCTGTATAGTGGCGTAGCTATAGAGATCGCATCGGGCGCAGCTGCGACCGGGCCTCCAAGCCTGTGGAGCCCGCAGGGCCCCGTTGCCACCCAGTGCTGACCGCTCTTCCAACTGTATTTGCGTCCTCAGGACGCAAATACAGTTCAGTGCAATGCTGGAGTCCTGCTCCAGTATTCACTGTGCCGCGAGCGGCTCGGCGCAGGCAGGCGCGATGTAGTGAGTCACTCACAGCACAGACCGGAGGAGAAGGATTCTCCACCCATCGTGGGAATGGGGATAGGTCAGTTATTATGTTTTTTTCTATTAGGTATGTACATATGGGGGCATTATACTTGGTATGGGAGGGGGGCTCATATGGTAGCTGCTGAGGGGGCATCATACTATATGGGGGGCATTATACTGTATGGAACAGCTATGGGGGGCATTATAATCTATGGGGCAGCTATATGGGGCATTATACTGTATAGGACAGCTGAGGGGGCATTATACTGTATGGGGGGCATTATACTGTATGGGACTTCTAAGGGGGAATTATAATGTATGGGGGGCATTATACTGTATAGGACAGCTAAAGGTGGCATTTTACTGTATGTGGGCATTATTTTGTATGTGGCAGCTATAGAGGGCATTATACTGTATGGGGAGCATTATACTGTGTGGGGCAGCTATAGGATGCATTATACTGTATGGGGGCATTGTACTGTATAGGACAGCTAAGGGGGGCATTATACTGTGTGGGGCATTATACTGTATAGGACAGCTAAGGGGGGCATTATACTGTATGGGGGCATTATACTGTATAGGACAGCTAAGGGGGCATTATACTGTATGTGGCAGCTATGGAGGGCATTCTACTGTATGGGGAGCATTATACTAAATGGGGCAGCTATAGGGGGCATTATACTGTATGGGGGCATTATACTGTATGTGGCAGTAATGTAGGGCATAATACTGTATGGGGGCATTATACTGTATAGGACAGCTAAGGGGGGAATTATACTGTATGGGGCATTATATTGTATGGGACAGCTATGGGGGGCATTATACTGTACTGTGCAGATATAGGGGGCATTATACTGTATAGGGCATTATACTGTATGTGGCAGCTATGTAGGGCACTATAGTGTATGGGGGAATTATACTGAATGGGGCAGCTATAGGGGGCATTATACCGTATGGGGGCAATATACTGTACGGAGCAGCTATAGGGGGCATTATACTGTATGGGGGCATTATACTGTATGTGGCAGCAATGGAGGGCATTATACTGTATGGGGGCATTATACTGCATAGGACAGCTAAGGGGGCATTTTACTATATGGAGGGCATTATACTGTATGGGATAGCTATTGGGGGCATTATACTGTATGGGGCATTTATAAGGGGGCTTAAAATACTGTATGGGGGCAATATACTGTATGTGGCAGCTATGGTGGGCATTATACTGTATGGGGGCACTATACTGTATGGGGGCATTATACTGTATGGGACAGCTATGGGGGCTTTATACTGTATGTGGCAGCAATGGGGGGCATGATACTGTATGGGACAGCTATGGGGCATTATACTATATTGGACATTATAGTGCATAGGGCAGCTATGGGTGTCATTATACTGTATGGGGGCATTATACTGTATGTGGCGGCAATAGGGGGCTTTATACTGTATAGGGCATTATATTGTATGGAGTGCATTATACTCTATGGGGGGCATTATATTGTATGGGGCAGCTATGGGTCGCAATATACTGTGGGGGCAGCCATGGGGGGGCATGATACTGTGGAGGCAGCTATGGGGAGCATTATACTGTGTGGTGGCATCTATGGGGCATTACACTGTGTGGGCAGCTATGGGGGCATTATGCTGTGTGTGGGCAGTTATGGGGGCATTATACCGTGTGGGGACAGCTATGGGGCATTATACTGTGGGGTCAGCTATGGGAGGCATTATACTGTGGAGGCATTCATGGGGTCTGTCGTGCAAGGCGGCTGGGTAAGGTGTGCGCAGGGGTCTGGTGCTGTTAGGAAGGAGTAGGGGGTCCAAGCTGAATTTTTGCTCCAGGGCCCTTTAGCTACGCCCCTGTATCTGTAAGTGTATATATTTCTGTGTGTGCATCTACTACATTATCTGTGTTCAGATTTATGACTGTGTGTTATCTGTGGTGTTACATAGGACTGCAGGTGATATCTACTACATTATCTGTACTCAGAGAGTTATCACTGTGTGTTATCTGTGGTGTTACATAGGACTGCAGGTGACATCTACTACATTATCTGTACTAAGAGTTATCATAGTGTGTTATATGTGGTGTTACATAGGACTGCAGGTGACACTACTACATTATCTGTACTCAGAAAGTTATCACTGTGTTAACTGTGGTGTTACATAGGACTGCATGTAACATCTACATTATCTGTACTCAGAGTTATCACTGGGTGTAGAGCTGGTTGATTTTTCCCAAAAAATAAAATCTAGATTTTTGTCAATCATTTTTGATTTGATTCAAGATTTTCTTATTTTTAGGAGTAATTAAGGAATTACTGTGCATGCAATTCCCATATCTCAAAAAAAATACCAGGACACAATTCTTTACATTAGAGTTATCCAATAATATATATTGATTATCAGGATTGTCCCTCAGCTGCTACGTGTGATCATGCTCACTTATAAAAGGCACAATGCTGATAATCATCATATATATATATATATTTGGCTCAGAGAATAAGAAGAGCAACTATGAGTGCAGAGGAACGCCAGGAACAACGAGAAACCACTTCCCAAAACAAGGCGTTAAGAAGGCAAAACCCTGAAGTAAGACGACCCTGTAATGAAGAACGTCGTTCTCAAAGAGCACAATTATAAATACTTATCATTCCTTTTACTAGCAAACCCGTGTAACGAGCTTTCTATACTAGTATAATATGTCTCTCCTAGATAAACACACTTAAATAGTGGAATCTATATATATATATATTCCCATAGATGATACCGTATTATCGTCCTTTATGTAGACATATTAGCACTCACCCCGGGATTACTCATATATCATCTACATGGAAGATTCCTATATCCAACACTAGAGAAATAGGCTCATTATTCAATAAGATAATTACCAGAAATACACCTCCGTCTCCTCAACTTTCTTCCTCCAACTGTTTAAGAAATAAAAAAAATACCAATATTACACATAATTGTTCTTGAAAGGAATATAAAATATACTATTGTTCTCTGTTATAATATACGAAACAGTCGATACAAGGAGGAGGAGTTTCTCATAGCAACCAATCAGCTTGCAGCTTTTATATATGGTATATTTTCCCTGGGCTTTGATTGCCTGATGGGAAAACGTGAGTGGTGATGTCAAAAGGGATCCTACATAAAAACAGGGTTGTGTCTAGAACATTTTTTCATAAAGCCTCCACACCCCAGGAGGCAAAAGCATTTTTCATTACTATCAATGCCTACTGCTTTCTGTGACTGAATAATACCCCCATACAGTGAATACCACCATACACTAACTGAATAATACCCCCACATCACCATACAGTTATGTCATTACAGTTTGATTCGTGGAGCCCCAAACTTTAAAACTACCACCCATCGAGGGACATCGGCTCTATCAAGTACAGCCGTCCTTATCAGGAACGTTGCATATGGTTTACTGTTTACTCAGGCACAGGGGCTCATCCATATGATCTACTGTGCCTGGTACTACAGCTCAAGGCATCTCCTTCCTGTAAGGCATAGCCATACTCATATGTACAGGGCCGTTTCTGTGCAGATTAGACCCCGGTCAGACCCACACAGATCAAACATTCTAAGAATAGGGGATCGAATGTTAAATTCCAGGTAGTGAAGGGGTAACTTCCTTTGTGGTCTAGGGTATTAACCCCTTTGCGCAGCACAACGTAATAGCACGTCGTGGGGCTGAAGGTGATGTATCGAGGGGGCTCACGCGCTGAGCCCACTCCATATGCTGTGGGTATCAGCTGTGTATTACAGTTGACACCCAGTACTAACGGCCAGGAACAGCGATCGCAATGTTCCTGGCCGTGTAAACCGTCAAATGCTGCGGTAAAAAAAAAAGTTTAAAGAGAGGGAGCGGCCCCGTCCGAGACCTCGTCTTCCTCCCACAACGCGATCGTAGGGTGCTGATGGTTGTAATGGCAGCCCAGGGCCCTAATAAAGGCCCCGAGGTCTGCTTTCACTCTGCCTCTGTTAAAGGGAATGTGACGCTAGAAAAAGATGTTGTTTTTTTTTAAGTTAAACAATTAGTGTATAGGTGATTAAACATTGTTCTAATTTTTTTAATTTTTTTCACGAGTCAGGAAATATTATAAATTTAATTCTAATTTATAATATTTCCCAGTGCTGGTCACTAGATGGAGCAATTCCCAAAATTGCAGCATTGCATGTGGTAAAGCAACCACATTGCTTTATGCTGCAAAATTTGAGAAAACTCACTCGCTCTAGTGAGCTCTCAGAATCCCCCCTCCTTTATCCTGGCTAGTGCCGGGAGAAACGAGGGGATTGAACGGTCAAACCTCCTACACTGTGTGTCGCCATTTTTTGAGCTAACACACAGTGTAGTAGGTTTACATACACTAGTAAACACACAGTAAAACACTTACATACACAGCATTATACTGTGTGGGGCAGCTATGAGATGCATTATACTGTATGGGGGCATTGTACTGTATAGGACAGCTAAGGGGGGCATTATACTGTGTGGGGCATTATACTGTATAGGACAGCTAAGGGGGGCATTATACTGTATGGGGGCATTATACTGTATAGGACAGCTAAGGGGGGCATTATACTGTATGTGGCAGCTATGGGGGCTTTATACTGTATGTGGCAGCAATGGGGGGCATGATACTGTATGGGACAGCTATGGGGCATTATACTATATTGGACATTATAGTGCATGGGACAGCTATGGGTGTCATTATACTGTATGGTGGCATTATACTGTATGTGGCGGCAATAGGGGGCATTATACTGTATGGGGCATTATATTGTATGGAGTGCATTATACTCTATGGGGGCATTATATTTTATGGGGCAGCTATGGGTCGCAATATACTGTGGGGCAGCCATGGGGGTATAATACTGTGGAGGCAGCTATGGGGGGCATTATACTGAGTGGTGGCATCTATGGGGCATTACACTGTGTGGGCAGCTATGGGGCAATTATGCTGTGTGTGGGCAGTTATGGGGGCATTATACCATGTAGGGGCAGTTATGGGGCATTATACTGTGGGGTCAGCTATGGGAGGCATTATACTGTGGAGGCATTCATGGGGTCTGTCGTGCAAGGCGGCTGGGTAAGGTGTGCATGCAGTAATTGAATAATACCACCATATAGTAACTGAATAATACCACCATACACTGACTGAATAATACCTCCATACAGTGACTATATAATACTACCATGCAGTAACTGAATAATACCACCATACACTGACTGAATAATACCTCCATACAGTGACTAAATAATACCACCATACAGTGACTAAATAATACCACCATACAGTGACTGAATAATACCACCATACAGTAACTGAATAATAACACCATACACTGACTGAATAATAGCTGCAGACACTGACAGAATAATACCACCATACACTAAGGCCTCATTCACACGACAGGGTCCGAGTGTCGGCCGGGAAAATCGGCCGTTTTTGGCCGATTTTCCCGGCCGGTTTGCATCCGGTTTGCATCCGTTCCGGGCCGAGTTGCCGTTTTTACCGGCCGATTTGGACCCGATTTGCATCAGTTTTTTTCCCTGTCCGTTTTAAAATCGGATGAATTTAATTTCAATTTTTTGCCACACACAGCCCTTTGTAGATAATGCCACAGCCCCCCTGGTAGGTAATGCCACCCAGCCCCTTGTAGGTAATGCCACACAGCCCCCTGTTGGTGATGCCACACAGCCCCCTGTTGGTGATGCCACACAGCCCTCTGTAGGTCATGCCACACAGCCCCCTGTAGGTGATGCCACACAGCCCCCTGTAGGTAATGCCACCAAGTCCCCTGTAGGTGATGCCACCAAGTCCCCTGTAGGTGATGCCACCAAGTCCCCTGTAGGTGATGCCACCAAGTCCCCTGTAGGTGATGCCACCCAGCCCCCTGTAGGTGATGCCACCCAGCCCCTGTAGGTGATGCCACACAGCCCCCTGTAGGTGATGCCACCCAGCCACCTGTAGGCGATACCACACAGCCACCTGTAGGGGATGCCACACAGCCACCTGTAGGGGATGCCACACAGCCCCCTGCAGGCGATGCCACACAGCCCCCTGCAGGCGATGCCACACAGCCCCTTGCAGGCGATGCCACCCTGCCCCCTGTATGCGATGCCACCCTGTCCCCTGTAGGTGATGCCACCCAGCCACCTGCAGGCGATGCCACCCTGCCTCCTGTAGGTGATGCCACCCTGCCCCCTGTAGGCGATGCCACCCAGCCCCCTGTAGGCGATGCCACCCAGCCCCCTGTAGGCGATGCAACCCAGCCCCCTGTAGGTGGCGCCACCCAGCCCCCTGTAGGTGATGCCACCAAGCCCCCTGTAGGTGATGCCACCAAGTCCCCTGTAGGTGATGCCACACAGCCCATGTAGGTTGCACCCATCCCCCCCTTCCAGGAGAAGTCACTGACTTCAATGTCCATATATGGACAGTGGAGTCACTGACTTCTCCTGGAGAGGAATTCCCTGCCACAGGTCGGGAATTCCGCTTCAGAAGTGAGTGACGTCACTGTCCATATATGGACAGTGTAGTCACTCACTTCTCCTGTAGCGGAATCCCCGGCCATAGAGTCGGGGATTCCGCTGCAGAAGTGAGTGACATCGCTGTGTCCATATATGGACAGTGTAGTCACTCACTTCTCCTGTAGAGGAATCCCCGACCATAGAGTCGGGGATTCAGCTGCAGAAGTGAGTGACATTGTTGTGTCCATATATGGACAGTGTAGTCACTCACTTCTCCTGTAGTGGAATCCCCGGCCATAGAGTCGGGGATTCAGCTGCAGAAGTGAGTGACATCGCTGTGTCCATATATGGACAGTGTAGTCACTTACTTCTCCTGTAGCGGCATCCCCGGCCATAGAGTCGGGGATTCCGCTGCAGAAGTGAGTGACATCGCTGTGTCCATATATGGACAGTGTAGTCACTTACTTCTCCTGTAGCGGCATCCCCGGCCATAGAGTCGGGGGATTCCGCTGCAGAAGTGAGTGACTTCGCTGTGTCCATATATGGACAGTGTAGTCACGCACTTCTCCTGTAGCGGAATCCCCAATCCCCGGTCGGGGATTGGGGATTTCGACTCCTACAGGGAGCAAAAAAAGACCCTCCTCCTCCTCACATGCACTCTGCACTGTGAGGAGGAGGAGAGAGAGTGCGCGAGCGACGGTAGACTCGGCCATCACTCAGGACATATTCCGGTGATGGCCGTGTATTACCTGGCCCCATAGACTTCTATGGGAGCCGGGCGGCCGGGTACCCGGCCGAAAATAGGGAAAGTCCCATTTTTTGACGGCCGGTTTTCCCGGCCGTCAAAAAATTGGTCGTGTAAATAGCCCCATTAGGGTTCTATTGTTCCTAATGCAGCTGGGTGCCGGCCGATTTATGAACGGCCGGCACCCGGCCGGGAAACCCTGTCGTGTGAATTCCGCCTAACTGAATAATACGTCCATACAGTGACTGAATAATACCTCCATAGAGTGACTGAATAATACCACCATACAGTGACTGAATAATACCACCATACAGTGACTAAATAATACCTCCATACAGTGACTAAATAATACCTCCATACAGTGACTGAATAATACCACCATACACTGACTGAATAATACCACCATACAGTGACTGAATAATAGCTCCAAACAGTAAATGAATAATAACTCCATACAGTAACTGAATAATACCACCATACAGTGACTGTATAGTAGCTCCATACAGTCAATGAATAATACCTCCATACAGCCAATGAATAATACCTCCATACAGAATTTGAATAATACCTCCATACAGTGACTGAATACCACCATTCACTGACTGAATAATACCACCATACAGTGACTAAATAATACCACCATACAGTTACTGAATAATACCACCATACAGTGACTGAATAATACCACCATACAGTGACTGAATAATACCACCGTACAGTGACTAAATAATACCACCATAGAGTGACTTAATAATACCACCATGCAGTGACTGAATAATACCACCATGTAGTGACTGAATAATACCACCATGCTGGATCTATTGCACTAAGAATACCAGTGGTGCCCTGCAGACGCCATTGACTTTTAATGGGTCAGCTGGGCTCCGCCGAAGTGTCCGTCATTTTGACAGGAAAAATATAATCCTTTTTGTTCTACAGACTTACGGTATTCCCTCAATGGTAATCCAAAAAGGATCATCTCCAAATTCTGATGGCCTGGAAGAGAAAATACAAATCCAGTTAGAATAACAAAACTGAAACCTACCAAAAAAATCATCTACATATTTGGCAAGGATGTGGTGTCCTAGGCACAGTTAGCTCTGCCCACAGCCCGACCTGCAAGAAGCCTGTGAGGAAAGAGATGTGAGTGCTCAGTCTGTCTGTTGTTTGTGCCTCCATTTGTCTGTGAGTCTGAGTGTTTGTGTGTGTATAAATTCCAGTATGTGGGTATGTGTGTCTTTGTTTGTGTGAGTGTGTGTGTGTGTGTGTGTGTGTGTGTGTGTCTGAGTGCCTATATATGTATCTGTATAGTGGCGTAGCTATAGATATCGCATCGGTCGCAGTTGCGACCGGGCCCCCAAGCCTGTGGAGCCCGCAGGGCCCCGTTGCCACCCAGTGCTGACCGCTCTTCCAACTGTATTTGCGAACTCAGGACGCAAATACAGTTCAGTGCAATGCTGGAGTCCTGCTCCAGTATTCACTGTGCCGCGAGCGGCTCGGCGCAGGCAGGCGCGATGTAGTGAGTCACTCACAGCACAGACCGGAGGAGAAGGATTCTCCACCCATCGTGGGAATGGGGATAGGTAAGTAATTTTGTTTTTTTCTATTAGGTATGTACATATGGGGGCATTATACTGGGTATGGGAGGGGGGCTCATATGGTAGCTGCTGAGGGGGCATCATACTATATGGGGGGCATTATACTGTATGGAACAGCTATGGGGGCATTATAATCTATGGGGCAGCTATATGGGGCATTATACTGTATAGGACAGCTGAGGGGGCATTATACTGTATGGGGGGCATTATACTATATGGGACTTCTAAGGGGGCATTATAATGTATGGGGGGCATTATACTGTATAGGACAGCTAAAGGTGACATTTTACTGTATGTGGGCATTATTTTGTATGCGGCAGCTATAGAGGGCATTATACTGTATGGGGAGCATTATACTGTGTGGGGCAGCTATAGGATGCATTATACTGTATGGGGGCATTGTACTGTATAGGACAGCTAAGGGGGGCATTATACTGTGTGGGGCATTATACTGTATAGGACAGCTAAGGGGGGCATTA
Source organism: Rhinoderma darwinii (assembly GCF_050947455.1). Taxonomy (NCBI): domain Eukaryota; kingdom Metazoa; phylum Chordata; class Amphibia; order Anura; family Rhinodermatidae; genus Rhinoderma; species Rhinoderma darwinii. Next base: position 35,146,991 of record NC_134690.1, on the reverse strand, counting down.
TACTGTATGGGGGCATTATACCTTATAGGACAGCTAAGGGGGGCATTATACTGTATGTGGCAGCTATGGAGGGCATTCTACTGTATGGGGAGCATTATACTGTATGGGGCAGCTATAGGGGGCATTATACTGTATGGGGGCATTATACTGTATGTGGCAGTAATGGAGGGCATAATACTGTATGGGGGCATTATACTGTATAGGACAGCTAAGGGGGGAATTATACTGTATGGGGCATTATATTGTATGGGACAGCTATGGGGGCATTATACTGTACTGTGCATATATAGGGGGCATTACACTGTATAGGGCATTATACTGTATGTGGCAGCTATGTAGGGCACTATAGTGTATGGGGGAATTATACTGAATGGGGCAGCTATAGGGGGCATTATACCGTATGAGGGCAATATACTGTACGGAGCAGCTATAGGGGGCATTATACTGTATGGGGGCATTATACTGTATGTGGCAGAAATGGAGGGCATTATACTGTATGGGGGCATTATACTGTATAGGACAGCTAAGTAGGCATTTTACTATATGGAGGGCATTATACTGTATTGGATAGCTATTGGGGGCATTATACTGTATGGGGCAGCTATAAGGGGGCTTAAAATACTGTATGGGGGCAATATACTGTATGTGGCAGCTATGGTGGGCATTATACTGTATGGGGGCACTATACTGTATGGGGGCATTATACTGTATGGGACAGCTATGGGGGCTTTATACTGTATGTGGCAGCAATGGGGGGCATGATACTGTATGGGACAGCTATGGGGCATTATACTATATTGGACATTATAGTGCATGGGGCAGCTATGGGTGTCATTATACTGTATGGGGGCATTATACTGTATGTGGCGGCAATAGGGGGCTTTATACTGTATAGGGCATTATATTGTATGGAGTGCATTATACTCTATGGGGGGGCATTACATTGTATGGGGCAGCTATGGGTCGCAATACTGTATAGGACAGCTAAGGGGGGCATGATACTGTGGAGGCAGCTATGGGGAGCATTATACTGTATGTGGCAGCTATGGGGCATTACACTGTGTGGGCAGCTATGGGGGCATTATGCTGTGTGTGGGCAGTTATGGGGGCATTATACCGTGTGGGGACAGCTATGGGGCATTATACTGTGGGGTCAGCTATGGGAGGCATTATACTGTGGAGGCATTCATGGGGTCTGTCGTGCAAGGCGGCTGGGTAAGGTGTGCGCAGGGGTCTGGTGCTGTTAGGAAGGAGTAGGGGGTCCAAGCTGAATTTTTGCTCCAGGGCCCTTTAGCTACGCCCCTGTATCTGTAAGTGTATATATTTCTGTGTGTGCATCTACTACATTATCTGTGTTCAGAGTTATGACTGTGTGTTATCTGTGGTGTTACATAGGACTGCAGGTGATATCTACTACATTATCTGTAATCAGAGAGTTATCACTGTGTGTTATCTGTGGTGTTACATAGGACTGCAGGTGACATCTACTACATTATCTGTACTAAGAGTTATCACAGTGTGTTATCTGTGGTGTTACATAGGACTGCAGGTGACACTACTACATTATCTGTACTCAGAAAGTTATCACTGTGTTATCTGTGGTGTTACATAGGACTGCATGTAACATCTACATTATCTGTATTTTTGTCAATCATTTTTGATTTGATTCAAGATTTTCTTATTTTTAGGAGTAATTAAGGAATTACTGTGCATGCAATTCCCATATCCCCAAAAAAATACCAGGACACAATTCTTTACATTAGAGTTATCCAATAATATATATTGATTATCAGGATTGTCCCTCAGCTGCTACGTGTGATCATGCTCACTTATAAAAGGCACAATGCTGATAATCATCATATATATATATATTTGGCTCAGAGAATAAGAAGAGCAACTATGAGTGCAGAGGAACGCCAGGAACAACGAGAAACCACTTCCCAAAACAAGGCGTTAAGAAGGCAAAACCCTGAAGTAAGACGACCCTGTAATGAAGAACGTCGTTCTCAAAGAGCACAATTATAAATACTTATCATTCCTTTTACTAGCAAACCCGTGTAACGAGCTTTCTATACTAGTATAATATGTCTCTCCTAGATAAACACACTTAAATAGTGGAATCTATATATATATATATTCCCATAGATGATACCGTATTATCGTCCTTTATGTAGACATATTAGCACTCACCCCGGGATTACTCATATATCATCTACATGGAAGATTCCTATATCCAACACTAGAGAAATAGGCTCATTATTCAATAAGATAATTACCAGAAATACACCTCCGTCTCCTCAACTTTCTTCCTCCAACTGTTTAAGAAATAAAAAAAAATACCAATATTACACATAATTGTTCTTGAAAGGAATATAAAATATACTATTGTTCTCTGTTATAATATACGAAACAGTCGATACAAGGAGGAGGAGTTTCTCATAGCAACCAATCAGATTGCAGCTTTTATATATGGTATATTTTCCCTGGGCTTTGATTGCCTGATGGGAAAACGTGAGTGGTGATGTCAAAAGGGATCCTACATAAAAACAGGGTTGTGTCTAGAACATTTTTTCATAAAGCCTCCACACCCCAGGAGGCAAAAGCATTTTTCATTACTATCAATGCCTACTGCTTTCTGTGACTGAATAATACCCCCATACAGTGAATACCACCATACACTAACTGAATAATACCCCCACATCACCATACAGTTACGTCATTACAGTTTGATTCGTGGAGCCCCAAACTTTAAAACTACCACCAATCGAGGGACATCGGCTCTATCAAGTACAGCCGTCCTTATCAGCAACGTTGCATATGGTTTACTGTTTACTCAGGCACAGGGGCTCGTCCATATGATCTACTGTGCCTGGTACTACAGCTCAAGGCATCTCCTTCCTGTAAGGCATAGCCATACTCATATGTACAGGGCCGTTTCTGTGCAGATTAGACCCCGGTCAGACCCACACAGATCAAATATTCTAAGAATAGGGGATCGAATGTTAAATTCCAGGTAGTGAAGGGGTAACTTCCTTTGTGGTCTAGGGTATTAACCCCTTTGCGCAGCACAACGTAATAGCACGTCGTGGGGCTGAAGGTGATGTATGGAGTGGGCTCACGCGCTGAGCCCACTCCATATGCTGTGGGTATCAGCTGTGTATTACAGTTGACACCCAGTACTAACGGCCAGGAACAGCGATCGCAATGTTCCTGGCCGTGTAAACCGTCAAATGCTGCGGTAAAAAAAAAAGTTTAAAGAGAGGGAGCGGCCCCGTCCGACACCTCGTCTTCCTCCCACAACGCGATCGTAGGGTGCTGATGGTTGTAATGGCAGCCCAGGGCCCTAATAAAGGCCCCGAGGTCTGCTTTCACTCTGCCTCTGTTAAAGGGAATGTGACGCTAGAAAAAAATGTTGTTTTTTTTTAGTTAAACAATTAGTGTATAGGTGATTAAACATTGTTCTAATTTTTTTTAATTTTTTTCACGAGTCAGGAAATATTATAAATTAGATTCTAATTTATAATATTTCCCAGAGGTGGTCACTAGATGGAGCAATTCCCAAAATTGCAGCATTGCATGTGGTAAAGCGACCACATTGCTTTATGCTGCAAAATTTGAGAAAACTCACTCGCTCTAGTGAGCTCTCAGAATCCCCCCTCCTTTATCCTGGCTAGTGCCGGGAGAAACGAGGGGATTGAACGGTCAAACCTCCTACACTGTGTGTCGCCATTTTTTGAGCTAATACACAGTGTAGTAGGTTTACATACACTAGTAAACACACAGTAAAACACTTACATACACAGCATTATACTGTGTGGGGCAGCTATAGGATGCATTATACTGTATGGGGGCATTGTACTGTATAGGACAGCTAAGGGGGGCATTATACTGTGTGGGGCATTATACTGTATAGGACAGCTAAGGGGGCATTATACTGTATGGGGGCATTATACTGTATAGGACAGCTAAGGGGGGCATTATACTGTATGTGGCAGCTATGGGGGCTTTATACTGTATGTGGCAGCAATGGGGGGCATGATACTGTATGGGACAGCTATGGGGCATTATACTATATTGGACATTATAGTGCATGGGGCAGCTATGGGTGTCATTATACTGTATGGTGGCATTATACTGTATGTGGCGGCAATAGGGGGCATTATACTGTATGGGGCATTATATTGTATGGAGTGCATTATACTCTATGGGGGCATTATATTGTATGGGGCAGCTATGGGTCGCAATATACTGTGGGGGCAGCCATGGGGGGTATGATACTGTGGAGGCAGCTATGGGGAGCATTATACTGTGTGGTGGCATCTATGGGGCATTACACTGTGTGGGCAGCTATGGGGGCATTATGCTGTGTGTGGGCAACCCTGTCGTGTGAATTCCGCCTAACTGAATAATACCTCCATACAGTGACTGAATAATACCACCATAGAGTGACTGAATAATACCACCATTCAGTGACTGAATAATACCACCATACAGTGACTGAATAATACAGTGACTAAATAATACCTCCATACAGTGACTAAATAATACCTCCATACAGTGACTGAATAATACCTCCATACAGTGACTAAATAATACCTCCATACAGTGACTGAATAATAACACCATACAGTGACTGAATAATAGCTCCAAACAGTAAATGAATAATAACTCCATACAGTAACTGAATAATACCTCCATACAGTGACTGAATAATACCACCATAGAGTGACTGAATAATACCACCATTCAGTGACTGAATAATACCACCATACAGTGACTGAATAATACAGTGACTAAATAATACCTCCATACAGTGACTAAATAATACCACCATACAGTGACTAAATAATACCACCATACAGTTACTGAATAATACCACCATACACTGACTGAATAATACCACCATACAGTGACTGAATAATACCACCATACAGTGACTGAATAATACCACCGTACAGTGACTAAATAATACCACCATAGAGTGACTTAATAATACCACCATAGAGTGACTGAATAATACCACCGTACAGTGACTAAATAATACCACCATAGAGTGACTTAATAATACCACCATGCAGTGACTGAATAATACCACCATACAGTGACTGAATAATACCACCATACAGTGACTATATAATACTACCGTACAGTGACTAAATAATACCACCATAGAGTGACTTAATAATACCACCATACAGTGACTGAATAATACCACCATGTAGTGACTGAATAATACCACCATGCTGGATCTATTGCACTAAGAATACCAGTGGTGCCCTGCAGACGCCATTGACTTTTAATGGGTCAGCTGGGCTCCGCCGAAGTGTCCGTCATTTTGACAGGAAAAATATAATCCTTTTTGTTCTACAGACTTACGGTATTTCCTCATGGGTAATCCAAAAAGGATCATCTCCATATCCTGATGGCCTGGAAGAGAAAATACAAATCCAGTTAGAATAACAAAACTGAAACCTACCAAAAAAATCATCTATCATATTTGGCAAGGATGTGGTGTCCGAGGCACAGTTAGCTCTGCCCATAGCCCGACCTGCAAGAAGCCTGTGAGGAAGGAGATGTGAGTGCTCAGTCTGTCTGTTGTTTGTGCCTCCATTTGTTTGTGAGTCTGAGTGTTTGTGTGTGTATAAATTCCTGTATGTGGGTATGTGTGTCTTTGTGTGTCTTTGTGTGTGTGTGTGTGTGTGTGCGTGCGTGTGTGTGTGCGTGCGTGTGTGTGTGCGTGCGTGCGTGCGTGTGTGTGTGTCTAAGTGCCTATATATGTATCTGTATAGTGGCGTAGCTATAGAGATCGCATCGGTCGCAGCTGCGACCGGGCCCCCAAGCCTGTGGAGCCCGCAGGGCCCCGTTGCCACCCAGTGCTGACCGCTCTTCCAACTGTATTTGCGTCCTCAGGACGCAAATACAGTTCAGTGCAATGCTGGAGTCCTGCTCCAGTATTCACTGTGCCACGAGCGGCTCGGCGCAGGCAGGCGCGATGTAGTGAGTCACTCACAGCACAGACCGGAGGAGAAGGATTCTCCACCCATCGTGGGAATGGGGATAGGTAAGTAATTATGTTATTATTTTTCTATTAGGTATGTACATATGGGGGCATTATACTGGGTATGGGAGGGGGGCTCATATGGTAGCTGCTGAGGGGGCATCATACTATATGGGGGGCATTATACTGTATGGAACAGCTATGGGGGCATTATAATCTATGGGGCAGCTATATGGGGCATTATACTGTATGGGGGCATTATACTGTATAGGACAGCTGAGGATGCATTATACTGTATGGGGGGCATTATACTGTATGGGACTTCTAAGGGGGCATTATAATGTATAGGGAGCATTATACTGTATAGGACAGCTAAAGGTGGCATTTTACTGTATGTGGGCATTATTTTGTATGTGGCAGCTATAGAGGGCATTATACTGTATGGGGAGCATTATACTGTGTGGGGCAGCTATAGGATGCATTATACTGTATGGGGGCATTGTACTGTATAGGACAGCTAAGGGGGGCATTATACTGTGTGGGGCATTATACTGTATAGGACAGCTAAAGGGGGCATTATACTGTATGGGGGCATTATACTGTATAGGACAGCTAAGGGGGGCATTATACTGTATGTGACAGCTATGGAGGGCATTTTACTGTATAGGGAGCATTATACTGTATGGGGCAGCTATAGGGGGCATTATACTGTATGGGGGCATTATACTGTATGTAGCAGTAATGGAGGGCATAATAATGTATGGGGGCATTATACTGTATAGGACAGCTAAGGGGGGAATTATACTGTATGGGGCATTATATTGTATGGGACAGCTATGGGGGGCATTATACTGTACTGTGCAGATATAGGGGGCATTATACTGTATAGGGCATTATACTGTATGTGGCAGCTATGTAGGGCACTATAGTGTATGGGGGAATTATACAGAATGGGGCAGCTATAGGGGGCATTATACCGTATGGGGGCAGTATACTGTACGGAGCAGCTATAGGGGGCATTATACTGTATAGAGGCATTATACTGTATGTGGCAGCAATGGAGGGCATTATACTGTATGGGGGCATTATACTGTATAGGACAGCTAAGGGGGCATTTTACTATATGGAGGGCATTATACTGTATGGGATAGCTATTGGGGGCATTATACTGTATGGGGCAGCTAAAAGGGGGCTTAAAATACTGTATGGGGGCAATATACTGTATGTGGCAGCTATGGTGGGCATTATACTGTATGGGGGCACTATACTGTATGGGGGCATTATACTGTATTGGACAGCTATGGGGGCTTTATACTGTATGTGGCAGCAATGGGGGGCATGATACTGTATGGGACAGCTATGGGGCATTATACTATATTGGACATTATAGTGCATGGGGCAGCTATGGGTGTCATTATACTGTATGGGGGCATTATACTGTATGTGGCGGCAATAGGGGGCATTATACTGTATGGGGCATTATATTGTATTGAGTGCATTATATTCTATGGGGGCATTATATTGTATGAGACAGCTATGGGTCGCAATATACTGTGGGGGCAGCCATGGGGGGTATGATACTGTGGAGGCAGCTATGGGGGGCATTATACTGAGTGGTGGCATCTATGGGGCATTACACTGTGTGGGCAGCTATGGGGGCATTATGCTGTGTGTGGGCAGATAGGGGGGCATTATACCGTGTAGGGGCAGCTATGGGGCATTATACTGTGGGGTCAGCTATGGGAGGCATTATACTGTGGAGGCATTCATGGGGTCTGTCGTGCAAGGCGGCTGGGTAAGGTGTGCATGCAGTAATTGAATAATACCACCATATAGTAACTGAATAATACCACAATACACTGACTGAATAATACCTCCATACAGTGACTATATAATACTACCATGCAGTAACTGAATAATACCACCATACACTGACTGAATAATACCTCCATACAGTGACTAAATAATACCACCATACAGTGACTAAATAATACCACCATACAGTCACTGAATAATACCACCATACAGTGACTATATAATACTACCATGCAGTAACTGAATAATATCTCCATACAGTGACTGAATAATACCTCCATACAGTGACTAAATAATACCACCATACAGTGACTAAATAATACCACCATACAGTGACTGAATAATACCACCATACAGTAACTGAATAATACCACCATACACTGACTGAATAATACCTCCATACAGTGACTATATAATACTACCATGCAGTAACTGAATAATACCACCATTCACTGACTGAATAATACCTCCATACAGTGACTAAATAATACCACCATACAGTGACTAAATAATACCACCATACAGTGACTGAATAATACCACCATACAGTAACTGAGTAATACCACCATACACTGACAGAATAATACCACCATACACTAAGGCCTCATTCACACGACAGGGTCCGAGTGTCGGCCGGGAAAATCGGCCGTTTTTGGCCGATTTTCCCGGCCGGTTTGGATCCGGTTTGCATCCGTTCCGGGCCGAGTTGCCGTTTTTACCGGCCGATTTGGACCCGATTTGCATCCGTTTTTTTCCCTGTCCGTTTTAAAATCGGATGAATTTCATTTACATTTTTTGCCACACACAGCCCTTTGTAGATAATGCCACAGCCCCCCTGGTAGGTAATGCCACACAGCCCCCTGTTGGTGATGCCACACAGCCCCCTGTTGGTGATGCCACACAGCCCCCTGTTGGTGATGCCACACAGCCCTCTGTAGGTGATGCCACACAGCCCCCTGTAGGTGATGCCACCAAGTCCCCTGTAGGTGATGACACCAAGTCCCCTGTAGGTGATGACACCAAGTCCCATGTAGGTGATGCTACCAAGTCCCCTGTAGGTGATGCCACCCAGCCCCCTGTAGGTGATGCCACCCAGCCCCCTGTAGGTGATGCCACCCAGCCCCCTGTAGGTGATGCCACACAGCCACCTGTAGGCGATGCCACACAGCCACCTGTAGGCGATGCCACCCTGCCCCCTGTAGGCGATGCCACACAGCCCCCTGCAGGCGATGCCACACAGCCCCTTGCAGGCGAAGCCACCCTGCCCCCTGTAGGTGATGCCACCCAGCCCCCTGTAGGCGATGCCACCCAGCCCCCTGCAGGCGATGCCACCCTGTATCCTGTAGGCGATGCCACCATGCCCCCTGTAGGCGATGCCACCCTGCCCCCTGTAGGCGATGCCACCCAGCCCCCTGTAGGCGATGCCACCCAGCCCCCTGTAGGTGATGCCACCCAGCCCCCTGTAGGTGATGCCACCCAGCCCCCTGTAGGTGGTGCCACCAAGCCCCCTGTAGGTGGTGCCACCAAGCCCCCTGTAGGTGATGCCACCAAGTCCCCTGTAGGTGATGCCACCAAGTCCCCTGTAGGTGATGCCACACAGCCCCCTGTAGGTTGCACCCATTCCCCCCTTCCAGGAGAAGTCACTGACTTCAATGTCCAAATATGGACAGTGGAGTCACTGACTTCTCCTGGAGAGGAATTCCCTGCCACCGGTCGGGAATTCCGCTTCAGAAGTGAGTGACGTCACTGTCCATATATGGACAGTGTAGTCACTCACTTCTCCTGTAGCGGAATCCCCGGCCATAGAGTCGGGGATTCCGCTGCAGAAGTGAGTGACATCGCTGTGTCCATATATGGACAGTGTAGTCACTCACTTCTCCTGTAGCGGAATCCCCGGCCATAGAGTCGGGGATTCCGCTGCAGAAGTGAGTGACATCGCTGTGTTCATATATGGACAGTGTAGTCACTCACTTCTCCTGTAGCGGAATCCCCGGCCATAGAGTCGGGGATTCAGCTGCAGAAGTGAGTGACATCGCTGTGTCCATATATGGACAGTGTAGTCACTTACTTCTCCTGTAGCGGCATCCCCGGCCATAGAGTCGTGGATTCCGCTGCAGAAGTGAGTGACATCGCTGTGTCCATATATGGACAGTGTAGTCACGCACTTCTCCTGTAGCGGAATCCCCAATCCCCTGCCCTACAGGGAGCAAAAAAAGACCCTCCTCCTCCTCACATGCACTCTGCACTGTGAGGAGGAGGAGAGAGAGTGCGCGAGCGACGGTAGACACGGCCATCACTCAGGACATATTCCGGTGATGGCCGTGTATTACCTGGCCCCATAGACTTCTATGGGAGCCGGGCGGCCGGGTATCCGGCCGAAAATAGGGCTTGTCCCATTTTTTGACGGCTGGTTTTCCCGGCCGTCAAAAAATTGGTCGTGTGAATAGCCCCATTAGGGGTGTATTGTTCCTAATGCAGCCGGGTGCCGGCCGATTTATGAACGGCCGGCACCCGGCCGGGAAATCCTGTCGTGTGAATTCCGCCTAACTGAATAATACCTCCATACCGTGACTGAATAATACCACCATACAGTAACTGAGTAATACCACCATACACTGACTGAATAATAGCTGCAGACACTGACAGAATAATACCACCATACACTAAGGCCTCATTCACATGACAGGGTCCGAGTGTCGGCCGGGAAAATCGGCCGTTTTTGGCCGATTTTCCCGGCCGGTTTGGATCCGGTTTGCATCCGTTCCGGGCCGAGTTGCCGTTTTTACCGGCCGATTTGGACCCGATTTGCATCCGTTTTTTTCCCTGTCCGTTTTAAAATCGGATGAATTTCATTTACATTTTTTGCCACACACAGCCCTTTGTAGATAATGCCACAGCCCCCCTGGTAGGTAATGCCACACAGCCCCCTGTTGGTGATGCCACACAGCCCCCTGTTGGTGATGCCACACAGCCCCCTGTTGGTGATGCCACACAGCCCACTGTTGGTGATGCCACACAGCCCTCTGTAGGTGATGCCACACAGCCCCCTGTAGGTGATGCCACCAAGTCCCCTGTAGGTGATGACACCAAGTCCCCTGTAGGTGATGACACCAAGTCCCATGTAGGTGATGCTACCAAGTCCCCTGTAGGTGATGCCACCCAGCCCCCTGTAGGTGATGCCACCCAGCCCCCTGTAGGTGATGCCACCCAGCCCCCTGTAGGTGATGCCACACAGCCACCTGTAGGCGATGCCACACAGCCACCTGTAGGCGATGCCACCCTGCCCCCTGTAGGCGATGCCACACAGCCCCCTGCAGGCGATGCCACACAGCCCCTTGCAGGCGAAGCCACCCTGCCCCCTGTAGGCGATGCCACCCTGCCCCCTGTAGGTGATGCCACCCAGCCCCCTGTAGGCGATGCCACCCAGCCCCCTGCAGGCGATGCCACCCTGTATCCTGTAGACGATGCCACCCTGCCCCCTGTAGGCGATGCCACCCTGCCCCCTGTAGGCGATGCCACCCAGCCCCCTGTAGGCGATGCCACCCAGCCCCCTGTAGGTGATGCCACCCAGCCCCCTGTAGGTGATGCCACCCAGCCCCCTGTAGGTGGTGCCACCAAGTCCCCTGTAGGTGATGCCACACAGCCCCCTGTAGGTTGCACCCATTCCCCCCTTCCAGGAGAAGTCACTGACTTCAATGTCCAAATATGGACAGTGGAGTCACTGACTTCTCCTGGAGAGGAATTCCCTGCCACCGGTCGGGAATTCCGCTTCAGAAGTGAGTGACGTCACTGTCCATATATGGACAGTGTAGTCACTCACTTCTCCTGTAGCGGAATCCCCGGCCATAGAGTCGGGGATTCCGCTGCAGAAGTGAGTGACATCGCTGTGTTCATATATGGACAGTGTAGTCACTCACTTCTCCTGTAGCGGAATCCCCGGCCATAGAGTCGGGGATTCAGCTGCAGAAGTGAGTGACATCGCTGTGTCCATATATGGACAGTGTAGTCACTTACTTCTCCTGTAGCGGCATCCCCGGCCATAGAGTCGTGGATTCCGCTGCAGAAGTGAGTGACATCGCTGTGTCCATATATGGACAGTGTAGTCACTTACTTCTCCTGTAGCTGCATCCCCGGCCATAGAGTCGGGGATTCCGCTGCAGAAGTGAGTGACTTCGCTGTGTCCATATATGGACAGTGTAGTCACGCACTTCTCCTGTAGCGGAATCCCCAATCCCCTGCCCTACAGGGAGCAAAAAAAGACCCTCCTCCTCCTCACATGCACTCTGCACTGTGAGGAGGAGGAGAGAGAGTGCGCGAGCGACGGTAGACCCGGCCATCACTCAGGACATATTCCGGTGATGGCCGTGTATTACCTGGCCCCATAGACTTCTATGGGAGCCGGGCGGCCGGGTATCCGGCCGAAAATAGGGCTTGTCCCATTTTTTGACGGCTGGTTTTCCCGGCCGTCAAAAAATTGGTCGTGTGAATAGCCCCATTAGGGGTGTATTGTTCCTAATGCAGCCGGGTGCCGGCCGATTTATGAACGGCCGGCACCCGGCCGGGAAATCCTGTCGTGTGAATTCCGCCTAACTGAATAATACCTCCATACCGTGACTGAATAATACCACCATAGAGTGACTGAATAATACCACCATTCAGTGACTGAATAATACCACCATACAGTGACTGAATAATACAACCATACAGTGACTAAATAATACCTCCATACAGTGACTAAATAATACCTCCATACAGTGACTTAATAATACCACCATACACTGACTGAATAATACCACCATACAGTGACTGTATAGTAGCTCCATACAGTCAATGAATAATACCTCCATACAGTCAATGAATAATACCTCCATACAGTATTTCAATAATACCTCCATACAGTGACTGAATACCACCATTCACTGACTGAATAATACCACCATACAGTGACTAAATAATACCACCATACAGTGACTGAATAATACCACCATACAGTGACTGAATAATACCACCGTACAGTGACTAAATAATACCACCATAGAGTGACTTAATAATACCACCATGCAGTGACTGAATAATACCACCATGTAGTGACTGAATAATACCACCATGCTGGATCTATTGCACTAAGAATACCAGTGGTGCCCTGCAGACGCCATTGACTTTTAATGGGTCAGCTGGGCTCCGCCGAAGTGTCCGTCATTTTGACAGGAAAAATATAATCCTTTTTGTTCTACAGACTTACGGTATTTCCTCAATGGTAATCCAAAAAGGATCATCTCCATATTCTGATGGCCTGGAAGAGAAAATACAAATCCAGTTAGAATAACAAAACTGAAACCTACCAAAAAAATCATCTATCATATTTGGCAAGGATGTGGTGTCCGAGGCACAGTTAGCTTTGCCCACAGCCCGACCTGCAAGAAGCCTGTGAGGAAGGAGATGTGAGTGCTCAGTCTGTCTGTTGTTTGTACCTCCATTTGTCTGTGAGTCTGAGTGTTTGTGTGTGTATAAATTCCAGTATGTGGGTATGTATGTCTTTGTGTGTGTGTGTGTGTGCGTGTGCGTGTGCGTGTGTGTGTGTGTGTGTGTGTGTGTGTGTGTGTGTGTGTGTGTGTGTGTGTGTCTAAGTGCCTATATATGTATCTGTATAGAGGCGTAGCTATAGAGATCGCATCGGTCGCAGCTGCGACCGGGCCCCAAAGCCTGTGGAGCCCGCAGGGCCCCGTTGCCACCCAGTGCTGACCGCTCTTCCAACTGTATTTGCGTCCTCAGGACGCAAATACAGTTCAGTGCAATGCTGGAGTCCTGCTCCAGTATTCACTGTGCCGCGAGCGGCTCGGCGCAGGCAGGCGCGATGTAGTGAGTCACTCACAGCACAGACCGGAGGAGAAGGATTCTCCACCCATCATGGGAATGGGGATAGGTAAATAATTATGTTTTTTTCTATTAGGTATGTACATATGGGGGCATTATACTGGGTATGGGAGGGGGGCTCATATGGTAGCTGCTGAGGGGGCATCATACTATATGGGGGGCATTATACCGTATGGAACAGCTATGGGGGCATTATAATCTATGGGGCAGCTATATGGGGCATTATACTGTATAGGACAGCTGAGGGGGCATTATACTGCATGGGGGGCATTATACTTTATGGGACTTCTAAGGGGGCATTATAATGTATGGGGGGCATTATACTGTATAGGACAGCTAAAGGTGGCATTTTACTGTATGTGGGCATTATTTTGTATGTGGCAGCTATAGAGGGGCATTATACTGTATGGGGAGCATTATACTGTATAGGACAGCTAAGGGGGGCATTATACTGTATGGGGGCATTGTACTGTATAGGACAGCTAAGGGGGGCATTATACTGTGTGGGGCATTATACTGTATAGGACAGCTATGGGGGGCATTATACTGTATGGGGGCATTATACTGTATAGGACAGCTAAGGGGGCATTATACTGTATGTGGCAGCTATGGAGGGCATTCTACTGTATGGGGAGCATTATACTGTATGGGGCAGCTATAGGGGGCATTATACTGTATGGGGCATTATACTGTATGTGGCAGTAATGGAGGGCATAATACCTGTATGGGGGCATTATACTGTATAGGACAGGTAAGGGGGGAATTATACTGTATGGGGCATTATATTGTATGGGACAGCTATGGGGGGCATTATACTGTACTGTGCAGATATAGGGGGCATTATACTGTATAGGGCATTATGCTGTATGTGGCAGCTATGTAGGGCACTATAGTGTATGGGGGAATTATACTGAATGGGGCAGCTATAGGGGGCATTATACCGTATGGGGGCAATATACTGTACGGAGCAGCTATAGGGGACATTATACTGTATGGGGGCATTATACTGTATGTGGCAGAAATGGAGGGCATTATACTGTATGGGGGCATTATACTGTATAGGACAGCTAAGGGGGCATTTTACTATATGGAGGGCATTATACTGTATGGGATAGCTATTGGGGGCATTATACTGTATGGGGCAGCTATAAGGGGGCTTAAAATACTGTATGGGGGCAATATACTGTATGTGGCAGCTATGGTGGGCATTATACTGTATGGGGGCACTATACTGTATGGGGGCATTATACTGTATGGGACAGCTATGGGGGCTTTATACTGTATGTGGCAGCAATGGGGGGCATGATACTGTATGGGACAGCTATGGGGCATTATACTATATTGGACATTATAGTGCATGGGGCAGCTATGGGTGTCATTATACTGTATGGGGGCATTATACTGTATGCGGCGGCAATAGGGGACATTATACTGTATAGGGCATTATATTGTATAGAGTGCAGTATACTCTATGGGGGGCATTATATTGTATGGGGCAGCTATGGGTCGCAATACACTGTGGGGGCAGCCATGGGGGGGCATGATACTGTGGAGGCAGCTATGGGCAACATTATACTGTGTGGTGGCATCTATGGGGCATTACACTGTGTGGGCAGCTATGGGGGCATTATGCTGTGTGTGGGCAGTTATGGGGGCATTATACCGTGTGGGGACAGCTATGGGGCATTATACTGTGGGGTCAGCTATGGGAGGCATTATACTGTGGAGGCATTCATGGGGTCTGTCGTGCAAGGCGGCTGGGTAAGGAGTGCGCAGGGGTCTGGTGGTGTTGGGAAGGAGTAGGGGGTCCAAGCTGAATTTTTGCTCCAGGGCCCTTTAGCTACGCCCCTGTATCTGTAAGTGTATATATTTCTGTGTGTGCATCTACTACATTATCTGTGTTCAGAGTTATGACTGTGTGTTATCTGTGGTGTTACATAGGACTGCAGGTGATATCTACTACATTATCTGTACTCAGAGAGTTATCACTGTGTGTTATCTGTGGTGTTACATAGGACTGCAGGTGACACTACTACATTATCTGTACTCAGAACGTTATCACTGTGTTATCTGTGGTGTTACATAGGACTGCATGTAACATCTACATTATCTGTACTCAGAGTTATCACTGGGTGTAGAGCTGGTCGATTTTTCCAAAAAAATAAAATCTAGATTTTTGTCAATCATTTTTGATTTGATTCAAGATTTTCTTATTTTTAGGAGTAATTAAGGAATTACTGTGCATGTAATTCCCATATCTCAAAAAAAAATACCAGGACACAATTCTTTACATTAGAGTTATCCAATAATATATATTGATTATCAGGATTGTCCCTCAGCTGCTACGTGTGATCATGCTCACTTATAAAAGGCACAATGCTGATAATCATCATATATATATATATTTGGCTCAGAGAATAAGAAGAGCAACTATGAGTGCAGAGGAACGCCAGGAACAACGAGAAACCACTTCCCAAAACAAGGCGTTAAGAAGGCAAAACCCTGAAGTAAGACGACCCTGTAATGAAGAACGTCGTTCTCAAAGAGCACAATTATAAATACTTATCATTCCTTTTACTAGCAAACCCGTGTAACGAGCTTTCTATACTAGTATAATATGTCTCTCCTAGATAAACACACTTAAATAATGGAATCTATATATATATATATTCCCATAGATGATACCGTATTATCGTCCTTTATGTAGACATATTAGCACTCACCCCGGGATTACTCATATATCATCTACATGGAAGATTCCTATATCCAACACTAGAGAAATAGGCTCATTATTCAATAAGATAATTACCAGAAATACACCTCCGTCTCCTCAACTTTCTTCCTCCAACTGTTTAAGAAATAAAAAAAATACCAATATTACACATAATTGTTCTTGAAAGGAATATAAAATATACTATTGTTCTCTGTTATAATATACGAAATAGTCGATACAAGGAGGAGGAGTTTCTCATAGCAACCAATCAGATTGCAGCTTTTATATATGGTATATTTTCCCTGGGCTTTGATTGCCTGATGGGAAAACGTGAGTGGTGATGTCAAAAGGGATCCTACATAAAAACAGGGTTGTGTCTAGAACATTTTTTCATAAAGCCTCCACACCCCAGGAGGCAAAAGCATTTTTCATTACTATCAATGCCTACTGCTTTCTGTGACTGAATAATACCCCCATACAGTGAATACCACCATACACTAACTGAATAATACCCCCACATCACCATACAGTTATGTCATTACAGTTTGATTCGTGGAGCCCCAAACTTTAAAACTACCACCAATCGAGGGACATCGGCTCTATCAAGTACAGCCGTCCTTATCAGGAACGTTGCATATGGTTTACTATTTACTCAGGCACAGGGGCTCGTCCATATGATCTACTGTGCCTGGTACTACAGCTCAAGGCATCTCCTTCCTGTAAGGCATAGCCATACTCATATGTACAGGGCCGTTTCTGTGCAGATTAGACCCCGGTCAGACCCACACAGATCAAACATTCTAAGAATAGGCCATCGAATGTTAAATTCCAGGTAGTGAAGGGGTATCTTCCTTTGTGGTCTATGGTATTAACCCCTTTGCGCAGCACAACGTAATAGCACGTCGTGGGGCTGAATGTGATGTATCGAGGGGGCTCACGCGCTGAGCCCACTCCATATGCTGTGGGTATCAGCTGTGTATTAAAGTTGACACCCAGTACTAACGGCCAGGAACAGCGATCGCAATGGCCCCGTCCGACACCTCGTCTTCCTCCCACAACGCGATCGTAGGGTGCTCATGGTTGTCATGGCAGCCCAGGGCCCTAATAAAGGCCCCCAGGTCTGCTTTCACTCTGCCTCTGTTAAAGGGAATGTGACGCTAGAAAAAAATGTTGTTTTTTTTTAGTTAAACAATTAGTGTATAGGTGATTAAACATTGTTCTAATTATTTAATTTTTTTCACGAGTCAGGAAATATTATAAATTAGATTCTAATTTATAATATTTCCCAGTGCTGGTCACTAGATGGAGCAATTCCCAAAATTGCAGTATTGCATGTGGTAAAGCAACCACATTGCTTTATGCTGCAAAATTTGAGAAAACTCACTCGCTCTAGTGAGCTCTCAGAATCCCCCCTCCTTTATCCTGGCTAGTTCCGGGAGAAACGAGGGGATTGAACGGTCAAACCTCCTACACTGTGTGTCGCCATTTTTTGAGCTAACACACAGTGTAGTAGGTTTACATACACTAGTAAACACACAGTAAAACACTTACATACACAGCATTATACTGTGTGGGGCAGCTATAGGATGCATTATACTGTATGGGGGCATTGTACTGTATAGGACAGCTAAGGGGGGCATTATACTGTGTGGGGCATTATACTGTATAGGACAGCTAAGGGGGGCATTATACTGTGTGGGGCATTATACTGTATAGGACAGCTAAGGGGGGCATTATACTGTATGTGGCAGCTATGGGGGCTTTATACTGTATGTGGCAGCAATGGGGGGCATGATACTGTATGGGACAGCTATGGGGCATTATACTATATTGGACATTATAGTGCATGGGGCAGCTATGGGTGTCATTATACTGTATGGGGGCATTATACTGTATGTGGCGGCAATAGGGGGCATTATACTGTATGGGGCATTATATTGTATGGAGTGCATTATACTTTATGGGGGCATTATATTGTATGGGGCAGCTATGGGTCGCAATATACTGTGGGGGCAACCATGGGGGGTATGATACTGTGGAGGCAGCTATGAGGGGCATTATACTGAGTGGTGGCATCTATGGGGCATTACACTGTGTGGGCAGCTATGGGGGCATTATGCTGTGTGTGGGCAGTTATGGGGGCATTATACCGTGTAGGGGCAGCTATGGGGCATTATACTGTGGGGTCAGCTATGGGAGGCATTATACTGTGGAGGCATTCATGGGGTCTGTCGTGCAAGGCGGCTGGGTAAGGTGTGCATGCAGTAATTGAATAATACCACCATATAGTAACTGAATAATACCACCATACACTGACTGAATAATACCTCCATACAGTGACTATATAATACTACCATGCAGTAACTGAATAATACCACCATACACCGACTGAATAATACCTCCATACAGTGACTAAATAATACCACCATACAGTGACTAAATAATACCACCATACAGTGACTGAATAATACCACCATACAGTAACTGAATAATACCACCATACAGTGACTATATAATACTACCATGCAGTAACTGAATAATACCACCATTCACTGACTAAATAATACCTCTATACAGTGACTATATAATACTACCATGCAGTAACTGAATAATACCACCATTCACTGACTAAATAATACCTCCATACAGTGACTAAATAATACCACCGTACAGTGACTAAATAATACCACCATTCAGTGACTAAATAATACCACCATACAGTAACTGAATAATACCACCCTACACTGACTGAATAATAGCTGCAGACACTGACAGAATAATATTACCATACACTAAGGCCTCATTCACACGACAGGGTCCGAGTGTCGGCCGGGAAAATCGGCCGTTTTTGGCCGATTTTCCCAGCCGGTTTGCATCCGGTTTGCATCCGTTCCGGGCCGAGTTGCCGTTTTTACCGGCCGATTTGGACCCGATTTGCATCCGTTTTTTTCCCTGTCCGTTTTAAAATCGGATGAATTTCATTTCAATTTTTTGCCCCACACAGCCCTTTGTAGATAATGCCACAGCCCCCCTGGTAGGTAATGCCACCCAGCCCCCTGTAGGTAATGCCACACAGCCCCCTGTTGGTGATGAAACACAGCCCCCTGTTGGTGATGCCACACAGCCCTCTGTAGGTGATGCCACACAGCCCCCTGTAGGTGATGCCACACAGCCCCCTGTAGGTAATGCCACCAAGTCCCCTATAGGTGATGCCACCAAGTCCCCTGTAGGTGATGCCACCAAGTCCCCTGTAGGTTATGCCACCCAGCCTCCTGTAGGTGATGCCACCCAGCCCCCTGTAGGGGATGCCACACAGCCACCTGTAGGCGATGCCACACAGCCACCTGTAGGCGATGCCACACAGCCACCTGTAGGCGATGCCACCCTGCCCCCTGTAGGCGATGCCACACAGCCCCCTGCAGGCGATGCCACACAGCCCCTTGCAGGCGATGCCACCCTGCCCCCTGTAGGCGATGCCACCCTGCCCCCTGTAGGCAATGCCACCCAGCCCCCTGTAGGCGATGCCACCCAGCCCCCTGTAGGCGATGCCACCCAGCCCCCTGCAGGCGGTGCCACCAAGCCCCCTGTAGGTGGTGTCACCAAGCCCCCTGTAGGTGATGCCACCAAGTCCCCTGTAGGTGATGCCACACAGCCCCCTGTAGGTTGCACCCATCCCCCCCTTCCAGGAGAAGTCACTGACTTCGATGTCCATATATGGACAGTGGAGTCACTGACTTCTCCTGGAGAGGAAATCCCTGCCACAGGTCGGGAATTCCGCTTCAGAAGTGAGTGACGTCACTGTCCATATATGGACAGTGTAGTCACTCACTTCTCCTGTAGCGGAATCCCCGGCCATAGAGTCGGGGATTCCGCTGCAGAAGTGAGGGACATCGCTGTGTCCATATATGGACAGTGTAGTCACTCACTTCTCCTGTAGCGGAATCCCCGGCCATAGAGTCGGGGATTCCGCTGCAGAAGTGAGTGACATCGCTGTGTCTATATATGGACAGTGTAGTCACTCACTTCTCCTGTAGCGGAATCCCCGGCCATAGAGTCGGGGATTCAGCTGCAGAAGTGAGTGACATCGCTGTGTCCATATATGGACAGTGTAGTCACTTATTTCTCCTGTAGCGGCATCCCCGGCCATAGAGTCGGGGGATTCCGCTGCAGAAGTGAGTGACTTCGTTGTGTCCATATATGGACAGTGTAGTGACGCACTTCTCCTGTAGCAGAATCCCCGACCGGGGATTGGGGATTTCGACTCCTACAGGGAGCAAAAAAAGAACCTCCTCCTCTGCACTCTACACTGTGAGGAGGAGGAGAGAGAGTGCGCGTGCGACGGTAGACCCGGCCATCACTCAGGACATATTCCGGTGATGGCCGTGTATTACCCGGCCCCATAGACTTCTATGGGAGCCGGGCGGCCGGGTACCCGGCCGAAAATAGGGAATGTCCCGGCCGTCAAAAAATTGGTCGTGTGAATAGCCCCATTAGGGGTCTATTGTTCCTAATACAGCCGGGTGCCGGCCGATTTATAAACGGCCGGCACCCGGCCGGGAAACCCTGTCGTGTGAATTCCGCCTAACTGAATAATACCTCCATACAGTGACTGAATAATACCACCATAGAGTGACTGAATAATACCACCATTCAGTGACTGAATAATACCACCATACAGTGACTAAATAATACCTCCATACAGTGACTAAATAATACCTCCATACAGTGACTGAATAATACCACCGTACAGTGACTAAATAATACCACCATAGAGTGACTTAATAATACCACCATGCAGTGACTGAATAATACCACCATGTAGTGACTGAATAATACCACCATACACTGACTGAATAATACCACCATACAGTGACTGAATAATAGCTCCAAACAGTAAATGAATAATAACTCCATACAGTAAGTGAATAATACCACCATACAGTGACTGTATAGTAGCTCCATACAGTCAATGAATAATACCTCCATACAGTATTTGAATAATACCTCCATACAGTGACTGAATACCACCATTCACTGACTGAATAATACCACCATACAGTGACTAAATAATACCACCATACAGTGACTGAATAATACCACCATAGAGTGACTTAATAATACCACCATGCAGTGACTGAATAATACCACCATGTAGTGACTGAATAATACCACCATGCTGGATCTATTGCACTAAGAATACCAGTGGTGCCCTGCAGACGCCATTGACTTTTAATGGGTCAGCTGGGTTCCGCCGAAGTGTCCGTCATTTTGACAGGAAAAATATAATCCTTTTTGTTCTACAGACTTACGGTATTTCCTCAAGGGTAATCCAAAAAGGATCATCTCCATATCCTGATGGCCTGGAAGAGAAAATACAAATCCAGTTAGAATAACAAAACTGAAACCTACCAAAAAAATCATCTATCATATTTGGCAAGGATGTGGTGTCCGAGGCACAGTTAGCTCTGCCCACAGCCCGACCTGCAAGAAGCCTGTGAGGAAGGAGATGTGAGTGCTCAGTCTGTCTGTTGTTGGTGCCTCCATTTGTCTGTGAGTCTGAGTGTTTGTGTGTGTATAAATTCCAGTATGTGGGTATGTGTGTCTTTGTGTGTCTTTGTGTGTGTGTGTGGGTGTGTGTGTGTGTGTGTGTCTAAGTGCCTATATATGTATCTGTATAGTGGCGTAGCTATAGAGATCGCATCGGTCGCAGCTGCGACCGGGCCCCCAAGCCTGTGGAGCCCGCAGGGCCCTGTTGCCACCCAGTGCTGACCGCTCTTCCAACTGTATTTGCGTCCTCAGGACGCAAATACAGTTCAGTGCAATGCTGGAGTCCTGCTCCAGTATTCACTGTGCCGCGAGCGGCTCGGCGCAGGCAGGCGCGATGTAGTGAGTCACTCACAGCACAGACCGGAGGAGAAGGATTCTCCACCCATCGTGGGAATGGGGATAGGTAAGTAATTATGTTATTATTTTTCTATTAGGTATGTACATATGGGGGCATTATACTGGGTATGGGAGGGGGGCTCATATGGTAGCTGCTGAGGGGGCATCATACTATATGGGGGCATTATACTGTATGGAACAGCTATGGGGGCATTATAATCTATGGGGCAGCTATATGGGGCATTATACTGTATGGGGGCATTATACTGTATAGGACAGCTGAAAGGGCATTATACTGTATGGGGGGCATTATTCTGTATGGGACCTCTAAGGGGGCATTATAATGTATGGGGGGCATTATACTGTATAGGACAGCTAAAGGTGGCATTTTACTGTATGTGGGCATTATTTTGTATGTGGCAGCTATAGAGGGCATTATACTGTATGGGGAGAATTATACTGTGTGGGCAGCTATAGGATGCATTATACTGTATTGGGGCATTGTACTGTATAGGACAGCTAAGGAGGGCATTATACTGTGTGGGGCATTATACTGTATAGGACAGCTAAGGGGGCATTATACTGTATGGGGGCATTATACTGTATAGGACAGCTAAGGGGGGCATTATACTGTATGTGGCAGCTATGGAGGGCAATCTACTGTATGGGTAGCATTATACTATATGGGGCAGCTATAGGGGGGCATTATACTGTATGGGGGCATTATACTGTATGTGGCAGTAATGGAGGACATAATACTGTATGGGGGCATTATACTGTATAGGACAGCTAAGGGGGGAATTATACTGTATGGGGCATTATATTGTATGGGACAGCTATGGGGGGCATTATACTGTACTGTGCAGATATAGGGGGCATTATACTGTATAGGGCATTATACTGTATGTGGCAGCTATGTAGGGCACTATAGTGTATGGGGGAATTCTACTGAATGGGGCAGCTATAGTGGGCATTATACCGTATGGGGGCAATATACTGTACGGAGCAGCTATAGGGGGCATTATACTGTATGGGGGCATTATACTATATGTGGCAGCAATGGAGGGCATTATACTGTATGGGGGCATTATACCTTATAGGACAGCTAAGGGGGAATTTTACTATATGGAGGGCATTATACTGTATGGGATAGCTATTGGGGGCATTATACTGTATGGGGCAGCTATAAGGGGGCTTAAAATACTGTATGGGGGCAATATACTGTATGTGGCAGCTATGGTGGGCATTATACTGTATGGGGGCACTATACTGTATGGGGGCATTATACTGTATGGGACAGCTCTGAGGGCTTTATACTGTATGTGGCAGCAATGGGGGGCATGATACTGTAGGGGACAGCTATGGGGCATTATACTATAATGGACATTATAGTGCATGGGGCAGCTATGGGTGTCATTATACTGTATGGGGGCATTATACTGTATGTGGCGGCAATAGGGGGCATTATACTGTATAGGGCATTATATTGTATGGAGTGCATTATACTCTATGGGGGGCATTATATTGTATGGGGCAGCTATGGGTCACAATATACTGTGGGGGCAGCCATGGGGGGGGCATGATACTGTGGAGGCAGCTATGGGGAGCATTATACTGTGTGGTGGCATCTATGGGGCATTACACTGTGTGGGCAGCTATGGGGGTATTATACTGTGGGGTCAGCTATGGGAGGCATTATACTGTGGAGGCATTCATGGGGTCTGTCGTGCAAGGCGGCTGGGTAAGGTGTGCGCAGGGGTCTGGTGCTGTTAGGAAGGAGTAGGGGGTCCAAGCTGAATTTTTGCTCCAGGGCTCTTTAGCTACGCCCCTGTATCTGTAAGTGTATATATTTCTGTGTGTGCATCTACTACATTATCTGTGTTCAGAGTTATGACTGTGTGTTATCTGTGGTGTTACATAGGACTGCAGGTTATATCTACTACATTATCTGTACTTAAAGACTTATCACTGTGTGTTATCTGTGGTGTTACATAGGACTGCAGGTGACATCTACTACATTATCTGTACTAAGAGTTATCACAGTGTGTTATCTGTGGTGTTACATAGGACTGCAGGTGACACTACTACATTATCTGTACTCAGAAAGTTATCACTGTGTCTTATCTGTGGTGTTACATAGGACTGCAGGTGACATCTACTACATTATCTGTACTCAGAGAGTTATCAATGTGTCTTATCTGTGGTGTTACATAGGACTGCAGGTGACATCTACTACATTATCTGTACTCAGAGAGTTATCACTGTGTTATCTGTGGTGTTACATAGGACTGCATGTAACATCTACATTATCTGTACTCAGAGTTATCACTGGGTGTAGAGCTGGTAGATTTTTCCCAAAAAATAAAATCTAGATTTTTGTCAATCATTTTTGATTTGATTCAAGATTTTCTTATTTTTAGGAGTAATTAAGGAATTACTGTGCATGCAATTCCCATATCTCAAAAAAAATACCAGGACACAATTCTTTACATTAGAGTTATCCAATAATATATATTGATTATCAGGATTGTCCCTCAGCTGCTACGTGTGATCATGCTCACTTATAAAAGGCACAATGCTGATAATCATCATATATATATATATTTGGCTCAGAGAATAAGAAGAGCAACTATGAGTGCAGAGGAACGCCAGGAACAACGAGAAACCACTTCCCAAAACAAGGCGTTAAGAAGGCAAAACCCTGAAGTAAGACGACCCTGTAATGAAGAACGTCGTTCTCAAAGAGCACAATTATAAATACTTATCATTCCTTTTACTAGCAAACCCGTGTAACGAGCTTTCTATACGAGTATAATATGTCTCTCCTAGATAAACACACTTAAATAGTGGAATCTATATATATATATATTCCCATAGATGATACTGTATTATCGTCCTTTATGTAGACATATTAGCACTCACCCCGGGATTACTCATATATCATCTACATGGAAGATTCCTATATCCAACACTAGAGAAATAGGCTCATTATTCAATAAGATAATTACCAGAAATACACCTCCGTCTCCTCAACTTTCTTCCTCCAACTGTTTAAGAAATAAAAAAAAATACCAATATTACACATAATTGTTCTTGAAAGGAATATAAAATATACTATTGTTCTCTGTTATAATATACGAAACAGTCGATACAAGGAGGAGGAGTTTCTCATAGCAACCAATCAGATTGCAGCTTTTATATATGGTATATTTTCCCTGGGCTTTGATTGCCTGATGGGAAAACGTGACACACTGACTATGGAAACTTCACACTGGGCCGCAAGCAACTTGGATTGACGCCTCTCCACTCTTCCTCCAGACTCTGGGACCGTGATCTCCAAATGAAATGCAAAATTTACTTTCATCTGAAGACCGGACTTTGGACCACTGGGCAGCAGTGTTGGTCCACAGTGTTATATCAATTCCAGAGTCAGCGCAGCGTCTACCAGGACATTTTCGAGCACTTCATGCTTCCCTCTGCTGACAAGCTTTATGGAGATGCTGATTTCATTTTCCAGCAGGACTTGGCACCTGCCCACACTGCCAAAAGTACCAATACCTGGTGTTATAACCACAGTATCACTGCACTTGATTGGCCGGCAAACTGGCCTGACCTAAACCCCATAGAGAATCTACCGGGTATTGTCAAGAGGAAGATGAGAGACCCCAGACCCAACAATGCAGACGAGCTGAGGGCCACTATCAAAGCAACCTGGGCTTCCATAACACCTCAGCAGTGCCACAGGCTGATCACCTCCATGCCATGCCGCATTGATAACACCTCAGCAGTGCCACAGTCTGATCACCTCCATGCCATGCCGCATTGATAACACCTCAGCAGTGCCACAGGCTGATCACCTCCATGCCACGCCGCATTGATAACACCTCAGCAGTGCCACAGGCTGATCGCCTCCATGCCACGCCGCATTGACAACACCTCAGCAGTGCCACAGTCTGATCACCTCCATGCCACGCCGCATTGATAACACCTCAGCAGTGCCACAGGCTGATCGCCTCCATGCCACGCCGCTTTGACAACACCTCAGCAGTGCCACAGTCTGATCGCCTCCATGCCACACCGCATTGATAACAGCTCAGCAGTGCCACAGGCTGATCACCTCCATGCCACGCCTCATTGACAACACCTCAGCAGTGCCACAGTCTGATCACCTCCATGTCACGCCGCAATGATAACACCTCAGCAGTGCCACAGGCTGATCACCTCCATGCCACGCCGCATTGATAACACCTCAGCAGTGCCACAGTCTGATCACCTCCATGCCACGCCGCATTGATAACACCTCAGCAGTGCCACAGGCTGATCACCTCCATGCCACCCTGCATTGATAACACCTCAGCAGTGCCACAGTCTGATCACCTCCATGCCACGCTGCATTGATAACAGCTCAGCAGAGCCACAGGCTGATCACCTCCATGCCATGCCGCATTGATAACACCTCAGCAGTGCCACAGTCTGATCACCTCCATGTCACGCCGCATTGATAACAGCTCAGCAGTGCCACAGGCTGATCACCTCCATGCCATGCCGCATTGATAACACCTCAGCAGTGCCACAGTCTGATCACCTCCATGTCACGCCGCATTGATAACACCTCAGCAGTGCCACAGGCTGATCGCCTCCATGCCACGCCGCATTGACAACACCTCAGCAGTGCCACAGTCTGATCGCCTCCATGCCACGCCGCATTGATAACAGCTCAGCAGTGCCACAGGCTGATCACCTCCATGCCACGCCTCATTGACAACACCTCAGCAGTGCCACAGTCTGATCACCTCCATGTCACGCCGCATTGATAACACCTCAGCAGTGCCACAGGCTGATCACCTCCATGCCACGCCGCATTGATAACACCTCAGCAGTGCCACAGTCTGATCACCTCCATGCCACGCCGCATTGATAACACCTCAGCAGTGCCACAGTCTGATCACCTCCATGCCACGCCGCATTGATAACACCTCAGCAGTGCCACAGGCTGATCACCTCCATGCCACCCTGCATTGATAACACCTCAGCAGTGCCACAGTCTGATCACCTCCATGCCACGCTGCATTGATAACAGCTCAGCAGTGCCACAGGCTGATCACCTCCATGCCATGCCGCATTGATAACACCTCAGCAGTCCCACAGTCTGATCACCTCCATGTCACGCCGCATTGATAACAGCTCAGCAGTGCCACAGGCTGATCACCTCCATGCCATGCCGCATTGATAACACCTCAGCAGTGCCACAGTCTGATCACCTCCATGTCACGCCGCATTGATAACACCTCAGCAGTGCCACAGGCTGATCACCTCCATGCCACGCCGCATTGATAACACCTCAGCAGTGCCACAGTCTGATCACCTCCATGCCACGCTGCATTGATGCAGAAATTCATGCAAAAGGAGTCCCGACCAAGTATTGAGGGCATATCCTGTACATACTTTTCAGTAGGCCAACATTTCGGTATTAAAAATCATTTTTTAAATTGAACTTATATAATATTCTAATTTTCTGACCCACTGAATTTTGGGTTTTCATTAACTGTTGCCATAATCATCAACATTAAAAATAAAATGCTGGAAATAGATCACTCTGTGTGTAATGAATCTATATAATATATGAGTTTCACTTTTTGAATTAAATTACTGAAATAAATTAACTTTTTGATATTCTAATTCATTGAGAAGGACTAGTATATGGTACTTTAAATAGTGTCAGTAAAAAGTACAACTCCTCCCACAAAATATAAATACGCCCTCACACCACTCTATTGACGGAAAAATAAAAAAGTTATGGCTCTTGGAAGGCGGGGAGTGAAAAACTAAAATGAAAAAGCAAACAATGGCTCAGTCCTGAAAGGGTAAAAGGGGTTTCTCATGCCATGCTAATAGTCCTGGTTTTGACCCATTAACCGCTTCCCGACATTTGACGTATCCATACGCCAAAGTCGGGTAGGGGAAGTATGGAGCGGGCTCAGGGTAACTAGCACCATCGCGCTCGAGCGTGATCCCGCTAGTTTAACTGGTTAAATGCCGCGGTCAACAGAGACCGCAGCATTTAAATAATTAGAAAGAGGGGGGCGACCCCCTCTAACAGCTCATCACGCCCCCCGCAACGCAATTGTGGGGGGGTGATGGTTGCTACGGCTGCCTGGGGGCTTAATGAAGGCCCCCAGGTCCGCCATCTTTGTACACCTATTAAGCCCTGTCACAATCACGTTATACTGCAATACATTAGTATTGCAGTATATCGTGCAAGCGATCTAACGATCACTGGTTGAAGTCCGCTAGGGAGACTAATAAAAAAGTTTTTTTTTGTGTAAACAAAAATAAAAGTTTTAAAAGTTCAAAAAAACACCCTTTTCCCATTTTCCCCCTAGAGCATAGTAAAAAAATAAATAAATAACCATAATTGGTATTGCCGCGTCCGTAAAAGTCTGAACTATTACAATATATCATTATTTAACCCGCACAGTGAACGCCGTAAAAAAAACTAATTGTAAACGCCAGAATCTCTATTTTTTGGTCACCTAATCTCCCACAAAAAATTAAATAAAAAGTGATAAATGGTATTATTAAAACTACAGCTTATCCCGCAAAAAATATGCCCTCATACCACTTAATCGACGGAAAAATAAAAAAGTTATGGCTCTCGGAATTTGCTGACAGAAAATAAATTTTCTTTTTTACACTTCGGTTTCTACTTGTAAAAGTAGTAAAATATAGAAAAAACTATATATATTTGGTATCGCCGTAATCGTATCGACCCACAGAATAAAGTTAACGTGTTGTTTTAATTGCACAGTGATTTCCGTAAAAACGGCACGCAAAAAACCATGGAGGAATCGCTGTTTTTTTTCTTTTTCTACCCCACATATAATTTTTTCCCATTTCCTAGTACATTATATGGCAAAATAAATGGTGATACGAAAAACTACAACTTGTCCCGCAAAAATCAAGCCCTCATAGTACTATATTGATGGAAAAATAAAGACGTTATGGCTTTTGGAAGGTGGGGAGGAAAAAACGAAAATTAAAATCTGAAAAAGGGCTGCGGCGGGAAGGGGTTGAAGTAGGTTGGGCTTATATAGTATGGTATAAAAAATGAAAAACATTTTCAGGTAGTTTTTGGGGAATTACGATGGTAAATCATCCGTTGAGTTTAAATATTATTTGTGATTTGGAATGTAAATGTTGTTTTATACAACTCTGCCCATCACCAGGGATCCTACATTACATACATCTCATCCCGGTATTCTTCTTCATCCTTAGGCCCCATGCACACTAACGTAAAAACGCCCGTAATTACGGGCCATAATTACGGCACGTTTTTACGGGCCCATGGACTTCTATTGGCCACGGGTACCTCCCCGTATGCTTACGGGAAGGTGCCCGTGCCGTTGAAAAATATAGAGCATGTCCTATTTCAGGCCGTAATTACGGTACGGGCAGGCCCATAGAAGTCTATGGGGCTCCCGTAATTACGGGTGACTACGTGTGTGCACCCGTAATTACGGGAGCGTTGCTAGGCGACGTCCGTAAATAGTCACTGTCCAGGGTGCTGAAAGAGTTAAA
This sequence comes from Rhinoderma darwinii, assembly GCF_050947455.1. Lineage (NCBI taxonomy): Eukaryota > Metazoa > Chordata > Amphibia > Anura > Rhinodermatidae > Rhinoderma > Rhinoderma darwinii. The sequence continues at coordinate 35,117,130 of NC_134690.1, read as the reverse complement.
CGATCGGCAGTAACTGTTTCAGCACCCTGGACAGTGACTTCCGATCACAATATAGATCAACCTGTAAAAAAAAAAAAAGACGTGCATATTTACCCAGAACTCCCTGCTTCTTCCTCCAGTCCGGCCTCCTGGGATGACGTTTCAGCCCATGTGACCGCTGCAGCCAATCACAGGCTACAGCGGTCACATGGACTGCCGCATCATCCAGGGAGGTCGGACTGGATTTCAGGAGAGGGACGCGTCACCAAGACAATGGCCGGGTAAGTATGAATTTCTTTTACTTTTTCTGCGGAAAGGGCTGTCCCTTCTCTCTATCCTGCACTGATAGAGAGAAGGGGCTGCCGATTACTGCAGTGTAATTTTGCAGCGAAAACGTGCCCGTAAATACGGATGGAATACGGGTGACACCGGACTCGTATTTACGGGCACGGGTCCGTAAATACTGGTGCGATACGGGTCGAATACGTGTGACCAAGGACCCATATTTACGCCAGTATTTACGGGTGGACAAAAATACGGTCGTGTGCATGGGGCCAAAACATTTTCAGGTAGTTTTTGGGGAATTACGATGGTAAATCATCCGTTGAGTTTAAATATTATTTGTGATTTGGAATGTAAATGTTGATTTATATAACTCTGCCCATCACCAGGGATCCTACATTACATACATCTCATCCCAGTATTCTTCTTCATCCTTATTCTTTATCTTTTCCTCATTATTTCCCAACTCTGCATTCTCCTCCTCCTCAATCCTTGTCTCCTCCTCACTCTTCTCCTCTTCAATCTTTGTCTCCTCCTCATTCTCCTCTTCAATTTTTATCTTCTCCTCCTCAGTCTTTATCTCCTCGTCCTCCTTCACAATCTTCATCTCCTGATCCTTCTCCATCCTATTAGAGAATAAAAAAAGATAGTGAGAATCTAGGACATATTCTATAGACTTATTATTAAGGATCATTAATAACTACTGTGACCTTTTTTTGCCAATATTTTATACTAGAACCATCCCCACCCTGCACCTCAAAATGTACAACACCTATTCATTGTTACTGTTGTGGAAGTCAATGGCTCAAAATATATTAGACTGAAATTTAGACGAGAGTTCCAACAGACACTCACGCCAGGCACTTCATCCAGCATCCTAATCAGGAGATTTCATTTCGATATGAGTGAAGAAGAATAAATCACACAGACGCTGCTGATATGCTCAAAATACTCCTCTGAGGTTTATTGCCAAACTCAATTATAATATCATTCAAAAGGGGTGTAGGCTTGAGGTTAACCAATCAGAGGCAATGTAACAATAAGGGTATGTTCACACGGCAAATCAAAAAGGGCTGTAAAATATGGAGCTGTTATCAAGGGAAAATAGCCTCTGATTTTCAGCAGTTTTTTATGCATCATGCGTTTTTTGATGTATTTTTTTAAGGACATTTTTGGAGCTGTTTTTCTATTGAGTCAATAAAAAACGGCTCCAAATAAGGCTCAAGAAGTGACATGTACTTCTTTTTTACGAGGCATTTTTTTACGTGTCATTTTTAGAAACGGCGCGTAAAAACCGCCCCGTGGGAACGAAACACAGTTTTTCCCATTGAAATCAATGGCCAGATATTTTAAATTGTATCTTTAGCCATTTTTCGGGGCATTTACAGCCCAAAAAACTTCTGAAAATAAGCCGTGTGAACGTACCCTAACTCTTATTCAGCCAATAGCATACTATGAGAATATTTCAAATGCATTATTATAATTCTTCATTAAAATGCTGACATCAGAATTGCATCTGGAGGCAAGCATACAATAGAGTGGTGTTAGCTGCTCTTTCCCATAGAGGGAGTACATAAGATAAAGAGAAATAGTTGCACTTTATGTCCAGGCGTTCAGCCAGACAGCCATCTGAACATTTTGAAGGATATAAGAATAATACACAATAATAACATATTTTTGCAGACTCAAGCAGAACTATGTAGAGGAAAAGTGGAGAATAAATATCTTCGTAATTTGGCATGCTTGATAATTCATAATGTCATTTAATACAGAGAATATAAGCAAATTGACCAACCATCACATTACCAATACCCAACCTGTACCAGAACCCTCAGTACCCAGTCATCCATGCCCATCTTGTACCTGATACATGGATGTACATAGAAATATTCACACTCATATTGTGTTACCCATGACAGTATAATAATCCAGATACAGTAGCTCCATGTTAGGGCACATTCACACGTGGCTGAATTGCTGTTGAATTCCGCTGTGGACAGTCCGCAGTGGAATTCTGCAGCAGCCGTTTTTTACATTTCTTTCTATAAATTTTTAGGAAATTTAGTTCAGACGTTGCAGAAAATAACGGTGCGGAAATTAGCCTGCAGTGCAGAATTTTCCCTCCGCAGCATGCTCATTACATTGCGGAGAAGAAGCGGAATTTCACTGCGGATTTTAGCCTTTGCAATGCAAAAACTGAAATCTGTGTCAAGTCCGCTGTGATATCTGCAACGTCTGAATTACCTGTCAAATATGCAAATGTTGGTGCAGATTCGTTGCATGATTGCCCCAAATCTTCACCAACATTTGCAGCGGAAAAACTCTGCCACGTCTGAACATGGCCTTATAATGGTGTCATGTGCTATAATGTCCAGCACAAGAGTGTAACCCAACCCCAATAATATTCCTTATTCTAATAGTAGTCTTAATAAGTTTGCCTATGGTTGTGTCCTGTGTACTGACCCGGCACGTGTACTATCTCATATAACATGGATTCCCATTGAATGCTCAGAGTAAATGATGCATGGGGGTCATTGTAACTAATACCATGTCAGAGGGGCTTCATAGTGACAGGCACGGGCTGCAGGAGGCCGCTGTGCAATAACGTGCCCCTTATACACACCCCCTTATGTCTCTCTAACAATCCACCAGTAACTCTGAGCCATGAAACTCATCAGCACCGTCCCTTACATGTAATCTAACAGTAGGAAGCTGCTTTTTAGGTGACAGTAGGCCCCTTACCTACTGGACCCCTGTGCTACTGGGGTTTCCTACATATGACATTAGGCAGAATGCCATATTTTAATCCTTTACCGCATTGTAATAGCATTTCACATTTAGACGGTTATTCCTGCAAATGTCTCTACTATTACGGCACAGTGATGGTAATATACAGCCAACATCCCAATGCAATGGCCAAGATCAGAGATAACTCTGGTCTTGGACGTATAACCAATGCCAGCCCAACGGCACCCTCATGACGCGATCACAGTGTGACGGTGCGTTACCATGGCAGACAGTGGAATATTACATGGAGGAGATATAGGAAGAATAGAGGAGAGAAAGAGAAACAGTAGAAGAAAATAAAATACTCAACAGGAGCTGAACACAGAGCGGACTTACTTTACACCAACTACAACCCTCAATGGAGTGTCGGCTCAGCAGCTCCTTATATAATCTGAGTGATGTCATAATGTGCGGGGGCGGAGCCAACATTCACAACATTCCGTGACATCTTAAGCAGCAGCAAATATTATTTAAAGGGACAGGACCAGGCCGAGCAGCCAATCCAATTCTATATAGAAGAAATGTTCTTCACCTCGGCTCCCGAAACCTTGTAGATGAGGAGACAATGACATTATTTCTATACAATGTAATTGTGGGGTTATATATACTTATTATAACACAGATATATCCCCGACAATCCCTCATATATCCCAATAATACAGAAGCCATAAATAACATAGCACTGGATTGTATGTACAAGGGAGGGGGGATGATGTGTGGATGATGGGTGGATGATGGATGATATATGGATGATGGGTGGTTGGACTGATAATGGATGGACTGGTGGTGGATATATGGCCGGTATATAGGACAGTACATTATAAATAATACTACTATATAATACTTCAGTCATTTATGGACACGCTGCTATTCGCTGGATGAAGTGCGGGGACATTATATTATTTCCCATATAAATATGTATCCACTAGAGAAGTCTGGACGTGTCATTGTGTCGGGGGCGTCTTGGATTTCTCAATCGGAGCTGCGTCTTCTCAGCTCCTCCCATAATATGACATAAATTCACCTGATATAAGATATATAACTAAAGCCATAACGGTCTATATAAAAATGGCTGCCGGCACCAGACAGGGACAAGTCCCCCGAGGAGACAGTTATAGGGACTGGGATCACAGTATTGGTTCCATTCATTTCCAGATGTTTCTCTGTGATCATCTGTAGCTCCATAGTGTCCACCATTCACTACACAGACAAGTATAAAGATGTCTCTGTATATAATGGGGAATATGAGCAGTCCCTGCCTCTCCTCCATGACAGCAGTCTAACAGAAATAGTTGTGTCCATAGCAACCAATCACAGCTCAGCTTTAATTCTGTAACCTGCACTGGGAACATGAGACGTGGACTCCGATTGGTCGCTCTGGTGCTCATTTACTTTTTGTTCTTACTGGTTTTTAACAACTTTATTAATCATTCTTCTTTTCAAACAACTGACAATTCCGAAATATAACACAGAATCCCAGCACCTTATGTATCATCATCCCAGAATGTGCCGGAAAAAGGGGAGACCTCCAGGACTGCCAAAAGAGCTGCCAAGTCTCCGGGTGCCATGTCCTGTCTGCAGATAATCACATCTCCGGTTCATGAAGTTCTTCTCCCCTGTGCAGCGCCCCAGACAACGTCCTGATGGTGGCGCAGACGTCACAAGTTTGTCTACGGCGCTGTCCGGGAGTGAACGTACACGCCATCAGTGCCGATTTTGGAGAGACAATGCCATTAACTTGGCCACAAAAAACTCGCAGTTTATGCAAATTTTATCTTGCAGTATTTTTTATTTTTTTTTAAGAGTCTGAAATGTTTATTTCTATACTGTAAACAAGTGCCAGATTATCAGAATTTCTGGATTATTAGATGCCCTATTAAAGGAATTTTCCCATATTAAGATAAATACATGACTAGTATATACACCGTTACATTATTTTAATCCAACATTGTTACGACCGGAGGTCTCAGATTATCGATTATTGGATGAGAACAGCAAAGTATACTGTAGAAATTAAAAACTAAACTCAGAAATTCTGCAGGAAGACGACCGAAGATAAAACGTTATCACTTAGGCTAGGGCTTCACAACAACATGACGTAATACGTGAACTGCGGTGCAATTGGTCCCTAAGGGAACAAAAAAAAGTTACAAGGGACTATCACAAATTTTTTATGTAGTAATTGGTTCACCAGTTTTCAGCCCCCGCCCTTGTGAGATTTCAGATTACGTATTATGCCAATTTCTGGACTATTGGATTACAGATTAAGGGGGAGTTCACACTGAGTTATTTGACCCGGAAACTGTGCCGCAAAACACGCCAAAAAAGCCTCCCATTGACTTAAATGGGAGGCGAATGCTTTTTTTTTCCCGCAAGTGGAAAAACTGGCTCGTGGGTTTGAGGGACAGGCCCTATCTTCGTGCGTTTACACCTCTGACCTCCCATGGACATCAATGGGAGGCAGAGAAAGCGTATTTTGCAGCATTTTATGCCCACAGTGCTCAATGGCCGCGGGCGAAAAACACCACGAAAATCGGCGTACAGGCAGAGGAAAATCTGCTTCAAAACTCCAAACGGAATTTTGAGGCAGATTTTCCTCCTGCAAAAAAACTGTGTGACCCCAGCCTAAAAGGAATCCTACTGTATTAGTAAATAATAGGACAGCGCATGATCTTTACTTTTAACTCCTTCCCGCCATAGCAATTTTTCAATTTCATTTTTTCATCCCCACATTACAAAAACCATAACTTTTATTTTTCCGTCGATATAGCTGTATATAGGCTTGTTTTCTGCGGAACGAGTTGTAGATTCTCAGGGCACTATTTTTTGTGCCATATAATGTACTGGGAAAAAGTGATCCCATATTTGGGTTTTTTTGTTTTATGGCATTTACTGTGCAGTAAAAACGTCAGTTTAACCTTATTCTGCGGGTCAATACAATTACGGTGATACCAAAATAATTTTTTTTTGTTTTACTACTTTTACAAGGAAAATAAGGATTGCTAAAAATAAAATTTGTTTTGTCGCCATATTATAAGAGCCAGATTATTATTTTTTTTCTATTGGTTCCATTTTAAAAAAAAGGTATGAGACTTTATGATCACTTTTTACTTCATTTTTTGTGGGAGATGAAGTGACCCAAAAAAACAGCGATTGTCGGTGTAATTTGTTTTCCTTAGGTCATTCACTGCAAGGGTTAAATAACGTTATATTGTAATAATTCGGACGCAGCAATACCAGTTACGCTCTTTTTGTTTTTCTACATTGTGTTGGGGGAGAAATTTAATATGTAGCGCTCGAAAATGTCCTGGTAGACGCTGCGCTGAATTGATATAACACACTGGACCAACACTGCTGCTCAGTGTCCAAAGTCCTGTTTTCAGATGAAAGTAAATTTTGCATTTCATTTGGAGATCTCGGTCCCAGAGTCAGGAGGAAGAGGGGAGAGGCGTCAGTCCAAGTGTCTTGTGGTCCAGTGTGAAGTTTCCACAGTCAGTGATGGTTTGGGGGCCACGTCATCTGCTGGTGTTGGGCCACTGTGTTATATCAAGTCCAGAGTCAGCGCAGCGTCTACCAGGACATTTCCCAGCACTTCATGCTTCCCTCTGCTGACAAGCTTTATGGAGATGCGGATTTCATTTTCCAGCAGGACTTGGCACCTGCCCACACTGCCAAAAGTACCAATACCTGGTGTTATAACCGCAGTATCTCTGTGCCTGATTGCCCAGCAAACTGGCCTGGCCTAAACCCAATAGAGAACCTACCGTGTATTGTCAAGCGGAAGATGAGACACCAGACACAACAATGCCGACGAGCTGAAGATCACTATCAAAGCAACCTGGGCTTCCATAACAGCTCAGCAGTGCCACAGGCTGATCGCCCCCATGCCACGCCGCATTGATAACACCTCAGCAGTGCCACCGGCTGATCACCTCCATGCCACGCCGCATTGATAACACCTCAGCAGTGCCACAGGCTGATCGCCTCCATGCCACGCCGCATTGATAACACCTCAGCAGTGCCACAGTCTGATCGCCTCCATGCCACGCCGCATTGATAACACCTCAGCAGTGCCACAGGCTGATCGCCTCCATGCCACGCTGCATTAATACCACCTCAGCAGTGCCACAGGCTGATTGCCTCCATGCCACGCTGCATTAATACCACCTCAGCAGTGCCACATGCTGATCGCCTCCATGCCACGCCGCATTGATACCCCCTGAGGAAGCTAGAACAGCGAAACGCGCGTTGGGGTGTTATTTCTCTGTCACATGGACCACGTGGATCGCAGGCTCACTACACTAATGGGTAAGATCTGAGACACTTAACTTCTTCTGGTTGAGTCCAGATTGGAAGTGTCTTTCACCTTTGGGTACATTCAGGCCATATTCCTTCTGGAATATGCCTATTTAGATGCTTAACATATGCGGTACATGAGATTATGGTCATGTTACATATTGGACAGCAGTTGATATGGATTATGCACTATTACTATTTTTCTTGCTGATTTCATGATCTTGTATTTGTCACCTTAGTTTACCGCAGCTATGTCCCTGTGTTTAGGTGTATGTGCACACCATACCCTTTAATCTGGTGGTGCATTGGCACCATTCCTGCGATTCCATAGCAGTTTTGGAGTGGTCCATATATAACTTTCTTCTTTTTAGAAACCTCGCTTGTTTTTATTACGTATGTTATATGTTTATATATTTATTTCTAATAAAATTAACTTTTGACAATATATGTAGCCCTGTGACTCTTGGTTCTCAATTTCTTCAATTGATGCAGAAATTCATGCAAAAGGAGCCCCGACCAACTATTGAGTGCTTATACTGGACATAGAAAAATTGGTAGAGACCCTAGCAGCTGGCAGGGATAATTTTAATGAACGAACAAATAAATGTGCAAGGCACAAGAAAGTCCCAAGTTTCCCAACTGCTATAGAATTAATTAAAATATAACTTTTAATGTTTAAATTAGAAACAAATTGGAAACAAGTTGCAGTGCATAAGGTAAATGGTTGTACAATAGTTTGTGTCAATTAAAATTTTTCCTCAGAGCTGGTTAATCTAACGTTGGAGATCTGATGTATGTTAGGATCTCAGTGTGTCAGGCATGGACGGCAGCTGCAGACTGCTCGGGCAGCCTCTAGTATGACACAGTGATAGAGTTTATTTGTTAGACCAGCAATGATTTTAAAAAAGAAACGCTAGCCCCCCCGACATGTTTCACTGCTTCAGCAGCGTCTTCAGGGGATAATTTCAGGGCTATTACTCGCGCGTTTGATTTCCTCTTCCTTATATAGTGAGGAGACACCTCTTTCATGGTGTGTCATCACCCTGAAACAACCAATAGAGATTGTGAACCGGGACGAGCCTACTCTGTGTTTGACTGGCACAGAGATCGGCCTATCATATGTAGAGGCCGTTGTTCCGGACATGTGGAATACTTAGTGCATGCGCACTACAGTTGAATCAGGTAATAGAATCAGGTAATAGAAATTATGGCTTTCTGGAGATCGTTATTCACAGGGGACCTGGTGGTGATGCCCAAAACTGATACGATACATTGTATATGCAGGTGCATTCTATGTTGCCGGCGAAATCTTAGTTTTTTATCAAGCAATGGAATTGTCTGATAAAATAGGTCATTGGTTCCATGGATATATATATGTCTGTGATACAGACAGAGATGTCATTGTTTAGATCAGACTCTAAGTAGCGACGCTTGCGTGCCTTAGTTAGATCCGGACATAGAATTATGATGTTAAGGGGAACCACTATTATCACTAAAGATGCCGTAATAGACGAGAGAGAAAAAAGGAGTAAATGTGCTCTGTGTTTAGATGCACTGCATCCTATCAGCTGTGTCTACGTTTACTGGCATTCACTGTAGATCCTAGATTTAGAAGTAGTTACATCTAGATGTATATATATTTGTTGGGATGACAGTGAGATATGGCCTTTATTGAGACCACTGCTGTCATCAGAGAATACCGCAGCAGATAGATGCGCTGTATGTACAGTCGCATTACATATTGTCATCTAAATTTAGATTTGCCTGCTGTGATGTTGTTACTGTAAGTCACATCTATATTTACCCACATATGATTGAATTACTATGTGGCAGGTGTATTTTCTAAAGAGAGCCAGAATATGCGCCGTATGTGCCGGCGTGTGAGGTATTGACTACTATGTCATAGTTTCTCATCCTAATATAGTTGCACTGTTTGAGTAACTGTTTAGATGTATATATACATCCACAAACAGTAGTGGTAGTTGAAGTGTTGGCATCGGTGTCCGTGGTGATGACATGTATAGAGGGAGAGGAAAGATGTCCTATTTTAAATTGTACAACGGCGGTGCGTTGTGAGTCTGTTGTCAAAACTGCTTGTTGAGTATGCTGATATATATTGATAATTGTATGTTTTTTGTGTTTTTTTAGAAGTCCTGTATAGCATCCTTTTAGTTAATAGGTAATAGTTAGGGTAAATGTGTGTGGAATTGGTACTAGTGACTGTGGTAGTATAGGTAAGTGGATGTATGGAGAAATTGATAGGGGAAAGCTATGGAGAAAATTCTGAATAGGTTATGGATAAGCTACAGGAAAGCAGCAAATGTGAAACCCTCATTGAGACCATTGGGACTGAGAGAATTAAGTCTGTGTATCCAGCGTGCCTCTTCTTGTAAGAATTTTTTGTCTAGGTTTCCAGATCTTGGACCCAGTTTTACTTGTGCAATACCCCAGAATTTGAGAGTGTTACTATTTCCTTGATGGAAGTATCTAATGTGCCTCGAGAGGGGTGTATCTTCTTGTGTGTTTATTGTACTGATGTGCTTTGAGATCCTTCTTCTTAGTTGTTGGACGGTCTTGCCGATGTAGAGTTTTGGACATGGACAAATGGCGGCATATATAACACCGCTACTCTGGCAGTTTATAAATTGCCTTATAGTATATTGTTTATCGTCTACTGGGTTTTTGAAAATTTTGTTTTTTAACATGTAGGGGCAGAAGGAACATTTGCCACAGGGGTATGATCCTGTGGCAGGTGATGGAAGCCATGTTTGACGAGGAGTAGATATTGTTGTATAGTGGCTGTGCGTAAGATATTCTCGGAGGTTCTTGCCACGTCGATACGTTATACTTGGGCTATTAGAGATTACCTCAGATAGGTCGGGATCTGCCTGCAGAATGGGCCAGTGATTTCGCAATATATTCGATACAAGAGGTGAGCATGCATCAAAGTTTCCAATGCATCTGATCAAAGAGGGATGTTGGTCTTTGTTTTTGACTAGATGTTTATTTCCAAATAGGAGTTCGTCTCTCGAGACTGCTCTAGCTCTAGCGTATGCCCTATGTAAGGTCTTTTTGGGGTATCCTCGAGCCATACATTTTTGAAAGAGGGTATCACATTCTTTTTGAAAAGTTGGTTCGTCAGAGCAGTTTCGCCTTGCCCTAAGGTATTGTCCTATTGGTATCCCTTTTTTTAGGGCCGGTGGATGAAAGCTCCCCCAGTGAAGGAAGCTATTTGTGGCTGTTTCCTTACGATAAATGTCAGTATGGACACTCCCACCAGAGTCCAAGGAGATCTGAAGGTCCAAAAAATTAATTTGATTTGTGTGTACTTGGTGAGTGAAGTGCATTCCTATAGTGTTGTTATTGATAATGTCCATAAAATTAAGAAAAAGTGTCTTGTCACCATCCCAAAAAACTAGTATATCATCTATATACCTGCCCCAAAATAAAATGTGCCTCGTGTAGGAAAGTAAGTCTTCATTGAAAATTATTGTGTCTTCCCACCACCCCAGAAATAAGTTGGCGTATGTGGGTGCGCAGACTGTGCCCATGGCTGTTCCTTTTAGTTGGTGGTAAAATTTACCATTAAAGAGAAAATAATTGTGCGTGAGAAGAAATTGGAGAAGAGAAATAGTGAAGTTATTATGTGCGTGAAACTGTGTTCCTTTTGTGTTCAGAAAGTGCTGAACTGCTTTTAAACCAAGCTCGTGTGTTATATTAGTGTAGAGTGATTCTACATCTATCGTGGCTATTAGTGTAGTGGTGGAGACATTGATCTCTTGAATTCTGGTGAGAGTGTCTTTGGTGTCTCTAAGGAAGGATGGTAAGGCTCTGACGAAAGGAGATAGAATCTCATCAACGTATATACTAATTCCCTGAGTTAAATTGTCATTACCCGATACGATGGGTCTACCGGGGATAGGCCTGGTATTTTTATGGATCTTAGGTACTGCGTAGAACGTTGATAGTGTTGGTTTAGCATTAAACATAAATTTATATTCGTCCTGCGTAATTAGTTCTTTGGTCTTTGCCTCATTGAGGAGGAGATCCAGTTCCAAAAGAAAGGGTTCAGTGGGATTCCTCTCTAAGATTGTGTAAGTTGCTGTATCGTTTAGTAGTCTGTACACCATGGATGTGTAATCGTCTCTATTTTGGATGACAATATTACCGCCTTTATCAGATGATTTTAGTACGATTTCGTTGTTTTTGCATAATGTTTCTAAGGCGATCTGTTCCTTTTGATTTAGATTGTTCTTAGTTCCATGGTTGTGTATTTTAAGTTTTTTGAGTTCTGCACTAACCAGCCTAACAAAAATATCAATATGTGCAAACTGCGTGAAGGGAGGAGTCATGTGTGATTTTGGTCTTAATGATGAGAAGGGACCTGTGGCTGTATTAACTCTATATTCATTTTCTTTTTCTAGATCTTCCAGAGCCTGCAAAGTTCTCAGCTCAGTATAGTCAAGTTGGTGAGTATTGGTGTTAGTTTTAAAATGTTTGTGTAAAGCTAATTTTCTTGCAAAGAGATGGATATCTTTTGTCCAAGTAAACTCATCGAATGCAAAGGTGGGGGTATAAGATAATCCCTTACTTAGAAGTGTTTTTTGGTGTGGACTTAACTGGACAGATGATAGATTGCAGATTTGTAAGTCATCAGGAGTTTGGTTGCCTTCTTTGGTTATTTTGTTTGGTTCCATGGATTTTGATTTATTCCTAAAAAAGGAAACGCATTTGGGGGGCCTGTTAGAAATGAGCCCGTATTCGTTGCTGCGATAGTGCTTCTCCCTATGGCTTCCACATTGGTCGCTGTTGGGAATGGAGTTGTTGGTATATTTGATGTTGATGGCATGTTTGTTGTTTTGGATGTAGATGCAGAGCGTGTATAGGAGGACACTGAGAAGGGCATAGAGGTGATCGTTTGTTGTCCACCTTGGCCAGAGCATGTTGTGTTGCTTTTGTTTGGAATTGTGTATGTTCTCTTGGAAGGATTGTATTTATTAGTTTTGATTTTGCGTTTAGCTCCTAATCTATTATCGGCTGAGGGTTGTTTTGGTTCATCAGGACCAGAGATGTCTGATTCAGAGAAATCTTCAGGTCTATAGGTACGGTTCTGAGGAGGAGGATTGCGAGTGCGATAGGTGTATGCTTGGCCAGTATCGAAGTCTCTACGGTCCCTTATGTATTTGCGGTGTTTTCTTTCCTTGATTTCTTTTTGAAGATGTTCTATGTTTTTTTGTAGTCTGGTTTCGCAGTCCGCAAAATCTGGCTCAGTGTTGAATGTTTGTATATCACTGATTTCTTTTTCTAATTGTGCACTGATTTTGCCAAAATCTCTTTTTTCAAAGTCAAGCAGGTAGTGTAACATGCGTAGGGAACTTTCAGTCAGTAGCTGTTCCCAACCCTGAGTGAAAGTACTGTCGTTGCGGTATGAGTTAGGGGTAATGTTTATGCGTAGCCCTCTATAAACAATTTTCTGCTGTATGTAAGTTTCTAGACTGGTGATTTCCCAGCATGAGCGGACATATTGTTTGTAAGTTTTTTGTATATCCCTAAATGCTGTTTGTACGTCGCACTTGTGCAACGGTATGTTATCTGTGGAAAATACCAGTGCTGCCTCAGATGATAGATCGTCTGGATTGAGTTTCTTGGAGAGAAAACTCGCCATGCCCCTATGAGGTTTCTGAAATTTCCCTAGAGTTTCCCTGAAGATTGTTTGATTAGAATGGTACAGGTATAGTGGGGTCAAGGATAAAGGGTAATTAACCCAACATTGATTAGAAAAATTGGTAGAGACCCTAGCAGCTGGCAGGGATAATTTTAATGAACGAACAAATAAATGTGCAAGGCACAAGAAAGTCCCAAGTTTCCCAACTGCTATAGAATTAATTAAAATATAACTTTTAATGTTTAAATTAGAAACAAATTGGAAACAAGTTGCAGTGCATAAGGTAAATGGTTGTACAATAGTTTGTGTCAATTAAAATTTTTCCTCAGAGCTGGTTAATCTAACGTTGGAGATCTGATGTATGTTAGGATCTCAGTGTGTCAGGCATGGACGGCAGCTGCAGACTGCTCGGGCAGCCTCTAGTATGACACAGTGATAGAGTTTATTTGTTAGACCAGCAATGATTTTAAAAAAGAAACGCTAGCCCCCCCGACATGTTTCACTGCTTCAGCAGCGTCTTCAGGGGATAATTTCAGGGCTATTACTCGCGCGTTTGATTTCCTCTTCCTTATATAGTGAGAAGACACCTCTTTCATGGTGTGTCATCACCCTGAAACAACCAATAGAGATTGTGAACCGGGACGAGCCTACTCTGTGTTTGACTGGCACAGAGATCGGCCTATCATATGTAGAGGCCGTTGTTCCGGACATGTGGAATACTTAGTGCATGCGCACTACAGTTGAATCAGGTAATAGAATCAGGTAATAGAAATTATGGCTTTCTGGAGATCGTTATTCACAGGGGACCTGGTGGTGATGCCCAAAACTGATACGATACATTGTATATGCAGGTGCATTCTATGTTGCCGGCGAAATCTTAGTTTTTTATCAAGCAATGGAATTGTCTGATAAAATAGGTCATTGGTTCCATGGATATATATATGTCTGTGATACAGACAGAGATGTCATTGTTTAGATCAGACTCTAAGTAGCGACGCTTGCGTGCCTTAGTTAGATCCGGACATAGAATTATGATGTTAAGGGGAACCACTATTATCACTAAAGATGCCGTAATAGACGAGAGAGAAAAAAGGAGTAAATGTGCTCTGTGTTTAGATGCACTGCATCCTATCAGCTGTGTCTACGTTTACTGGCATTCACTGTAGATCCTAGATTTAGAAGTAGTTACATCTAGATGTATATATATTTGTTGGGATGACAGTGAGATATGGCCTTTATTGAGACCACTGCTGTCATCAGAGAATACCGCAGCAGATAGATGCGCTGTATGTACAGTCGCATTACATATTGTCATCTAAATTTAGATTTGCCTGCTGTGATGTTGTTACTGTAAGTCACATCTATATTTACCCACATATGATTGAATTACTATGTGGCAGGTGTATTTTCTAAAGAGAGCCAGAATATGCGCCGTATGTGCCGGCGTGTGAGGTATTGACTACTATGTCATAGTTTCTCATCCTAATATAGTTGCACTGTTTGAGTAACTGTTTAGATGTATATATACATCCACAAACAGTAGTGGTAGTTGAAGTGTTGGCATCGGTGTCCGTGGTGATGACATGTATAGAGGGAGAGGAAAGATGTCCTATTTTAAATTGTACAACGGCGGTGCGTTGTGAGTCTGTTGTCAAAACTGCTTGTTGAGTATGCTGATATATATTGATAATTGTATGTTTTTTGTGTTTTTTTAGAAGTCCTGTATAGCATCCTTTTAGTTAATAGGTAATAGTTAGGGTAAATGTGTGTGGAATTGGTACTAGTGACTGTGGTAGTATAGGTAAGTGGATGTATGGAGAAATTGATAGGGGAAAGCTATGGAGAAAATTCTGAATAGGTTATGGATAAGCTACAGGAAAGCAGCAAATGTGAAACCCTCATTGAGACCATTGGGACTGAGAGAATTAAGTCTGTGTATCCAGCGTGCCTCTTCTTGTAAGAATTTTTTGTCTAGGTTTCCAGATCTTGGACCCAGTTTTACTTGTGCAATACCCCAGAATTTGAGAGTGTTACTATTTCCTTGATGGAAGTATCTAATGTGCCTCGAGAGGGGTGTATCTTCTTGTGTGTTTATTGTACTGATGTGCTTTGAGATCCTTCTTCTTAGTTGTTGGACGGTCTTGCCGATGTAGAGTTTTGGACATGGACAAATGGCGGCATATATAACACCGCTACTCTGGCAGTTTATAAATTGCCTTATAGTATATTGTTTATCGTCTACTGGGTTTTTGAAAATTTTGTTTTTTAACATGTAGGGGCAGAAGGAACATTTGCCACAGGGGTATGATCCTGTGGCAGGTGATGGAAGCCATGTTTGACGAGGAGTAGATATTGTTGTATAGTGGCTGTGCGTAAGATATTCTCGGAGGTTCTTGCCACGTCGATACGTTATACTTGGGCTATTAGAGATTACCTCAGATAGGTCGGGATCTGCCTGCAGAATGGGCCAGTGATTTCGCAATATATTCGATACAAGAGGTGAGCATGCATCAAAGTTTCCAATGCATCTGATCAAAGAGGGATGTTGGTCTTTGTTTTTGACTAGATGTTTATTTCCAAATAGGAGTTCGTCTCTCGAGACTGCTCTAGCTCTAGCGTATGCCCTATGTAAGGTCTTTTTGGGGTATCCTCGAGCCATACATTTTTGAAAGAGGGTATCACATTCTTTTTGAAAAGTTGGTTCGTCAGAGCAGTTTCGCCTTGCCCTAAGGTATTGTCCTATTGGTATCCCTTTTTTTAGGGCCGGTGGATGAAAGCTCCCCCAGTGAAGGAAGCTATTTGTGGCTGTTTCCTTACGATAAATGTCAGTATGGACACTCCCACCAGAGTCCAAGGAGATCTGAAGGTCCAAAAAATTAATTTGATTTGTGTGTATTTGGTGAGTGAAGTGCATTCCTATAGTGTTGTTATTGATAATGTCCATAAAATTAAGAAAAAGTGTCTTGTCACCATCCCAAAAAACTAGTATATCATCTATATACCTGCCCCAAAATAAAATGTGCCTCGTGTAGGAAAGTAAGTCTTCATTGAAAATTATTGTGTCTTCCCACCACCCCAGAAATAAGTTGGCGTATGTGGGTGCGCAGACTGTGCCCATGGCTGTTCCTTTTAGTTGGTGGTAAAATTTACCATTAAAGAGAAAATAATTGTGCGTGAGAAGAAATTGGAGAAGAGAAATAGTGAAGTTATTATGTGCGTGAAACTGTGTTCCTTTTGTGTTCAGAAAGTGCTGAACTGCTTTTAAACCAAGCTCGTGTGTTATATTAGTGTAGAGTGATTCTACATCTATCGTGGCTATTAGTGTAGTGGTGGAGACATTGATCTCTTGAATTCTGGTGAGAGTGTCTTTGGTGTCTCTAAGGAAGGATGGTAAGGCTCTGACGAAAGGAGATAGAATCTCATCAACGTATATACTAATTCCCTGAGTTAAATTGTCATTACCCGATACGATGGGTCTACCGGGGATAGGCCTGGTATTTTTATGGATCTTAGGTACTGCGTAGAACGTTGATAGTGTTGGTTTAGCATTAAACATAAATTTATATTCGTCCTGCGTAATTAGTTCTTTGGTCTTTGCCTCATTGAGGAGGAGATCCAGTTCCAAAAGAAAGGGTTCAGTGGGATTCCTCTCTAAGATTGTGTAAGTTGCTGTATCGTTTAGTAGTCTGTACACCATGGATGTGTAATCGTCTCTATTTTGGATGACAATATTACCGCCTTTATCAGATGATTTTAGTACGATTTCGTTGTTTTTGCATAATGTTTCTAAGGCGATCTGTTCCTTTTGATTTAGATTGTTCTTAGTTCCATGGTTGTGTATTTTAAGTTTTTTGAGTTCTGCACTAACCAGCCTAACAAAAATATCAATATGTGCAAACTGCGTGAAGGGAGGAGTCATGTGTGATTTTGGTCTTAATGATGAGAAGGGACCTGTGGCTGTATTAACTCTATATTCATTTTCTTTTTCTAGATCTTCCAGAGCCTGCAAAGTTCTCAGCTCAGTATAGTCAAGTTGGTGAGTATTGGTGTTAGTTTTAAAATGTTTGTGTAAAGCTAATTTTCTTGCAAAGAGATGGATATCTTTTGTCCAAGTAAACTCATCGAATGCAAAGGTGGGGGTATAAGATAATCCCTTACTTAGAAGTGTTTTTTGGTGTGGACTTAACTGGACAGATGATAGATTGCAGATTTGTAAGTCATCAGGAGTTTGGTTGCCTTCTTTGGTTATTTTGTTTGGTTCCATGGATTTTGATTTATTCCTAAAAAAGGAAACGCATTTGGGGGGCCTGTTAGAAATGAGCCCGTATTCGTTGCTGCGATAGTGCTTCTCCCTATGGCTTCCACATTGGTCTCTGTTGGGAATGGAGTTGTTGGTATATTTGATGTTGATGGCATGTTTGTTGTTTTGGATGTAGATGCAGAGCGTGTATAGGAGGACACTGAGAAGGGCATAGAGGTGATCGTTTGTTGTCCACCTTGGCCAGAGCATGTTGTGTTGCTTTTGTTTGGAATTGTGTATGGTCTCTTGGAAGGATTGTATTTATTAGTTTTGATTTTGCGTTTAGCTCCTAATCTATTATCGGCTGAGGGTTGTTTTGGTTCATCAGGACCAGAGATGTCTGATTCAGAGAAATCTTCAGGTCTATAGGTACGGTTCTGAGGAGGAGGATTGCGAGTGCGATAGGTGTATGCTTGGCCAGTATCGAAGTCTCTACGGTCCCTTATGTATTTGCGGTGTTTTCTTTCCTTGATTTCTTTTTGAAGATGTTCTATGTTTTTTTGTAGTCTGGTTTCGCAGTCCGCAAAATCTGGCTCAGTGTTGAATGTTTGTATATCACTGATTTCTTTTTCTAATTGTGCACTGATTTTGCCAAAATCTCTTTTTTCAAAGTCAAGCAGGTAGTGTAACATGCGTAGGGAACTTTCAGTCAGTAGCTGTTCCCAACCCTGAGTGAAAGTACTGTCGTTGCGGTATGAGTTAGGGGTAATGTTTATGCGTAGCCCTCTATAAACAATTTTCTGCTGTATGTAAGTTTCTAGACTGGTGATTTCCCAGCATGAGCGGACATATTGTTTGTAAGTTTTTTGTATATCCCTAAATGCTGTTTGTACGTCGCACTTGTGCAACGGTATGTTATCTGTGGAAAATACCAGTGCTGCCTCAGATGATAGATCGTCTGGATTGAGTTTCTTGGAGAGAAAACTCGCCATGCCCCTATGAGGTTTCTGAAATTTCCCTAGAGTTTCCCTGAAGATTGTTTGATTAGAATGGTACAGGTATAGTGGGGTCAAGGATAAAGGGTAATTAACCCAACATTGATTAGAAAAATTGGTAGAGACCCTAGCAGCTGGCAGGGATAATTTTAATGAACGAACAAATAAATGTGCAAGGCACAAGAAAGTCCCAAGTTTCCCAACTGCTATAGAATTAATTAAAATATAACTTTTAATGTTTAAATTAGAAACAAATTGGAAACAAGTTGCAGTGCATAAGGTAAATGGTTGTACAATAGTTTGTGTCAATTAAAATTTTTCCTCAGAGCTGGTTAATCTAACGTTGGAGATCTGATGTATGTTAGGATCTCAGTGTGTCAGGCATGGACGGCAGCTGCAGACTGCTCGGGCAGCCTCTAGTATGACACAGTGATAGAGTTTATTTGTTAGACCAGCAATGATTTTAAAAAAGAAACGCTAGCCCCCCCGACATGTTTCACTGCTTCAGCAGCGTCTTCAGGGGATAATTTCAGGGCTATTACTCGCGCGTTTGATTTCCTCTTCCTTATATAGTGAGGAGACACCTCTTTCATGGTGTGTCATCACCCTGAAACAACCAATAGAGATTGTGAACCGGGACGAGCCTACTCTGTGTTTGACTGGCACAGAGATCGGCCTATCATATGTAGAGGCCGTTGTTCCGGACATGTGGAATACTTAGTGCATGCGCACTACAGTTGAATCAGGTAATAGAATCAGGTAATAGAAATTATGGCTTTCTGGAGATCGTTATTCACAGGGGACCTGGTGGTGATGCCCAAAACTGATACGATACATTGTATATGCAGGTGCATTCTATGTTGCCGGCGAAATCTTAGTTTTTTATCAAGCAATGGAATTGTCTGATAAAATAGGTCATTGGTTCCATGGATATATATATGTCTGTGATACAGACAGAGATGTCATTGTTTAGATCAGACTCTAAGTAGCGACGCTTGCGTGCCTTAGTTAGATCCGGACATAGAATTATGATGTTAAGGGGAACCACTATTATCACTAAAGATGCCGTAATAGACGAGAGAGAAAAAAGGAGTAAATGTGCTCTGTGTTTAGATGCACTGCATCCTATCAGCTGTGTCTACGTTTACTGGCATTCACTGTAGATCCTAGATTTAGAAGTAGTTACATCTAGATGTATATATATTTGTTGGGATGACAGTGAGATATGGCCTTTATTGAGACCACTGCTGTCATCAGAGAATACCGCAGCAGATAGATGCGCTGTATGTACAGTCGCATTACATATTGTCATCTAAATTTAGATTTGCCTGCTGTGATGTTGTTACTGTAAGTCACATCTATATTTACCCACATATGATTGAATTACTATGTGGCAGGTGTATTTTCTAAAGAGAGCCAGAATATGCGCCGTATGTGCCGGCGTGTGAGGTATTGACTACTATGTCATAGTTTCTCATCCTAATATAGTTGCACTGTTTGAGTAACTGTTTAGATGTATATATACATCCACAAACAGTAGTGGTAGTTGAAGTGTTGGCATCGGTGTCCATGGTGATGACATGTATAGAGGGAGAGGAAAGATGTCCTATTTTAAATTGTACAACGGCGGTGCGTTGTGAGTCTGTTGTCAAAACTGCTTGTTGAGTATGCTGATATATATTGATAATTGTATGTTTTTTGTGTTTTTTTAGAAGTCCTGTATAGCATCCTTTTAGTTAATAGGTAATAGTTAGGGTAAATGTGTGTGGAATTGGTACTAGTGACTGTGGTAGTATAGGTAAGTGGATGTATGGAGAAATTGATAGGGGAAAGCTATGGAGAAAATTCTGAATAGGTTATGGATAAGCTACAGGAAAGCAGCAAATGTGAAACCCTCATTGAGACCATTGGGACTGAGAGAATTAAGTCTGTGTATCCAGCGTGCCTCTTCTTGTAATAATTTTTTGTCTAGGTTTCCAGATCTTGGACCCAGTTTTACTTGTGCAATACCCCAGAATTTGAGAGTGTTACTATTTCCTTGATGGAAGTATCTAATGTGCCTCGAGAGGGGTGTATCTTCTTGTGTGTTTATTGTACTGATGTGCTTTGAGATCCTTCTTCTTAGTTGTTGGACGGTCTTGCCGATGTAGAGTTTTGGACATGGACAAATGGCGGCATATATAACACCGCTACTCTGGCAGTTTATAAATTGCCTTATAGTATATTGTTTATCGTCTACTGGGTTTTTGAAAATTTTGTTTTTTAACATGTAGGGGCAGAAGGAACATTTGCCACAGGGGTATGATCCTGTGGCAGGTGATGGAAGCCATGTTTGACGAGGAGTAGATATTGTTGTATAGTGGCTGTGCGTAAGATATTCTCGGAGGTTCTTGCCACGTCGATACGTTATACTTGGGCTATTAGAGATTACCTCAGATAGGTCGGGATCTGCCTGCAGAATGGGCCAGTGATTTCGCAATATATTCGATACAAGAGGTGAGCATGCATCAAAGTTTCCAATGCATCTGATCAAAGAGGGATGTTGGTCTTTGTTTTTGACTAGATGTTTATTTCCATTTGGACATAGTTCTCAGTAGGACAACATTTTGGTATGAAGTTATTTTTCAAATTGGGATTATATAATATTCTAATTTTCTGACAGACTAAATTTTGGGTTTTCATGAACTGTTCCCATAATCATCAACATTAAAAGAAAAAACAATGCTGGAAATAGATCCCTCTGTGTGTAATGAATCTATAGAATATATGGAGTTTCAATTTTTGAATTGAATTACTGAAATAAAATTAACTTTTTAATGATATTCTAATTCTTTAAAAAGGGCACAGTGAGGAGCTCATCAGTCATTCAGTATACCATGAGAATATTATAACAGATATTTTTATTTTATTTTTTTATTTCACAAAAAACAAAATACAACAACTAATGCTATTTAACTTATTTTAGTCCCCCTAGAGGACTTGAACCACCGATCATTGAATCACTTGCATGATATACTGCAATACTAATGTATTGCAGTAATTCATGATCCGGACAGTCTCGCTCGCACGCATCTCGCTCTCGTGCGCTTTTTTTAGTTCAAACTTCCTTGGATGATTCATTTCTTATATATCTTCATAGTGGCCAGAGCTGGGCTGGGCTTTTATTTGCTTTTTTTGCAAAATTCCCTGCAAATACAAAGACTTAACTAGTGAACCGCAGGTTTAAGCTGGCTGCCCAAAATATCAGGCAGCTGAATGTAGGGTGCCTGGCAGTCGGACTGATGGGGACCCTAGAGAGAAGGCTGTAGTAGTTTTCATTTCTGTGTTTTCAAAGAGAGGCACGGTCTGTATTGGCCCCGGTAGTAGTGAACGATCATATGATCGCCAGGAAGTCAGTAAGATTTGTTCCGGAACAATATGGTATGCTTTCATGAGTCACTGCAGTTATCCCCAATGTTACACTTGTGTGAGAGATTTATCCAATTCATGAGTCCGTGAATATGGTGAACACGGCAAAATACATTCAGCGCAACTCGCTAGGTCTGAGCTGACCGGTCATCTTTACCGCGAGTCCTTATTAATATTGGTCATCCAAATTTAAATAATGTGGTATGACCTTTGGCGTCCGGTGAATCCTTCAGACATGCACAAGCTATTTAGGACCAAATTACATCTATGGATCAGACCTATGACCAAACGGCAGAAGTAAAACAGACCAAGACAGCAGTAGCTTAAAATGTTTAATTTATAAAAACAGAACTTAAAAATATTACAATTAGCTAAAAACGCACTGCAATCCAAGACAGCATGCTAAATAAAAGACATGAGCTCCGTCAGCAGAGGGCACTGTTACTGTTCATATGTAGAGTGGTGCAGGCCCCCTGCTGGTGAGCTGGAGTAATGCCGATTGTGCTCAGCAGAAAAAGAGTTTTCTTTATACCTTATATCAAACGCCCTGAAGGAAAAAGGAAGGGAAATGACTTTATCATGATACTACTATACATCATAATGGAACGTGAGAAGAACACCTGCGTCAATAACCTAATTTAAAAAGGGTTCTCCCAATCCTTAAATTCTTGTCAATCAGATGTTGGGATCCATAGGCGGTCACTATTGAATTGAAGCTTCTAAATCCACCCAATGATGAAATTACACCCCCCACCCCCATAGTTTCACCCAATTCTATCAAGTTGGGGGTGCACAAGTGCAGCCAGCTATCCGGCAGAAGATGGGGACTGTGGCATGCTCATTCTCGCTATTGGTGAGGGTCAAACCCCATTTGATCACTTTTTGACTTAAAGCAAACAACAAATGTCTGAAAAAGAATGATAATATATCGAATAAAGAACGAGACAGAAATAAGACCAGGGTGTCTATAGAAACAAAACGGTGGTTTTGTGGCTTTTAAATCTACTATCTTCTATTCCAGACAAATATACATGGTAACCGTGATCTCAAATCCTATAACGTATAATACCGCTGTGTAGTTAAGAGGTAAAAGTGACATTTTCGGAGCTGTGTTGTACCGCCTCTATAAACAACCATTAATCTTACACGCTCTCGCAGGGAACGTGCCAGTGGTGCTCTAAACAAACATTAATAATCGACTTATTGCCAAACAGAATATTGTAAAGCCATCCATAGCAGAAAGGCCTGCAGAAGAAACTTGAGGAGTATGAGCGGTTGTATAAGTAAGTGCACCCTGTAGACAGCAATACAGGACCGCAACGTGTAAAGCAGCGCAGAAGGCGCAGCAAAGTAGCCATGACTGCACATATGGCCATGGATAGGACCGTGCAGCCAATACTAGCCTGTAAGTCAGTGGATATGTACACCGTCTATTCACAGTGATCCTCAGATATCACAAAATAAAACCCAAGCACTAAATCGCATGATCCTCAGTATTCCGTAGTCCCCGCTGCTGATGCGGTCTGGACTAGACGTCCCTGAACAGTGGTGTGGTTTTCTGCAGTCTCTGCACCAGGACGGCATTCTGCAGCCGAGCTTCCTGAATGGTGACCGTCTCATCCAAAAGGTCCCGCAACGGGAAGGAGGTCGCCAGCGTGAAGGGGATCTTCTCTGATTTACAAGGGATGCGCTCTACAAAATTCCTGATATCGCTGATCCTGAAGAAAGAAAGGAGAGGTATGTACAAGAAATCAGTAACTGACATGTCATATGCATATAAAAGGACACTTATTACTGAAACTACAAGTTACAATATTGGGCGTTCGTTTCCTTGTAAACCTTGCTTTATGTCCACACATGCTCGGAGTGAAGATATTTAAAAGCCCAACAAGTAATATGGAGGGCAAGTTTCAAAAATTGCTACTTTGTTTTATATATAAATCATGTAGATAACATGGTAAAAAAAATATTAATATATATATCTATCTATCTAGGCCCCCTGCTGGACAGATCTAGTACTGCTACAGCCAGATGCCACACTGGTCCCCAGCTGTGTGTATTCTGACTCCATGACCAGGCTGTAAGTTGTAGGGCCCTTGAGACAATCTCACTGTATATGTCTGTATTGAACCGGTACTCACACCAAGACACTGTCAGATAGCGTCAACTCAGCTGAAGAGGCACGTGGGAAGTTTCCAGAGAAGTTTATTTTCAGGCTGAAATACTTGTAATGTACACAAACCAGCAGGTGAAAAGATGATATTTTGCCAGAGTTGAGCAGGAGATGACCACACAGTAAGGGAACCATGAGGAAAGACAACTAGGCACAGAAAGAAGGGAGGAGCTATTATCTCAGAGCCTAGCTACAGGGAGATAGCAGGGACAAACTAAATAAAGCAAAGCAACTGCAATAGGAGCATATAACATAACATGACAGTGAATAGAAACCTAAGTCGAGGGACATGACACTCCCCGTCTGAAATCTTTAGATTTCACAATAAAATCAAACTTGAAAGAATGTCCTTGAATAATGTCCAGTAGTGGATCCTGGAACCTGAAAGACAAAAAGAACATGCAAACAATGACAATAGTTATAGTCCAAGTCTGTTGCCGATAGTCCGCAACAGTAGGTATCCGCTTGTACAAGTTCCAAGTAAAAAACCCATCTTCGGATTGGGGAAGCCGCAACTTGCCAACACTTCCACCAACCCACTGTATATTCCAAATGGTAAGGTGTTCCAAATATAACACAGCTAGCAGCCAGCTGGGGGCTGTGTCCTTTATGTGCCTTCTTTCTTTGGAAGAAGAAGAACTAGTTCAGTGATTGGGCGGAAGAAAACTCGCACTGAGCCTCCTTTGGTCACCTTGACCTCTACCTTTCGAGTCTATCCATCATCACTAGGCATAACCTTGGTAACAAGACCCATTGGCCATTCATTGCGATGGGCTTCCTTATCCTTTAGAAGAACGAGGTCACCTTCCTGGAGGTTAGGTCTCGACGTCTGCCATTTGTGATGGCTTTGAAGTATGTGCAAATACTCTGTCTTCCAGCGGTGCCAGAACACGTTGGACAGGTATTGTACCTGTTTCCATTGGCGTCGGTAAATGTCGCTGTGGTCAAAGATTCCCGGAGGGATTGCAGCAGTCCCGATCTTCTGGGTAAGAAGCGTAGCCGGGGTAAGAATAACTGGGGAATCAGGGTCCGAGGATACTGGGACTAGTGGCCTTGCATTGATTATGGCGGACACCTCTGCAAGAAAGGTGACCAAGATCTCATGAGTAAGCAAAGACTTGTGATCCAGCAACATGGAGTCAAGGATTTTGCGTGCAATTCCAATCATGCGTTCCCATGATCCTCCCATGTGAGACGAATGTGGAGGGTTAAACACCCATGTGCACCCATTGTTAGACAAGAAATTGTCTAACTGCAGTTCTTTGCTGGCTCCCACGAAGTTAGTGCCGCAGTCAGACCTCAGTTGCTTGACGGGTCCTCGGATAGAGAAGAATCTTCGGAGGGCATTGATGAAGCAAGAAGAATCCATAGACTCAATCACTTCAATGTGTACTGCTCGGATGCTGAGACATGTAAACAGCACAGCCCACCGTTTGCTGTTTGCGACTCCACCACGGGTCCTTCGTGTAACAACTGACCATGGGCCAAAGACATCCACCCCAACATGAGTAAAGGGCGGTTCCGTACTTAGCCGGTCTGCTGGGAGATTTGCCATTTGTTGTTGATGGTGTCTTCCTCTTAACTTATGACACTTGACACATTTATGGAGCACGGAGGAGATGCATCTCTTCATCCCTACGATCCACAAGCCGGCTGACCTGATGGCACCTTCCGTAAACTGTCTGCCTTGGTGCTGCACTCTTTCATGATGGTGTCGGACCAATAGTGTAGCAATATGATGCCGACCTGGTATAATGACAGGATTTTGTTCCTTGCTACTTAGATCAGATCTCACTATACGGCCGCCCACTCTCAGCAATTTGTGATGATCAAGCACTGGATTCAGTTCAAAGAGTGCACTGCTCTTGGAAAGATTGATACCCTTTGTAATATTGTCAATCTCCTGACTGTATACTTCTTGTTGCACACAACGGGTAATGACTTCTTCAGCATGTTCGATGTCTGCGACAGTAGGGTGTTCTTTACAGATATGCCAGCCATGACACTCTGATGTGTCCTTAGCAAAGCAGTGAGCGATATGAATTAGGTGAGCAACAGCTCGCACAATAGATGACCAATTTGAGAAGCGCTCAAAGCGATGTGACTTCAGCTTCAATTTTGGAATTACAGAAGTGAAGAGCGTGGTATTTGTAGGCCTGATTTCCTTGTCAGACTCGGGATCCACCATCTCATAGGTGGTGTTGGTAGGAATTAAACAGGGATCCTCATACAAGAATCTTGGAGGTGACAACCACATGTCACATAAGCCTGCTGCCGGTTCAGGTCTTGTTCCACGATCAGCTGGGTTAAGGTCAGTGGAGATGTACTGCCACTGCCCAGGAGTAGAAAAACTTCTAATGCGTTCTACTCTGTTGCTGACATATACATAGAATTGTTTTGTTTGGTTGTATATATAACCAAGCACAACTTTACTATCTGTGTAGAAAGCAAATCAATCAATTGCAATGTCCATTTCGTTTTTAATAACTTCAGCAATCTCTACTGCTAGCACAGCTGCACAAAGCTCAAGTCTTGGCACAGAGTGTGCGGGTTTTGTGGTTAGTTTGGCCTTACCCAGGACAAATCCACAGTGAGGCTTGTTGGTTCCTGGGATTCTCAGATAGGCTACTGCAGCTATGGCTTCGATAGACGCATCAGAGAAAATGTGTATTTCTCTTCTGATGGCAGCTGAAAGAGAGCTGGGAACGTAACAACGTGAGACTTGGAGTTGTTCTAATATTTTCAGAGACTCCTTCCATATCTTCCACCTTTGTTGTTTCTCAATAGGCAGAGAAGTGTCCCAGTTCTGGTTAGGGACTCGCAAGGCACTGGGGACCCTTGACGTTGGGTTGCGAGCTTTGCGTATTTTGGCCAAATTAACAACTAATACCCCATGTTTCATGGATATTTCTTACTACGTATACTACACTTTTTTCAGGACGCAGCCGGGTCTTATATGCTGGGAGGGCATGATGTGCTGGCGTTTGGTTTGGAATGCAGAGCAGCCCGCTTTAGCTAACACTAGCGGCGTTACAAATAGGCTGTTATTCGGCAAGATACACCATGCCTGACGACCAGCACATTATCCCTCCACGTATTACACATAGTACTGACACCCCATGTACTATTCACAGCACTGACCTCTATTCATCACATTTACTTATTTATTTATTTATTTATTTTTATTACAGTATTACACAGTTCTGACACTTTCATACATACATATTTATTTTTTACCATCCATTCACACCCTAGCACTACACTGACACTCATTTAGCGCACACCTTTGAGCACTTAGTTCGCCACTCCCCTCAAGACTAGTGGGAGGGGCTATCACTATTTAATGCACACTCCTTCTGCAGCATTCTTTGACCCGTCTGCGTCCTGATGGGAACGGGTTTTCACCCACCCACCTACCTAGTAAGTATGGCCTTTTTTTGTGGTTTTGAAGAGAAGTATCCCAGTCTATGTTCTCGGTGGTAAACTGTCTCAGCAATTTCTTGCCTTGAATGGTGACGGGGGCTATGAAGCCAAGAGGATCATAGATGCTGTTCACAACAGATAAAACTCCTCGCTTGGTAAAAGGTTTGTCACTGGCTGACACTTGGAAGGTGAATGTGTCTTGCTTAAAGGGAATGTGTTGCCAGAAAAACATGTTTTTTTTAAAAAAATTTAACATTTAGTGTGTGGGTGATTAAACATTGTTCAAATTTTTTTATTTTTTTTTGCGAGTCGGGAAATATTATAAATTATTTCTAATTTATAATACTACCCATTTTTGGTCACTAGATGGAGCTAGTTCCCAAAATTGCAGCATTGCAACATTGGGTTAAAAGCCCTCGCTCTAGTGAGCTCTCAGCATCCCCCCTCCTTTATCCTGGCTAGTGCCGGGATAAACGAGGGGTTTGAACGGTGTAACCTCCTACACTGTGTGTCGCCATTTTTTGAGCTAACACACAGCGTAGTAGGTTTACATACAGTAGTAAACACACAAACACGAACATACATTGAAAGCTCTTACCTGCTCCTGCCGCCGCGGCTCCCTCCGGCCCGTCCGCTCCGTTTGCAGCCGCTGGTCCAAGTGCACAAATCCGGAAGCCGCGACCGGAAGTAGTAATATTACTGTCCGGCCGCGACTTCCGGTCCACAGGAAAATGGCGCCGGACGGCGCCAATTTCGAATTGGACTGTGTGGGAGCGGCGCATGCGCAGTTCCCACACAGACGCCGTACACGGAAGTCAATGGGACGGGAGCCGTTCACAGTCCCTATGGGACTGTGGCTGCCGTATTCCATGTCTGTATGTGTCGTTAATCGACACAGACAGAAATGGAACAAAAAATGGCAGCCCCCATAGGGAAGAAAAAGTGTAAAAATAAGAAAAAGTAAAACACAAACACACAAATGAATATAAACGTTTTTAATAAAGCACTAACATCTTTAACATATAAAAAAATAATTTGTGATGACACTATTCCTTTAATGTCCCACAGCAAACCTAGGCTTCGTTGTATAGGAGGAACATCAGAACCAAGATCGAGGTCTTTCAAGTTGGTTGCATGATCTTCAGAGGGGAACGCATTCATTACCTTCTGGCTGTTAGAGATAATCTTGTGAAGTCTGAGATTTGCTACAGACAGCATTGCCTGCGTTCTGGTGAGGAGATCGATTGCCTCTTCACTTGTGGGTAAGGATTTAAGTCCATCATCTACATAGAAGTTCTTCTCAACAAATTGACGAGCATCAGATCCATACCCCTTCTCACCTTCCTGGGCTGTCCTTCTCAATCCATAGATTGCTACAGCAGGAGAGGGGCTGTTGCCGAAGACATGTACCTTCATCCGGTAATCTGTGACCTTGTTGTTGACATCATTGTCTTTGTGCCATAGAAACCTGAGGTAGTTCCTGTTGTCTTCCTTGACAATGAAGCAGTGGAACATTTGCTGGATGTCAGCCATTACTGCAACAGGTTCTTGTCTGAAGCGGATGTGTACTCCTATGAGGTTGTTGTTTAGGTTAGGCCCAGTGAGGAGCAGGTTGTTTAGAGAAACGCCTTCATGCTGAGCGCTGGAATCAAACACCACTCTGATTTGATTAGGCTTGCAAGGGTGAGACACGCCAAAGGATGGAAGGTACCAGCATTCTTCTCCTTCCTTTAGTGGTGGTGCAGGTTCTGCATGATCTCTATCAAATATATTTTGCATGAAGTCTACAAAATGTTTTTCCATCTCTGGTTTCCTCTTTAGGGTGCGTTTTAAAGAGTAAAATCTCGAAACTGCTTGCTGTAGAATGTTTGGTAATTTTGGTCTTGGGGAACGGAAAGGCAAAGGTGCTACCCAGCTGTTAGACTCATCCTGAGCAAATTCTTTGTCCATAACCTTGAGAAATTCTTTATCCTCTCTTGCAAGTGCCAACTTATTGTCTTCACTTGTAGAATTGAACACTGTTGCTCCAAGACTGTCATCCCAGGACAGGAATGTGTTCATATTATCTTGGTGGTCAAGCTGCCACTTACTGTTGTTCAGCTTCTCTTTCACCCAGTAATGGTGTGGGCATGGCTGAAAATAAGTGTTGCGACCATTTGGCAAAATGTGAGTTTTAAATGAGGAAATCTTGGTAGGCTTCTTCATCTTGTCTATACAGACGTTGCCTATGATAACCCAACCTAAATCAAGGCGTTGGGCAAACGGAGCATCATGTGGTCCGTTGATTTGCTGGCGTACCTTATGTACCCTGAGAATGTCTCTACCGAGCAGAAGTAGGATCTCTGCACTCTTGTCAAGGGCTGGTATTTCTTTCGCTATAGCCCTTAGATGAGTGTGATGAAGAGCAGCCTCTGACGTAGGAATCTCATCTTTGTTGGATGGTATCTGGTTGCACTCAACAAGTGTGGGTAAGGGTATCTCCTGATTGTTGAGAGAAGCCACTATAAGTCCACTGGCTCTTCTTCCGGAGACCTCTGTAATGCCACTACAAGTACCCAAGGTGTAAGGGTAAGCATCTCCTTTTAAGTTGAAGAGGTCAAAGAGTTCTGATCTTGCGAGTGAACGGTTGCTCTGATCGTCCAGGATGGTATACACCTTTACGGCCCTTTCCGGTTGACCCTTGGGGTATACGTTGACTAGACATATCTTTGCGCAGGACTTGTCGCAAAGGTCGTCTCCGCAGACTTCTGTGCATGAAGAAGATACAGTAGTAAGATTTGCTGCTTGCTCTGCATTCTCCCCGCCATGATTTATCGCAGGAGTGGAATGTGCAGGTGGTGCAGGACTGAATAGAGATGGATGGAGCGCTTGCACATGGTCCTCGCAGCCGCACTCTATGCATTTAATAGTAGTTTTACAGTCTTTAGCGAAATGTTCAGTAGACGCACAACATCTGTAACATACCCTAAATTTCTTTAGAAGCTCTTTGCGTTCCTGGAGCGGTTTCTTTCTGAAGCCAATGCATTTCTTGAGAGGATGTGGCTTCTTATGAATAGGACATAGGCGATTAGGATTTTCAATCTTTTCACCTTGGTTGTACTTGTCTGGAGCTGATGAGGGTGTGGGAAGGACATCAGTCTTTTTCACTGACACTGGACCTCTGTGGTTTCTATAGTTAGAACGTGGGCTGTCGTACTTAGGATGGGGTGAACCAGGACCACTGGACTCACTGGAGGTAAAGCTTGGGTCATTCTTGGATTCTGCAATGTTCCTGATAAATTCACAGAAGTAAGAAAATGGAGGAAAGGAGACTTGCTTTTCTTTTTTGTATCTCGACCCAAGTGTAGTCCACCTTTCTTGAATATTGTACGGCAGCTTGGAAACTATTGGGTTTACCCCACGAGCTGTGTCTAGGTAACTGAGGCCAGGTAGGTGTGGGTCTGCCTCGGCCAGCAGGAGCTCTAAGAGTAGGTCGCTGAGCTCTTGGAATTTTTCATTGTCTTTGCCAGATATTTTTGGAAAACCTTGCAGCCGTTTAAACAGAGCATTCTCTATGGCTTCAGGACTGCCAAAGCTTTGTTCCAGTCTCTCCCAAGCAGCGATGAGGCCTGCAGTTGGATTCTCGATGTGGACAGATCTCAATCTCTTGACACGTTCTGTAGACTGTGGACCGAGCCACCTGATCAGCAGATCTAGTTCTTCAGCAGCAGTAATGCCAATGTCACTAATAACGGTTCTGAAGGCACATTTCCAGCCCCTGTAGTTCTCAGGCTGGTCGTCGAACCTTGTGAGGCCGGTTTTAGTAAGTTCGCGGCGAACCATGTATCTTGCGAACTCTGTCATGTCAGTTCTCTCTGACTTTGGGCAGAGTATTGCTGGCTGAGTAGTGCTGATAATATTATTTGCGGTGTTCTGGCTAAGAGACATAGGGAAATACGGGTCTGCACAGGCGTTCAATCCAGGAGATAGTTTAAAGTCCATAGGTTTAGCTACACATGGAACTGGAACTATGTGGTTGCCAGGAGTCTGGTGACTTGCTAGCATATTGGATTGCACCTGGGCGTCTGTGTAATGAGCTTGCTGAGGTGCAGGGTTCTGGTGCAATGTGGTATGTGGAGAAAGGTAAGGATGACAAATTGGTAATGCATTGTACTGACCTTGGATGCAGAATGCTGCAGAAGAATCTGTGCCCCGTTGCTCTGGAGAAATATTTGCGCTGTCAGGATCATTAGCAGCAATCACAGGTTCACTGTTTTGGCTTAGTACGTAGTCTCTTGTGCGCTTAAGAGGATCTTCTACCTCCACTTCACATACACTGATGCTGTCTCTTTCACTTCCCCTGGCAGCTTCTTCTAAAACCTTTAACCTTGCCATAGCTGTGGCATGCTCGCATTGTTTGTTTAAAGTTTCTATTTCCGCCTTTTGGCGCGCGGCATCGGCTTCCATATCTGCCTTTTGGCGCGCTGCATCGGCTTCCATATCTGCCTTTTGGCGCGCTGCATCGGCTTCCATATCTGCCTTTTGGCGCGCTGCATCGGCTTCCATATCTGCCTTCTTTTGCGCAAAGACGGCCTGTATTTTAGTAGCCTCTGCTTCAGCCCGCGCTCTTATGAGCTGTTCGCTGAGCGTGGAATATTTTGAAGATCTTGACTTAGAAGATAGTTTTGAACGACTGGTAGACTTAGAAATGCGAGACGACGTTTCCTGTAATTGCGCGATTCTTGCCTCTGTGTTAGACTTAATTTTGCATACTAGGCTGTCTCGTTCCAAATTAAGTTTCTGGAAGCTTTCAAATTCTTCTAAAGAATCCTTTGTATTAAGTTTCTTCAAAATGCCAACATATTCCTGGCTTTTCAGTGAATAATGTTCATATGCTGTACAAAGCTGTTCTAGAGCTCCCTCTAGTGGTGAAACATTGTGAGCAGGCTGTGAGATGGTGGAGATGTGACTCAGCAATCTTTGCCATAAGTTTGAGACAGCAGAAGAAAGTTCATGTTTTGCACCTTCTAGATTCTCTGTAACCTTCCATGTAGGCTTAGCAGAGTGTTTAGCTCTCTCACTGTACTGCAGACTAGGATCCATACTTTCTTCTGACTGTAGGTATGGTTCACCTTGAGAAGACTGTGCAATGTTCTCTTCAGACATGACACCTCACAGACAGGATGTGGATAATACAGAGGTGGGGGTGCTAGCTTGCTAGAAGGGTCTATGCTGTGGGGTCACACACACTGATGATTTCTTCTGCAGGCAGTTGCCTGTCTGTGACTATCTCTGCAGGAGCTGCACACTGACTATACAGCTGGATCTGGCAGATATATTAACCCCTTCGCGCTCAGGTCAGTAATAGTACGTCCTGCTAAGTAGAACGTTCGCGCTCAGGTCAGTACTATTACTGACCTGAGTAAACACGGCGCCATTTAATTCCGGCGCGTGTTTGAGCTGTGATAACTGCTGTTTCCGACAGCAGGCTATCACAGCTTAGTGTGCAGGGACCGATCGCGGTGGTCCCCGCCGATTAACCCCTTAGAAGCCGCGTTCAATAGCGATCGCGGCTTCTTAGGGGTTAAGCTGCCATCGCCGGCCTGCTACACGATAGCGGGCCGTGATGGCTACTATGGCAACCAGAATCCTAACAATGGACTCTGGCTACGCCATCGACGGAAGCCTAGTGGGTCCCGACAAAATCAGGACCCACTATGCTTGCTGTCAGCGAACAGCTGACAGCTCTAATACACTGCACTACGCATGTAGTGCAGTGTATTAGAATAGCGATCAGAGCCTCCTGCCCTCATGTCCCCTAGTGGGACAAAGTAAAAAAAGTGTAAAAAAGTAAAAAAAAGTTGTGTAAAAATAAGAAAATAAAAGATTTAAAAGTAATAAAAGTAAAAGTCCCCCTTTTTCTCTTATCAGTTCTTTATTATTAATAAAAATATATAAATAAACAAATAAACTATACATAATTGGTATCGCCGCGTCCGTAACGGCCTGAACTACAAAACGATGTCGTTATTTATCCCGCGCGGTGAACGCCGTAAGAGAAAATAATAATAAACCGTACCACAATCACAATTGTTTGGTCACTTCACCTCCCAAAAAATGGAATAAAAAGAGATCAAAAAGTCGCATGTACCTAAAAATGGTACTGATCGAAACTACAGTTCGTTACGCAAAAAATAAGTCCTGGCACGACTTTCCTGATGGAAAAATAAAACAGTTATGGCTCTTAGAATAAGGTAACACAAAAAATAAATTATAGTTTACAAAATGTATTTTATTGTGCAAACGCCATAAGACATAAAAAAAAACTATAAACATCTGGTATCGCCGTAATCGTATCGCCCCGCAGAATAAAGTGAAT
Organism: Rhinoderma darwinii; assembly: GCF_050947455.1. NCBI lineage: Eukaryota > Metazoa > Chordata > Amphibia > Anura > Rhinodermatidae > Rhinoderma > Rhinoderma darwinii. Next base: position 35,083,524 of record NC_134690.1, on the reverse strand, counting down.
ATGTCATTTATAGCGCACGGTGAACGCTGTAAAAAAAATTGAATAAAAAACAATAGTAAAATTGCTGTTTTTTTAGTCACCATGCCACCTAAAATTAGAATAAAAACTGATCAAAAAGTCGCATGCACCCCAAGAAAACTACAATGCATTCCTCAAGGTCTCTAGTTTCCAAAAAGGGGTCACTTTTGGGGGGTTTCCACTGTTTTAGCACCACAAGACCTCTTCAAACCGGACATGGTGCCTAATAAATTAAATTAAATTAATTAAATATCACCTCTACTTTGCTCTAAATTCCTGTGAAACGCCTAAAGGGTTAATAAACTTTTTAAATGCTGTTGTGAATACTTTGAGGGGTCTAGTTTCTGAAATGGGGTGTTTGATAAGGGTGTCTAATATATGGGCCCCTCAAAGCAACTTCAGAACTGAACTGGAACCTAAAAAATAAAATAAAAATGAGGCAATACTTCGCTTCCTACATTATACTGATAATGAGCCGTGCCCACCCTGAGATGACCCCAGTTTTGACCGTTTGTATAAACGGAGACCCCTATTAGACCATTTCAGTGCCCGGTTTTCCCAAGCATTCACCCCCGAGAAGTGTATTTCTATAGATGAATCCCTGGTACATTTGAAAGGGAGGCTTCAATTCCGCGAGTACCTGCCGGGTAAGAGGGCAAGGTATGGCGTGAAGATGTATAAGCTGTGCGAGAGTGCATCCGGGTATACCTACAAATTTAGGATATATGAAGGGAAGGACACCAGTTCTCAGCCCCCAGAATGCCCCCCCTTACTGGGAGTTAATACAAAATGTGTGTGGGATTTGGTGCACCCACTGCTGGACCAGGGTTACCACCTCTACCTGGATAATTTTTATACCAGCGTCCCACTCTTCAACTGCCTCGCTTCCAGAAGTCCTGCGGCATGCGGCACTGCTAGAAGAAACCTGAGAGGCCTCCCTACGACTCTGCTTGGGCAAACACTCAGAAGGGGTGAGAGCAGGGCACAATCTAGCAGCAACATATTGTGTGTCAAGTACAAGACCAGGGAGATGCCACACCAGTACCCATGTACCTGTACGAGGTACCAGTACAGGGACCCCCAAACTAGACTGCATCCTGGACTACAATAGGTACATGGGAGGGGTGGACTTGTCAGATCAAGTCCTGAAGCCTTACAGTACTTCTGGAAGCGGGGCCACAGGCATCGTACCAGGGCAACACTTTTTAGGAGAAGTTCCCCAAACTGGCAAGAAGGGAAAAAGTCAAAAGAGGTGCAGAGTCTGCTATAAGAGGGGGATAAGGAAGGACACAATATATCAATGTGACGCGTGTCCCGAAAAACCAGAGCTCTGTATGAAAGAGTGTTTTCAAATTTATCATCCATCCCTTTATTTTTAATATACCCCAGTTTTACTCGCTCTGATCCACTTTGCACAGCTTACCCCTCCTCATCTTTCCCCTCTGAGCCCTGCTGCGTGCCCAGGCAGCTGATAACAGCCACATGTAGGGTATTGCCGTACCCGGGAGAGCCAACATTACAGTTTAAGAGGTGTATATCTCCGGTGGCGCATGCTGGGCACAATATATCGAACACTGAATTGGCATATATGTATAGAAAATTGCAAATTTCACTCTGCACCAACTGCTGCACATTATCTTTTACACAATACCTGTGGGTTCAAAATGCTCACTACACCTCTAGATGAATTCCTTAAGGGGTGTTGTTTTTAAAACGGGGTCACTTCTCGGGGGTTTCAACTGTACTGATACCTCAGGGGCTTCTGCACACACGACTTAGCACCAGAAAATTCCCAGTAGGCCACATGGTGGTCCTTTCCTTCTGAGCCCTCCCATGGGCCCAAACGGCAGTTTATCACCACAAATAGGGTATTGCCACACTCAGGACAAATTGGGCAACAAAATGCGGTATTTTATTCCTTGTGAAAATAAGACATTTTGAGCCAAAACTACCTCTTATTGGAAAAAATATTTTTTTTTTTAATTCACAGCCCAATTCAAATAAATTCTGTGAAAAAACTGTGGGGTCTAAATGGTCACAACACCCATAAATAAATTCTTTGAGGGGTGTAGTTTCCAAAATGGGGTGACTTCTGGTGGGTTTCCATTGCTTTGATACCTTTGGGGCTCTGCAAATGCGACATGGCACCCGAAAACCAATCCAGCAAAATCTGGGCTCCAAAGAACACATAGCGCTCCTTTCCTTCTGAGGCCTCCCATGGGCCCAAACGGCAGTTTATCACCACAAATGGGGTATTGCCGCACTCAGGACAAATTGGGCAACAAATTGGGGTATTTTATTCCTTGTGAAAATAAGAAATTTTGAGCCAAAACTACCTCTTATTGGAAAAAATTACATTTTTTTGAATTCACAGCCCAATTCAAATAAATTCTGTGAAAAAACTGTGGAGTCTAAATGGTCACATTACCCATAAATGAATTCCTTGAGGGGTGTAGTTTCCAAAATGGGGTCACTTCTGGTGGGTTTCCATTGCTTTGATACCTTTGGGGCTCTGCAAATGCGACATGGCACCCGAAAACCAATCCAGCAAAATCTGTGCTCCAAAGAACACATAGCGCTCCTTTCCTTCTAATACCTCCCATGGGCCCAAACGGCAGTTTATGGCCACAAATAGGGTATTGCCGCACTCAGGACAAATTTGGCAACAAAATGGGGTATTTTATTCGTTGTGAAAATAAGACATTTTGAGCCAAAACTACATCTTATTGGAAAAAAGTTTTTTTTTTTAAATTCACAGCCGAATTCAAATACGCGCTGTGAAAAAACTACGGGGTCAAAATGGTAACAATAACCATAAATTAATTCCTTGAGGGGTGCAGTTTCCAAAATGGGGTCAGTTTTGGGGGATTCCTACTGTTTTGGCACCTCAACACCTCTCCAAACCTGGCATGCTGCCTAAAATATATGCTAATAAAAAAGCACCACCAAAATGCACTAGGTGCTTCTTTGCTTCTGGGGCTTGTGTTTTAGTCCACGAGCGCACTAGAGCCACATGTGGGACATTTCTAAAAACTGAAGAATCTGGACAATACATATTTAGTTGTGTTTCTCTGGTAAAAGCTTCTTTGTTACAGAAAAAAAATAGAATAAAATTGAAATTCAGAAATAAAAACGAAATTTGCAAATTTCACCTCCACTTTGCTTTAATTCCTGTGAAATGCCTGAAGGGTTAAAAAACTTTCTAAATGCTGTTTTGAATACTTTGATGGGTCTAGTTTTTAAAATGGGGTGCTTTATGGGGGTTTCTAATACATAGGTCCCTCAACGCCACTTCAGAACTGAACAGGTACCTTAAAAAAAAGGCTTTTGAAATTTTCTTAAAAATATGAGAAATTGCTGTTTATGTTCTAAGCCTTGTAACGTCCAAGAAAAATAAAAGAATGTTCAAAAAACAATGCCAATCTAAAGTAGACATATGCGAAATGTGAACTAGTGACTATTGTGGGTGGTATAACCGTCTGTTTTTCAAGCAGATGCATTTAAATTCTGAAAAATGCTATTTTTTCTAAATTTTCTCTAAATTTTGCAATTTTTCTCAAATAAAGACTGAATATATCGACCAAATTTTACCACGAACATGAAGCCCAAAGTGTCACGAGAAAACAATCTCGGAATCGCTTGGATAGGTTTAAGCATTCCGACGTTATTACCACATAAAGTGAAATATGTCAGATTTGAAAAATGGGCTCTGAGCCTTAAGGCCCAAACTAGGCTGCGTCCTTAAGGGGTTAAGCATCTTTTCACTATTCTGACTCCATGACCAGGCTGTAAGTTGTAGGGCCCTTGAGACAATCTCACTGTATATGTCTGTATTGAACCGGTACTCACACCAAGACACTGTCAGATAGCGTCAACTCAGCTGAAGAGGCACGTGGGAAGTTTCCAGAGAAGTTTATTTTCAGGCTGAAATACTTGTAATGTACACAAACCAGCAGGTGAAAAGATGATATTTTGCCAGAGTTGAGCAGGAGATGACCACACAGTATGGGAACCATGAGGAAAGACAACTAGGCACAGAAAAAAGGGAGGAGCTATTACCTCAGAGCCTAGCTACAGGGAGATAGCAGGGACAAACTAAATAAAGCAAAGCAACTGCAATAGGAGCATATAACATAACATGACAGTGAATAGAAACCTAAGTCGAGGGACATGACAGTGTGGATTGCCATAGATACCCTGCGGTATGACTTATGCATTGGCTGCAATAAGACCTCCACGTGGGCAATACTGCAGATCTATCCTAACCCCCTGAACACTGATATTATAGCAAATGTGCAGTGTTTGGTATCTATCTGCAAGTGACAAAGCAGCGACAAAGTTCTATGCCTTATACATGGAGAATCCCTTCGATCACGGCTGACTGCCAAAAGTTATTTTAAAGGCGTTTTCCCACGAGGGATATTTTGGACATATATACAGGTTATGTCATAACTGTCAGATAGTTGCGGGTCCCAGAGGTAGGACCCACATCTATCTCTAGAATGGGGCCCCCTAAACCCATTCTAACTTTGTGCTCTGGCTGATTTCGGACCACGAAGGTGAAAACCGCGTAGCTTAGTTCCATAAGTCCCATACAACTGAATGGTAGTTACGAAAAAGCATAGCTGAGCTGTTTCCGTAACTCCCGACCATGTAATCAGGAAGTGGCCGGGAGTCGCCAGAGCACAGATTGGTAGAACGGGGCTTAAGGGGCCCCGTTCTAGAGAAAGGTGCGGGTTCCAGAGGTGGGACCCACATCCATCTTAAATTTATGACCTATCCTGTGGATAGGTCAAATGTCCCTCGTGGGGGAAACCCCTTTAAGTCCAGATTCACTCGAAGTAGCACAAACTCTGACTTAAAAATCTGCTGTTTTTCACATCAGAGTTGTACCCGTTTTTTACAGATCCCCATAGACTTGAGTCTATCGAGGGATCCGTGAAAACTGAAGAATAGGACACGTTCTATTTATCAATGGACCCTTCACAGGGTCCGTTGAAACAACGACCGTGTAAATGGCCCCATTGAAATACACGAATCCGTGTGACGGCCGTATTCTCCATTCGTGTGAATAAGCTCTAAAGGGGTTTACCCACAACGGACATTTATCACCAATCCAGTCAATGTCTACAGTGCCGATGGAAACCGCTGAGGGCTGAACTGGGCCGTTTCCATTGGGTCCATAGACATTGAATGGAGCAGCAGCGCACCTGGGTGACCGCTGCTCCATTCAAACCCTCCTCCCTATGATCGTCCAGTGATTAGGAATGACTGTCGGGACCCCTGTTCTACTGATCGGTGGGGGGTCCAAGTGGTGTTCACACAATTATCACCTATCGTGTGGATAAGGGATGAATCTGCTTAGTGGGAAAACCGGTTTAATAAGGCATGAACCCTTTCATTGCCAAGGACGTATGTAATATGTTATGACTTTAAACGACTGCGGAATATAAGGTATAGCACTTAGATGGTTTCATATTAAAGCCCAGAATCTTAGCTTTCAAAACGGCACCACAATCTAGGGACAATATTGGCGGTGCTACGCTCGTTGGAAATCAGGTAGCGGGATAAAAGTTTTACTTCGCAGTTTTGTGTAAGGGAGGGGGAATCTGCAAGTGAGGGCCGGAAGAAAGATCACAGCCCGTTACTGTCATCTCCTCCCGGTCCAGCATGAATGCTTTGTATGTAGTGTTTTCTATATTTTACTAGACTTTAACGTAACATCTGGCCGCTGTGTTTTTGACCCAAAAGAAAAGCAGTAGAAAAATGGGAAAAACGCAAACCGCTGTGGGTCTGATGGACTCATTAACACCTTATTCACACGAAGGTGTCAGTTTTGCGTGCTTAAAAAAACAGAGCGTTTTTCTTGCGTTGCAGTTCTGTGTGACATCCGTGTACGCATTTTTTTTACGCACGTACGTCATCCATATGTCACACGTTTCGTACGTCAGCAAAATAAACAGAAGGCGGTGGCTTTTTCTCATCATTTCTTCAACAACTGTTGCGTGAATCACGCACAGCACATGTATGACGTCCGTGTGCTGTCCATTTTTTTCACGCACCCATTGACTTCAATGGATGCGTGATGCGCAAAAAACACACAACAGGACATGCAGTGAGTTTCACGCAGAAGACACATGAAAAACACTGAATGGCCCCATTGAATTGCATAGGTTCGTGACATTCATTGTGTTAACGCGCGTAACACGGACGTGAAATACACTTGTGTGAATAAGGCCTAAGGCTAGGAACACGTAGCATAAACACTGCAGATTTTCCGCAACAGATTTCATTACAGTAGCAGAGTAGGAGCGATTTAAAATCTCATCCGCACATCGAGGGGGAAAAAAATAAAATTAAAAAAAAACTAGTCCAGAAGAAGAAAAAAAAAAATTTGATGCCGCAGCACGCCAATTTATGCTGTGGAATCGCTGATCTGTTGAAGGGTTTCTCGATAGAATTCATTTGAGTGGTAAAACCTGCAACAAAGTCCTATGTACTGCGACTTATCCCGTGGAAACGCTGCGATTCAGCCACAAAAATCGCAAATGAAAACAAAATAAATTTGTATTTAATTTGAATCTAATAAATAAAGCTCATACTTACCCCCCTGCAGTAGTACTAGCAAGGCGATCCTCTTCTGAGCGCAGCCATTCATCCTGGCATGACGTTCCATCCCATGTGACTGCTGCAACAGTCACATGGACTATAGCATCACAGGAGGCTGGGCTATGCTCAGAAGATAGAGAGAGAGTTAAGTCGCCATGACTATGGGTGTGTACGTTTATTCATTTTTTTTTTTACTGCTGCAGGATTTCCGCAGCTAACATGGGGCCTGAAAAACCGCAACACAATTTGGCGTGGCTTTTCGGATGGAATTCCTAGCGGCAACCAGGGTGTATACGCTGTGTAGTTTTACGCACTGACACCGCTATATGCAGGTCCTAGAGGTGGGACGCGCACCTATCTCTATAGGACCCAGTCCTATCTTCTGCCGTTGGGCTCCAGCCACTGATGAGGTGGTCAGGTTTTTCCTAGAAACAGCCAAGCACATTTTGCTGCGCTGTTTCCTAAACTCTTGTAGGAGTGAGTGGAAATTAAGTGAATAGGTGCGGGTCCCAGAGCTGGGGGTATGCAATAAATAAGTATATACCAAGTCTCCACCTGGATGTGGCCACCTTGTCACGTGAAACGGCGGTTAGGAGGAACCACTTTCTCCCGACATGTGAAGGTCCTACCTCTGGAACACTGCCAAAGTTAGAGCTTTACTTTAAATGTAATATTAATTAAATTGCATGTACACATCTTCAGGGTGAGGTCTTGTATTAAAAATTCCCTTTAGTATGTAACACCGCCTATTCATGGGCAGTTGATGTCACACACACACACACACACACACACACACACACACACACACACACACACACACGTAATAAAACTGCAGTTCTGGATTACCTGTGTGTAGTGTTACATTTCTGAACGATCCTCTTGCCATCAGCGAGCCAGATCTTGACGTTGGTCAGAGGCTCCCCAGCCTTCAGCTCAACACTCGGGAGACTTTGTTCACCTCCATCCTCCAAACCATTTGCTTTGGTAATGACTTTTGGGGTTGCACTGAGAGAAGAAAAGTAAAGACCTCAGAATAGATTCACTTTCTTTCCAGACTTCTCTATGATATCACTTTATGCACCGATAAGACAATTAAATATTGATTGACCCGCTGATCTAATACAGTGACACGACTGCGCCAATTACAGTAGTGTCAGGAGTTATAACAGGTTAATAGGGCTTCCCTAGTCCATGTTTGCCTAGATGTACATAACATAGGATAAAGTCAACCCTACAGTAAAGTAATACGTTTTTAAAGGATTTTAAAAAAAATAAAAAAATGACCAGAAAATTAAAAACCACAAAATTCTGAACAAACTTCCAAATACAAAACATTATGGCCGGAGATAAATTGTGGTCATGTGACCGTGCAAGAAACCATGGATGCGGTTAAATCATTAGAAGTACATCTGCCCATGTCCTAAACACACATATGACCTCCTTAAAGAGGCTCTGTCACCACATTATAAGTGGCCTATCTTGTACATGATGGGATCGGCGCTGTAATGTAGATTACAGCAGTGTTTTTTATTTAGAAAAACGATTATTTTTGACGGAGTTATGACTCATTTTAGATTTATGCTAATGAGTTTCTTAATGGACAACTGGGAGTGTTTTACTTTTTGACCAAGTGGGCGTTGTGGAGAGAAGTGTATGACGCTGACCAATCAGTGACCAATCAGCGTCATACACTTCTCTCCATTCATTTACACTGCAGATAGCGATATATCTATATCTCTATGTGCAGCCACAAACACACTATAACGTTACTGCAGTGTCCTGACAATGAATATTCATTACCTCCAGCCAGGACATCATGTCTATTCAGAATCCTGTCACTTCTGTAGCGTCTGATATTTACGATGTAACCTGTCATTTAAAACGAGATTACGCTTGCCTTGCTGTAAATATCAGAGACGCTACAGAAGTGTCAGGATTGTGACTAGACATGACGTCCTGGCTGGAGGTAATGTATATTCATTGTCAGGACACTGCAGTAACGTTATAGTGTGTGTGTGTGTGTGTGTGTGTGTGTGTCTGCACATAGCGATATAGCTATGTGCTGTGTAAATGAATGGGGAGAAGTGTATGACGCGGATTGGTCACTGATTGGTCAGCGTCATAGACTTCTCTCCATAATGCCCACTAGGTCAAAAAGTAAAACACGCCCAGTTGTCCATTAAGCAACTCATTAGAATAAAGCTAAAAGCGTTCATAACGGCGTCAAAAATGATCGTTTTTCTAAAAAAAACACTGCTGTAATCTACATTACAGCGCCGATCACATCATGTACATGATAGGCCACTTATAATGTGGTGACAGAGCCTCTTTAAAGAGGTTGTTCCAAGATCATATGTTCTATCCTAGCCACAGAATAGGTGATAACACGCTGATCGGCGAAGGTCCGACCGTGGCACCTCCACCGATCATGAGAATGGAGGTCCCATTTCTTCGAATGAATGGAGCGGCAGGTCGAGCATGCGCCCAGCTCCTCCATTCTCTATGGCACTTCAGGAAATAGTCGAGCACTGTACTCCATCACTGACAGTCCCAGTTAGTGGATGGAGCAGCAGTGCATATGCTCAAACTGCAGCTTCATTGATTCGGAGGAACGGGACCCCCAATCTCATGAGTGGTCGGTCCCCCACCGAGCGGCAGGTTATCACCTATGTAGTGGTTAGAGGATAATATTTACGCTTGTGACAAGCCCTTTAATGTCTAACCACCATGGATGATAAAGTCACAGCAGTCATGTGCACTATGAACGATCCCCATAGACAGAAGTACACAGGGCCTTGTACAATCCTCACCTTCCCAGGCGGTGACCCTCTCCGGAGAACGGGTCCACATGCTTCTTTCTTATAAAGTAATGTTCACTTTTTCTGTCTTCAACATTAACTGACAATTCTTTCTTTGCGAAGGTCTTGTGCAACTCTGGTGGGAGCTCCCTGATAAAAGAAGAATATAAGACATCAATTCACCTTGTGTGACGCCAAGGTAACAAACCAAAGACATAAAATGTGTATAGCATATTACATAATCCATGGAGCCCAATGTAACGATATATGTACAGCAGTGTATGGACGATGTGATCTCATGTCACCACAAATCAATAACCCACTGTTCAAGATCTCTCCTGCCTTCTCTTCTTACTGCGGAGTTTCTCCGAAAATGTTCCAAAACTCATACTAGAACTTTGTTTTCTAATAATTTTCCTGATTGGTTATTTTTGCTCAGTCTTCTGCTTCTGGCCTGAAGAAATCAAACCTAATACTGCAGTTGTGTGCTGGAAACAAGTGCCAGATTATCAAACTATCCTTTATCGGATGCCGGATCAAGAAAGTCACTGTATATGGATTAGGCTTTATTTACATACGCCTGGAGGAGCCGGTTAGGCGTTACGCGGCACGACTGGACACCACTATGCAAGGTCTGATCTCTGAGCACTGTATTAGGCTGCACTTACCCTTTCCTCATGGAGTCCATAAATTGACGATTTGCAGCATCTGTATAGTCCCTGAGCTGGCCGTCATTGATTGTAAACCCATTCTTCCACATCTTGATGATAACCTCTGCCTGAAAAGAGAAAAACCACCAAGTTAAGTAAACAAATACCCCAGTAGGCCATGTTCACACTTTCAGGATTCTGTCGAGATTTAGGCATGGATTCGGAGTCTAAACACTGACCGAAACCACGAACATTCTGCCAGCAATACATGTGAATGGGGTATATTATATATTTTACAATCTACAAAAGGCTCGTCATTGACACGGATTAGCTATATTGATTTACAATAGGGCTATAATTTATGTGCGGACCTAATGGGCAATCCACAGTAATACGTTTTGAAGACGTGTATTTTTAAAGAAATAGTCACCATTCTAGGTAGTGCTCTGTGCAAGAAAAAGCGAGAAAAATCCCAGTATACATTACAGCTAATAAGCGGCAGACATATCCCCACAATGACCTAGAGATGCACGATGCATAGAAACTTCGATACTGTTTTGATACTCTGCATCCCCAAACTGTTCGATACCATTATTTCATATATTTCGATACTTGGCTGTGCGGCCGCACAGCTCAGTATAGTAACACATGAATGTATGAGAGCGGGGCTGCGGATGTGTGATACAGTCATTGCCCCGCTCCTGAGTCCTGATAACAAGTGCGCGGGGTCAGGATGATGCGATGCGGCCGGCGCTGCACTAATGAGCGGCGGCACTGGAGAAAGAACATGGTGGGCGCACCGCAAAACACCCCATGTTCTGTCCTCAGTGCCTGAACCGCCACTCATTAGTGCAGCGCCGGCCACATCACCTCATGCTGACCGCGCACGCACTTCCTGTCAGGAGCGGGGCAATGGCTGTATTACACAGCCGCAGTCCCGCTGGCGGAGATCAGAGAAACCTCTAATCTCCTCCGTTATTGCCGTGAATGCTGCGATCACAGCATTCAGGGGAAAATGAGAAGGGGGGATGCCCCTTGGATCGCGTCACAGGGAATTCCTGTGACGCGATTGAGGGATATACCATATATGGGGAGACAGCCCAGGGTCCATTGAAGGACCCCTGGGCTGTCCTACCATATTTCCTGTTAGGACATACCTAAGTACGCCCTAACAACTGCCTGTGTACTATCAGTATCAGCTAATGTACTGTAATATAGATATATACCGGTACATTACTATCAGTATATAGATATATGCCAGTACATTAAAGTTTAAAAAATAAAGTAAAAACAAAGTAATGTTAAATAAAAATATTTTAATGTTTATTGTAAAAAATGTGTGTATAAGTCTCAATACATAAAATACACATATTCAGTATTGGCGCGGCCGTAATAACCTGCACAACAATTTTTTCATCATTTATGATGTGTACGCTGTAAAAAAATAAAATAAAAACGGCTTTCTATCACTTATTGTGGGGCTCGAGGTGCGATGATGAATTTACCCTCCATGTGCCTCAGATTAATAGTAATTAACCCCATCATGTACCTTACATATTAACCCATTATGACTGAGACACATGATAGGGTTAATTACTATTAATGGGAGGCACGTGGAGGTTAAATTCATCATCACACCTCGCGCCTCACATCAGAAAATGGATTTTTTTTAAATATTTTTATTATTGTTGACAAAGTATCGAATTGGTATTGAAATCGCAATACTAAACAAGGTATCGGTATCGAAGTCCAAATTCTAGTATCGTGACATCCCTACAATGACATAACATACCTCATCTTCCGGTGAAGCGTTAATGACGCCTGCGTCTCCTGCTTCTTCAAACAAGCTGTTCACAAAGGAGTCGCACCGTTTCCTCTCGTTGCTCCTCCCCCTCATCCTGAAAACTCTGGAACAATACAAATAACCGTGATTTAGACGGGTAGCACAATAAACGCAGCATGTTCGCAGTTGTCAACCATCAGAGCAGAATAAAACGTGCGCCCTAATCCGGGCTGTGGTGGTCACCAAGGAATGACAATTCTTATTTAAAAATGAACATTTTTTATGGATGCCAAAAACACGGCAGCTGTAGAAAATAGAACCGCTGTCCTCCTCGTTTCCGATCGGCTTTCCTCGTAGTGGTGTACGTGCTCAATAGAAAGTCTATGAGTCCATAAACCGCTCGCTCAGCTTTCCGAGGACAGACGATCAGAAACGAAGCGGCACATCATTCACCCAAGCGTTTCTGCTGCTTTGTTTTAGCGATCGGTCTCCGTGCTCAAACCCCCACCAATCAAATCTTCTGACATGTCAACATTTTTTTTTTAAAGTCTAGTTACCCTTTCAAAATATTGCACTACAATTGTACATTTCTCAGCTACAAATCTCAACTACCTGTCACTGCCACCAAGCGGCAATCTTAACCCAGCTCCTTCTCAGGTCATGAGTCATCTCTAGAGCCGGTGATAAGTAGCTGTATCCAATAACCCCACCACTGATCTCCACTACTTATGCACACAATTGAAAACAATATTTTTTGTATCAGTGTGATCCGTGCAACTTTGTAATTCCATTTTATTAAAAAAAATATTTAACTTTTTTGAGATACAGCTGCTTTGTATCCTGTATACAGAGCAGCTGTATCGATCGCTGAAACCTGTATCAGTCAGCTCAGCGGGACTGACTGATTCTGTGACAGCGGGTCCTGTGCGTGTCCGACACACAGGATCCACCTGTTATTGATCACATCTAATTATGAACGTGGATGTGATCGATTAGAGCTCGATGCTCCGTGTATCCCGCTGACGCTGAACCAGTCAGTGCCGCGGGTCTTGAACCAGTCAGTGCCGCTGACCTGACAGATTGATGTCTCCGTGCACTATACAGCTGCTCTGTATATAGAATACAAAGCAGCTGTATCTCAAAGTAAAAATAATTGGAAATAAAACATAATTACAAAGTTGCACCAATCACACCAATACACAATTTTATTAAAAAAAATAAAAAAATAAAATAAAAATATATATATATATATATATATATATATGCAGGTACTGGGAAAGTTAGAGCTTCCCGATGGCTGTGTAAACGACATGACAATTATATACAAGTGACAGACGGCAAGAAAATGCGGAATTACAGGACATGAGTCACTAAGATTACATGAGGATCCAGTGACATCTATATATACAAAGACTGGAGAACCGGGCATATGGCATGTACACGGTCCTAGATAACGCTGCCTGAATGTACCCATAATTATACAGATTGCCAGCCTGGTATATAAACTGCAGGTAATATTCATGGCAGCGGGCCTGGCAGTTGTACAGAATGAGATACAATATGCTCCAGGTCAGTCCTGCCTGTGGGCACATTCCCCCTTTCTATGCTTCACCTTTGATTAAAGGGGTTCTCCGGGACTTCATTGATGGTATATTGTGGATTGGCAGCGACCCCAGAGGTCAGATCCCGACTGATCAAACATTAAAGGCCTATGCAGAGGATAAGCCATCAATGTTACAGTCCCAGAGAAAGACAATTTTTTTTTTTTTTAAATAAATGTACATTCCAAACAGCAGACACAACTCTACATGACTTGGATCCCGCGGACTGACAGGATCAGCAAACAATATCTGGTCTATGAGGAGAGAGTCCAACTGTCCCCCACTACCACCTTTTGGGGAAACAGGCTGAATTTCAAAACGACATTGTTTTTTCGGAGATAAGCGGCATCAGACGTGTTTGGAAGTCACTAAAGTTGCGCCATGCATAGAAACAAGCTATATATCCAGTGAGACAGCCCCTATGGATACGACGTCAGGACCGAAGATTATTCTCCCATAGGATCGCCTAAAAACGACCAGCGCCCTCCCTGCAGTAGTCATGGAGGTTGCCGGAACTTTCACACTACTGCACCTCGCCAGTGACAATATAAGACAGCGCTGACACAAGTAACTAAAAGTCAGAAGCGTATGTGAATGGCGATTAAGTAACCTCGCATCACGTATTATATCTTCATGACTTATTTGCAGTCAATTTATTCCTTCCGCCATCGTCACATTCCCAATGTCTGTCTGATCAATGATATAGCTTAACCTGTCAAACATCTGCTGCGTCTAAACCCCATGTACCATCCTTCACAGTCCCCATAACAACGTATGGAGACCTCCCGGCTCTTCCTCCACATCTGCCGTTGGTTTTCAACATGCCCTATCCTTTTGTTCTCAGGGTGGATAAGCGGCATCAGAGGTGTCCGGCAGTGGAACATTCCCCTCTCTGCACTCAGAATACATGCACGCTTGGCGAACACAGAATGCATGTGTATGGTGGGGGGGCGGAGGAATTGATTTTGGTCACACAAAAATTTGGCTGACAGCTATGTAATGTGTATGACCAATATAAGACCACGTTCAGGGTATGTTCACACGATGAGAGGCATTTACGTGTGAAAAGACTGTTAACAGCTGCCTCGTTTCACACGTAAATGCTCCTCCTCGCATTTTGCGAGCCGTCTGAGACGCTCGTAAATCTTGAGCTGTGCTTCATTGAGTTCAATGAAGAACAGCTCAAATTACGTGGCAAAGAAGTGCCCTGCACTTCTTTGCCGAGGCAGTCCATTTACACGTCGTCGTTTGACAGCTGTCATGTACAGGTCGTCTGCACAATACGTCGGCAAACCCATTCAAATAAATGGGCAGATGTTTGCCGACATATTGTAGCCCTATTTTCAGGCGTAAAAGGAGGCATAATACGCCTCGTTTACGCCTGAAAATAGGTTGTGTGAACCCAGCCTCACACTGCACAGATATGTATATGGATATTTTTGTTTGTTTTTTTTTGTTTGGAAAACCAATGGTAGAAATCCACAACTCGGATTTCTACCAGGAAGCAGATCCGCACGCAGATTACCCCATTGTAATCCATGGAGCTATTCCATCTTCAGCACAGACCCTGTGGCAATAGATTTTAAAATCTGCAGCATTATTCCTTCATTATTCAGTGTGAATATTTTCCTGTGAGTGTGAATAGAACACGGAATTTAGGCTACATTCACACCTGCGTCAGTGTGTTCCGTAGTTCTGCTTCACAAGAGGAACAACAAGGAAATAACGGAAGCAACGGTTCCGTTGCACAAGGGACACCGCCGGCGGCCACCAGAACCCATTTACCTTAACAGGTTCCTTCGGTTTTCCATTGGGGTACCCGTGATTATAAAAAGCGTAGAATGCGCTATTGTTTCCGGTAATCTTGGCCGGATCTGCGACGGAGGCCCCTGAGAACCCAAAGCAGATGTGAACGAGGCCTAACATACATTTCTGATAAACGTCAGAATACGGGAGTGGAATCCATGCCTCAAATCCTAAACGCGTGAGCACGGCCTAAAGCTTCCTCCCGTGTCCCAGTCCACCTGTAAAGGATCTGCCAGGCACTACGTCTGGGTATACTCCCAGGATTAATCAGTCGACACCTGAGGCCAGACCTCTGAGACTGACACCTGCTCCCACCAATCAGGGTGGCAGGCTCAGGAGTGGGAGAGCCTATCGCGGCCTGGTCAGTCAGAGTTAGCTCCGCCCCCTGTCCATTTATACCTGCCTTTTTCTCTTCCTCCTTGCTTGTTATTCTTCTTGGATTCCTGGCCCCACTGCTGCCTTGCTCCAGCCTGCTTCTGCCTTGCTTCAGTTCCGTTATCCTGCGTTGCTCTGCCCCTGGCTTGCTTCTGCTCCGTGCTCCCGTTTGTATACTCCACTACTTCCTGATCCTGACTGGCTCATTCACCGCTCCGTTTCCTCGCGGCGTTCCGTGGGCTACTGTATTCCCTTGCGTGTTCCCTGTTTGTACTCCCTTGCACTTAGACAGCGTAGGGACTGCCGCCAAGTTGTACCCCGTCGCCTAGGGCGGGTCGTTGCAAGTAGGCAGGGACAGGGCGGTGGGTAGATTAGGGCTCACTTGTTCCCTTCACCTCCTTCCTGCCATTACATAATAACAAGCCCTTACCTAGTCTACCATTTCTTCTACGCTGACGCTATCATGGACCCCCTTGAGACCCTGACCCAGCAGATGCAGGGCCTCTCCCTACAGGTCCAAGCCCTGGCTCAGAGGGTCAATCAGTCTGACGCTGCCTTTGTAGTACCCCTCACCTCACCTTTAGAACCCAACCTCAAGTTACCTGACCGGTTCTCAGGGGACCGTAAGACTTTTCTCTCCTTCCGGGAGAGTTGCAGACTTTATTTCCGCCTAAGACCTCACTCCTCAGGCTCCGAGAACCAGCGGGTGGGTATCATTATATCCCGACTCCAGGAAGGGCCCCAAGAGTGGGCCTTCTCCTTGGCTCCTGACGCCCCTGAACTTTCCTCCGTTGATCGGTTTTTCTCTGCCCTCGGTCTCATTTACGACGAGACTGACAGGACTGCCTTAGCCGAGAGTCAGCTGGTGACCTTACGTCAGGGTAGGAGACCTGTTGAGGAATACTGTTCTGATTTTAGAAAGTGGTGCGTAGCTTCTCGGTGGAATGACCCGGCCCTAAAGTGCCAGTTTAGGTTAGGATTATCTGACGCCCTGAAGGATCTGCTGGTTAGCTACCCCTCTTCTGACTCCCTAGACCAGGTTATGGCCCTAGCAGTACGACTTGACCGACGTCTCAGGGAACGTCAGCTTGAACGTTTCAATGGTTTCCCCTCTGACTGCCCTGCGATTCCCCCCGAGGTCCCGTCTCCTCGCTCTTCCACGGAGGACTCGGAGGTACCTATGCAACTCGGGGCCTCCATGTCCCCTCGACAACGTAGAGAGTTTCGCAGGAAGAATGGTCTCTGCTTCTATTGTGGGGACGACAAGCATCTACTGAACACCTGTCCCAGACGCAAGAATAAGCAGCCGGAAAACTTCCGCGCCTAAGTGATCATCGGGGAGGTCACTTGGGCGCACAGGTATTTCCCGTTAATACTAAACGCAATAAGATTTTGCTTCCCTTTCAGGTCTCGTTTGCTGGCCGGTCTGCCACTGGCAGTGCCTTCGTGGATTCGGGCTCATCTGCTAATATCATGTCTGTTCTTAAGATAAAAAGGGGGGATAAAAAAGAGAAAAAAACGGCGCTCCTCTAAGGTGATATCGTTCTGGTATTTGTAAGATATTAAGTAACTTAATGAATGGAGCTCACCTTGGTGAGTTGTGCAATGTCGCCAGCACAACTTAACTTTGTAGCTTGTACACGCTTGATCACACTGTGCTTGCCTCTGGAGCCATAACCGCATGGGGTGAATTCGTGTCAGGAACTCCTCTCCTTGCGGTTTTGAAGTAATACAGATTAGGAAGAAAAAGCTGCTCCTCTGAACGGGCGCTCAGGTGTGGATTGTACTGATATCTTCACAAAATCGTCAGGGTGTATTTTCAACGATTTTATTATTAAAAAAAGAACAATATAAAATTCGATTGCTGCAACGCGTTTCAACCACGCACTGTGGTCTTCATCAGGCATATAAATTTGGTTACAATACATCATCTTATATACTTGTATCATATGCTTCACTTCCAGGTTAAACTGGCAAGGTGAAGGTTCATCATGGGTGTTTCAGCACAGGTGTGTGTATGTTTTTTCCTCGGACTGATTTTCTCTTAATTGCTATTTCTCCTCTTTTCTACCTTTTAACCAACTATTTTCTGCCAAATGGTAGATATTCTTAGCTTTAGTATAAAAGAAGATTGATTTTTTGTATATATATATATATATATATATATACAAAAAATCAATCTTATCTGTATTAATATCATGTCTGTGGAATTTGCTATGTCTCTAAAAATGCCTTTTATTGATTTACCTTATCCTATCCCGGTAGTGGGTATCGACTCCACTCCTCTTGCTAATGGTTATTTTACTCAGCATACTCCTGTTTTTGAACTCCGTGTTGGCTCCATGCATTTGGAGCAGTGCTCTGTACTGGTGATGCAGGGATTATCGTCCGATCTGGTATTAGGTCTTCCCTGGTTGCAGCTGCATAATCCCACGTTTGATTGGAATACTGGGGATCTCACCAAATGGGGTAGTGATTGCCTGATGTCATGTCTTTCAGTTAACTCTATTTCTCCCCGGGAGGAGGTAAACACGCTTCATGAGTTTGTTCAGGACTTCGCTGATGTGTTTTCTAAGGAGGCCTCCGAGGTGTTGCCCCCTCATAGAGATTACGATTGCGCCATCGATTTGGTGCCTGGTGCCAAGCTTCCTAAGGGGAGGATATTTAATCTTTCATGTCCTGAACGTAAAGCTATGAGGGAGTATATCCAAGAATGCCTGGCCAAGGGTTTCATTCGCCCCTCGACTTCTCCTGTAGGTGCTGGCTTCTTCTTCGTGGGGAAGAAGGATGGTGGTCTTAGGCCGTGCATTGATTATCGGAACTTGAATAAGGTCACAGTAAGGAACCAGTATCCCCTTCCTTTGATTCCGGATCTTTTTAATCAGGTTCAGGGGGCCCAATGGTTCTCTAAGTTCGATCTACGGGGGGCATATAACCTTATCCGCATCAAAGAGGGGGATGAGTGGAAAACTGCGTTCAACACGCCCGAAGGTCATTTCGAATACCTAGTCATGCCCTTTGGGTTGTGTAATGCCCCTGCCGTCTTCCAGAATTTTATTAATGAAATTCTGAGAGATTACCTGGGTAATTTTCTTGTAGTGTACCTTGATGACATACTGGTGTTTTCCAAGGACTGGTCCTCGCACGTGGAGCATGTCAGGAAGGTCCTCCAGGTCCTTCGGGAAAATAATCTGTTTGCGAAGACCGAAAAATGTGTGTTTGGGGTACAGGAGATACCATTTTTAGGTCAAATCCTCACTCCTCATGAATTCCGCATGGACCCTGCCAAGGTTCAGGCTGTGGCGGAATGGGTCCAACCTGCCTCCCTGAAGGCGCTACAGTGTTTTTTGGGGTTCGCTAACTATTACAGGAGATTTATTGCCAACATCTCGGTCGTCGCTAAGCCTCTTACGGACCTCACTCGCAAGGGTGCTGATGTCCTCCATTGGCCCCCTGAGGCCGTCCAGGCTTTTGAGACCCTCAAGAAGTGCTTTATCTCGGCCCCCGTGCTGGTTCAGCCCAACCAAAGGGAGCCATTTATTGCGGAGGTTGACGCGTCCGAGGTGGGAGTGGGGGCCGTCTTGTCCCAGGGTACCAGCTCCCTCACCCATCTCCGCCCCTGTGCTTACTTCTCTAGGAAGTTTTCGCCCACGGAGTGTAACTATGATATTGGCAACCGCGAACTTTTAGCCATTAAATGGGCTTTTGAAGAGTGGCGTCACTTCTTGGAGGGGGCCAGACACCAGGTAACGGTCCTTACTGACCACAAGAATCTGGTTTTCCTAGAATCTGCCCGGAGGCTTAATCCTAGACAAGCTCGTTGGGCACTATTCTTTACCAGATTTAATTTCTTGGTTACCTATAGGGCTGGGTCCAAAAATATTAAGGCTGATGCACTGTCACGTAGTTTCATGGCTAATCCTCCTTCTGAGAAGGATCCTGCTTGTATTTTACCCCCTGGTATAATTGTTTCTGCCACTGATTCTGACTTAGCCTCTGACATCGCGGCTGATCAAGGTTCAGCTCCCGGGAACCTCCCTGGGGACAAACTGTTTGTCCCCCTGCAATACCGGCTAAGGGTACTCAGGGAAAACCATGACTCCGCTCTATCTGGTCATCCTGGCATCTTGGGTACCAAACTCCTCATTACCAGAAACTATTGGTGGCCTGGGTTGCCTAAAGACGTTAGGGCCTACGTCGCCGCTTGTGAGGTCTGTGCTAGGTCCAAGACCACTAGGTCCCGACCTGCGGGCTTACTACGTTCCTTGCCCATTCCCCAGAGACCTTGGACCCATATCTCCATGGATTTTATCACCGATTTGCCTCCATCTCAGGGCAAGTCGGTGGTGTGGGTGGTAGTAGACCGCTTCAGCAAGATGTGCCACTTTGTGCCCCTTAAGAAACTACCTAACGCCAAGATGTTAGCTTCTTTGTTTGTGAAACACATTCTGCGTCTCCATGGGGCCCCAGTCAATATCGTTTCGGACAGAGGGGTACAATTTGTTTCCTTATTTTGGAGAGCTTTTTGTAAAAAGTTGGAGATTGATCTATCCTTCTCCTCCGCCTTCCATCCCGAAACTAATGGCCAAACGGAAAGGACTAACCAATCCCTGGAACAATATTTAAGGTGTTTCATTTCTGACTGTCAATTTGATTGGGTCTCATTCCTTCCCCTCGCCGAATTTTCCCTGAATAACCGGGTCAGTAACTCGTCAGGGGTCTCCCCGTTTTTCTGTAATTTCGGGTTTAATCCTAGGTTCTCCTCCGTTTCCCCTGGTTGTTCCAATAATCCCGAGGTAGAGGACGTTCATCGGGAACTGTGCACAGTCTGGGCCCAGGTTCAGAAGAACCTAGAGGCGTCCCAGAGCGTACAAAAGATTCAGGCTGATTGTAGACGTTCTGCTAACCCCCGGTTTGTCGTCGGCGATCTGGTGTGGTTGTCGTTGAGGAACTTGCGCCTTAAGGTCCCATCCAGGAAGTTTGCTCCCCGATTTATTGGACCTTATAAGGTCATTGAAGTCCTCAACCCTGTATCCTTCCGTCTGGAGCTGCCCCCATCCTTTCGCATACACGACGTCTTCCATGCCTCCCTCCTGAAACGCTGCTCCCCGTCCTGGTCCCCCTCGAGGAAACCTCCTGTTCCCGTTCTCACCCCTAAGGGGGTGGAATTCGAGGTGGCCAAGATTGTGGACAGTAGGATGATCCAGGGCTCCCTCCAGTACCTGGTCCATTGGAGAGGATACGGGCCGGAGGAGAGGACTTGGGTACCTGCTCGAGATGTTCACGCTGGGGTATTGATCAGGAGGTTCCACCTTCTCTTCCCCACTAAACCGGGTCCTCTTAGTAAGGGTCCGGTGGCCCCTCATAAAAGGGGGAGTACTGTAAAGGATCTGCCAGGCACTACGTCTGGGTATACTCCCAGGATTAATCAGTCGACACCTGAGGCCAGACCTCTGAGACTGACACCTGCTCCCACCAATCAGGGTGGCAGGCTCAGGAGTGGGAGAGCCTATCGCGGCCTGGTCAGTCAGAGTTAGCTCCGCCCCCTGTCCATTTATACCTGCCTTTTTCTCTTCCTCCTTGCTTGTTATTCTTCTTGGATTCCTGGCCCCACTGCTGCCTTGCTCCAGCCTGCTTCTGCCGTGCTTCTGCCTTGCTTCAGTTCCGTTATCCTGCGTTGCTCTGCCCCTGGCTTGCTTCTGCTCCGTGCTCCCGTTTGTATACTCCACTACTTCCTGATCCTGACTGGCTCATTCACCGCTCCGTTTCCTCGCGGCGTTCCGTGGGCTACTGTATTCCCTTGCGTGTTCCCTGTTTGTACTCCCTTGCACTTAGACAGCGTAGGGACCGCCGCCAAGTTATACCCCGTCGCCTAGGGCGGGTCGTTGCAAGTAGGCAGGGACAGGGCGGTGGGTAGATTAGGGCTCACTTGTTCCCTTCACCTCCTTCCTGCCATTACACCACCTCTAACTTCACTCAGAGGACACAGGCGGAGTTATAAAGCTTCATATGATATATGATATACCAGTTTAGAGACCTATATTCAGCAGAAGATTATCTACAGAGGATTACGTATAAAAATAATTCCCAACGCATATCGCAACGACAACACGTTCACTCAGGGTTGGGAACAGCTATTAACTGAAAGCTCTTTACGTATGCTACATTACCTGCTTGATTTCAAAAAAAGAGACTTCGGCAAGATAAGTGCACGGTTAGAAAAATAAATCAGTGATATACAAACATTCATTACCGAGCCAGACTTTGCGGATTGCGAAATTAGATTACAAAAAAACATAGAACATTTACAAAAAGAAATCAAAGAAAGAAAACACCGCAAGTATATAAAGGGACCGTAGAGATTTCGATACCGGCCAGGCATACACCTACCGTATTCGCAATCCTCCTCTCCAGAATCGTACCTATAGACCTGAAGATATCTCTGAATCAGACGTCTCTGGTACTGACGAACCCAAACCACCTTCTGCTGACAATAGACTAGGAGCCAAACGTAAAATTAAAATGAATAAATATAACCCCTCTAAGAGAACATACACCGTTACCAACAAAACCAATACAACATGCTCTGGTTACAGTGGACAACAAACGATCACCTCCATGCCCTTCTCAGTGTCTTCCTTCACACGTTGTGTTTGTGAATCTGTTTTGATTGCTAGCAAATAGAAGATAGCAAAAACTCACACAATTTTAAAAAAAAATTGTAAATTTTTTTTTTTTTTTTTTCCCTTGCAGATTCGTTCCAGCTGAGCAGCTGACGAGGGGGAAGGGGTTAACTGGACACAGGTGGTATAAATTAGTCAGCAGACCTCATTTTAAGCTTGCTCTTTCTGAGCTTGGTGGTTTAAGTGGCTTGTGAACTAAGTGGAGTTCTAAAACCGGAGTTGAAAAGAGGAGTTGAAGCCCCAGTAAGTACTCTTCTTTTCTTTTACTTTGACAATTGTTCGCTGTTTTGGTGTAACTTGGATAATGGATAGCAAGATTGGAGGTTTTCTTCAGTGCACAGTTTGTCATATGTATACACGACTGGAGCCGGAGTTCCAGGGTGAATATCTCTGTGGCAGATGTGAGCATGTTGTTCACCTGGAAGCTCGCATTAGAGATCTGGAGGAGCAAAATGCAACACTGAGGAAGATAGACAATTTTGAGCGGAGCTTGCTGCTCACAGAGCATGCAGTTAGTGGGTTAGAACTGGAGGGTGAAGACATGGGTGAGCAGGATCAGGTAAGTAGCTGGGTTAATGTAGTTAGGGGCAGTAGAAAGGGGTCAAAGACAAGGAAGGCCGATCCGGTTTCTGGCATTCCAAGCAAAATTGCCAGGTTGGGTGATGATGCGAGGGTGTCAGTCTCAGAAAAGGCAGCCCTAGTGGATACTGATCTCCCTAACAGCCGGGAGAACAGCCCAGCTAGTAGTCGGCGGGATGGTAATGCAGGTAAGCCAAGACAATTGATAGTTGTAGGGGATTCTATAATCAGGAAGACGGATAGAATAATTTGTCGCCAAGACCGCCTCAACCGAATGGTTTGCTGTCTCCCTGGTGCCAGGGTTCGGCATGTGGTGGAACGGGTGGACAAATTGCTGGGAGGGGCTGGTGATGATCCAGCTGTTGTGGTCCATGTCGGTACCAATGACAGAATAAATGGTAGGTGGAGGAGCCTTAAGAATAATTTTAAAGAACTAGGCTACAAGCTGAAGGGAAGGATCTCTAAAGTAGTATTCTCAGGAATACTGCCTGTGCCATGTGCATCACAGGAAAGACAGCGGGAGCTCAGGGAGTTAAATGCATGGCTTAAGTCTTGGTGTAGAGGAGAAGGATTTGGGTTCCTAGAGCACTGGGCTGACTTTTCATTGGGGTACAAACTGTATTCTGCAGATGATTTGCACCTAAATGGAAGGGGATCCGCTGTGCTGGGGGAGAGAATTCTAGCTGGGGTGGCGGAGTGTTTAAACTAGGGCTGAGGAGGGAGGCCTATGTAGGAAATAAAGGGGTAGTTAGGTTAGAGAGGGGTCAGACTATATTGGTGGGGGGAGAAACAGACGGTGGGGAGAGGACTAGGCAACAAGATAAGGAGATCCTTTCGTTACAAAACAGCAGTGAAAATAAAAAGGCCCAAATGTCAAATCACATTTCTGATAGTGAAATTGAAACATTTAAAGGCAAGTTAAAGTGTATGTTCACAAATGCCAGAAGTCTAGCAAGCAAAATGGGGGAGCTGGAGGCCTTAATACTGGAAGAAGATATAGATATAGTTGGTGTTGCTGAAACATGGCTGGACTCTTCACATGACTGGGCTGTAAATCTACAGGGTTTTACACTGTTTCGGAAAGACAGGGCAAATAGGAAAGGTGGTGGTGTATGTCTGTATGTGAGAAGCGATATGAAGGTGAGTGTAAATGAGACATTAGAGGGTGAAGATTGTGAGGAGGTTGAAACCTTGTGGGTGGAATTACAAAGGGAAGTAAACACTGAAAAAATTACTTTTGGTGTAATCTATAGACCCCCCAATATAACTGAAGAGATAGAAGGTCAAATATATAAACAGATGGAGCGGGCTGCACAGGCGGGTACTGTAGTGATAAAGGGAGATTTTAATTTCCGGGATATTAATTGGTGTCATGGTTCGGCTTCAACTGCAAAGGGGAGACATTTCCTCAACCTGTTGCAGGAAAATTTTATGGGCCAGTTTGTGGAAGACCCGACTAGAGGTGAAGCTCTGTTGGATCTGGTCATTTCTAATAATGCAGAGCTTGTTGGGAATGTCAATGTTCGTGAAAACCTCGGTAACAGTGATCATAATATAGTTATATTTTACCTATACTGTAAAAAACAAACGCAGGCTGGGAGGGCAAAAACATTTAATTTTAAGAGAGCCAATTTCCCCAGGATGAGGGCGGCAATTCAGGATATAGACTGGGAAGAACTAATGTCAAATAATGGGACAAATGATAAATGGGAGATTTTCAAATCTACCTTGTGTAATTATAGTGCAAAATGTATTCCTACAGGTAACAAGTATAAACGACTAAAATTAAACCCCACATGGCTTACACCTTCTGTGAAAGGGGCAATACATGACAAAAAAAGGGCATTTAAAAAATACAAATCTGAGGGTACATCTGCAGCCTTTGTAAAATATAAAGAGCTTAATAAAATCTGTAAAAATGTAATAAAATCAGCAAAAATACAAAATGAAAGGCAGGTGGCCAAGGATAGTAAAACAAATCCTAAAAAATTCTTCAAGCATATAAATGCAAAAAAGCCAAGGTCTGAACATATAGGACCCCTAGATAATGGTAATGGGGAGTTGGTCACAGGGGATCAAGAGAAGGCAGAGTTACTAAATGGGTTATTTTGCTCTGTATATACAACAGAAGGAGCAGCTGATGTAGCCGGTGCCAGTGCTGTTAATATATCAGTTGATATACTGAATTGGATGAATGTAGATATGGTCTAAGCTAAATTAAATAAAATAAATGTACACAAGGCCCCGGGACCAGATGGGTTACACCCTAGAGTTCTTAAAGAGCTTAGTTCAGTTATTTCTGTCCCCCTCTTCATAATATTTAGAGAGTCTCTCATGAGTGGTATAGTGCCAAGGGACTGGCGCAGGGCAGATGTGGTGCCTATTTTCAAAAAGGGCACTAGGTCTTCGCCGGGTAATTATAGACCAGTAAGCTTAACATCAATTGTGGGGAAAATGTTTGAGGGGCTATTGAGGGACTATATACAGAATTATGTGACAATAAATAGTATTATAAGTGACAGCCAGCATGGTTTTACAAAGGACAGAAGCTGTCAAACCAACCTGATTTGTTTTTATGAAGAGGTAAGCAGAAGCCTAGACAGAGGGGCCGCTGTGGATATAGTGTTTTTGGACTTTGCAAAGGCATTTGACACTGTCCCTCATAGACATCTAATGGGTAAATTAAGGACTATAGGTTTAGAAAGTATAGTTTGTAATTGGATTGAGAATTGGCTCAAGGACCGTATCCAGAGAGTTGTGGTCAATGATTCCTACTCTGAATGGTCCCCAGTTATAAGTGGTGTACCCCAGGGTTCAGTGCTGGGACCACTATTATTCAACTTATTTATTAATGATATAGAGGATGGGATTAATAGCACTATTTCTATTTTTGCAGATGACACCAAGCTATGCAATATAGTTCAGACTATGGAAGATGTTTGTGAATTGCAGGCAGATTTAAACAAACTAAGTGTTTGGGCGTCCACTTGGCAAATGAAGTTTAATGTAGATAAATGTAAAGTTATGCATCTGGGTACGAAAAACCTGCAAGCATCATATGTCCTAGGGGGAGCTACACTGGGGGAGTCAATTGTTGAGAAGGATCTGGGTGTACTTGTAAATCATAAACTAAATTTCAGCATGCAGTGTCAATCAGCTGCTTCAAAGGCCAGCAAAATATTGTCGTGTATCAAAAGAGGCATGGACTCGCGGGACAGGGAGGTAATATTACCACTTTACAAAGCATTAGTGAGGCCTCATCTAGAATATGCAGTCCAGTTCTGGGCTCCAGTTCATAGAAAGGATGCCCTGGAGTTGGAAAAAATACAAAGAAGAGCAACGAAGCTAATAAGGGGCATGGAGAATCTAAGTTATGAGGAAAGATTAAAAGAACTAAACCTATTTAGCCTTGAGAAAAGACGACTAAGGGGGGACATGATTAACTTATATAAATATATGAATGGCGCATACAAAAAATATGGTGAAATCCTGTTCCATGTAAAACCCCCTCAAAAAACAAGGGGGCACTCCCTCCGTCTGGAGAAAAAAAGGTTCAACCTGCAGAGGCGACAAGCCTTCTTTACTGTGAGAACTGTGAATCTATGGAATAGCCTACCGCAGGAGCTGGTCACAGCAGGGACAGTAGATGGCTTTAAAAAAGGCTTAGATAATTTCCTAGAACAAAAAAATATTAACTGCTATGTGTAGAAATTTTTTACTTCCCCTTTCCTATCCCACTTCCCCTTTCCCATCCCTTGGTTGAACTTGATGGACATGTGTCTTTTTTCAACCGTACAAACTATGTAACTATGTAACTATGTAACTATGTAACTATGTAACGTTCTTCATCCTCATCCAAGACGACAAATATGCCATCAACACTAAATATACCAACAACTCCATCCCAGATGGGGATCAATGCAGATGTCACAGGGAAAAACACTACTACTACAGCGAATACAGGCTCTTTCCTAACAGGCCCTCCAAATGCGTTTCCTTTTTTAGGAATACACCAAACACCCTGGAACCAGACAAAATAACCAAAGTAGGTAATCAAACCTCTGACAATATGCAAATTTGCAATCTGTCGTCCGTCCAGCTGAGCTCACATCAGAAAACACTCCTATGCAAGGGTCTATCCTATACCCCCACTTTTGCATTTGATGAGTTCACCTGGACCAAAGACATCCATCTCTTTGCAAGAAAATTAGCTCTACACAAATACTTCAAGATCAATACCAACACTCACCAGCTTGACCACACCGAACTTTAGAGGATCTAGCAAATGAAAATGAATATAGAGTTAACACAGCCACAGGCCCCTTCTCATCACTACGACCTAAATCACACATGACTCCCTCCTTCACGCAGTTTGCACATATCGATATTTTCGTCAAACTGGTTAGTGCGGAACTCAAAAAACTTAAAACACAAAAGTATGGAATTAGGAACACTTGAGTCCAATGGAACAGATCGCCTTAGAAGCACTCTGCAAAAATAACGAGATCGTACTGAAATCATCTGACAAAGGTGGCAATATTGTCATCCTAAACAGAGATGACTACACGTCCATGGTTTGTAGGTTACTGGATGACACAACAACCTATACCATTCTAGAGAAGAACCCCACGGAGTCCTTTCTTTTAGAACTTGACCTCCTTCTCAACGAGGCCAAATCTAAAGAACTAATCACTCAGGATGAATATAAATTTATGTTTAATGCCAAACCTACCTTATCCACCTTCTATGCAGTACCCAAGATCCATAAGAACACCAGGCCCGTCCCCGGTAGACCCATTGTATCGGGCAATTACAATCTCACTCAAGGAATAAGCATATATGTCGATGAGATTTTGTCCCCATTCGTCAGAGCTTTACCATCCTTCCTCAAGGATACTAAAGACACCCTCACCAGAATCCAAGAGATCAATGTTTCCACTACTACACTAATAGCCACCATAGATGTAGAGTCCCTCTACACTAATATTAAACACGAGCTTGGCTTAAAAGCAGTTCAGCACTTTCTGAACACAAAAGGTACACAGTTTCATGCACACAACAATTTCACAATTTCTCTTCTTCAATTTCTTCTCACGCACAACTATTTTCTTTTTGATGGTAAATTTTACCACCAACTCAAAGGCACAGCTATGGGCACAGTTTGTGCACCCACATACGCCAACTTATTTTTGGGGTGGTGGGAAGACACATTAATTTTTAATGAGGACCTACTTTTTTTCACTAGTCACATTTTGTTTTGGGGAAGGTATATAGATGATATACTATTTTTTGGGGATGGTGACAAGACACTTTTTCTTAATTTCATGGATATCCTCAATAATAACACCATTGGGATGCATTTCATTCACCAAATACACACCAATCAAATCAATTTCCTTGACCTTCAGATCTCTTTGGACTCTGGTGGGAGTGTCCACACTAACATTTACCGCAAGGAAACAGCCACAAATAGCTTCCTTCACTGGGGGAGCTTTCACCCACCAGCCCTCAAAAAAGGGATACCAATAGGACAATACCTTAGAGCCAGGAGGAATTGCTCTGACGAACAAACTTTCCAACAAGAATGCGATACCCTCTTTAAAAAATTTACGGCTCGAGGATACCCCAAAAAGACCTTACATAGGTCATATGCCAGAGCTAGGGCAGTCTCGAGAGACAAACTCCTATATGGAAACAAACATCTAGTTACAAACAAAGACAAACACCCTTCTACTATCAGATGCATTGGAAATTTTGACACCTGCTCTCCTCTTATATCTAATATACTGCGGAAACATTGGTCCATTTTACAAGCAGACCCTGACCTAGCTTAGGTCATTTCTGATAGTCCCAGTATCAAATATCGACGCGGCAAGAACCTTCGGGAACATCTCACGCACAACATCATTACACCACAACATCTATTCCTCGTAAGATCTGGCTTCCGCCACCTACTATAGGCTCATACCCATGTGGCAGATGTACCTTCTGCCCGTGTATGTCAAAAATCTAAATCTTTAACAACCCGGTGGACGGTAAACAATACACCATCAGGCAATTCATCAACTGCCAGAGTAGCGGTGTCATATATGCCGCCATATGTCCATGCCCAAAACTCTACATTGGTAAGACCGTTCAACGGCTATGAAGAAGGATCTCAAAGCATATTAGTACCATCAACACACAAGAAGACACACCACTTTCCAGGCATATCAGATACTTCCATCAAGAAAATGTTAATTCTCTTAAATTCTGGGGCATTACACGTTACACGTTACAAGTTAAACTAGGTCCTAGGGCTGGTAATTTAGACAAAAAATTACTACAAGAAGAAGCACGCTGGATACATAGACTTAGTTCCTTTAGCCCTAATGGTCTAAACCAGGGGTCTCAAACTCGGCCGGGTAAGTGGGCCGCATATAGAAAAAATGGGAAGTTGACGGGCCGCATTACTTTCAAATTTGATACAATACAAAATTATTGTTAATGAATTAGTTATTTGAACTACTATAACACTATATTACTAGAATAATAACACTACATTACTATAATAATAGCGCTAGGTTTAAAATTTGAGATATTTCTCCACGTGCTTATTTCAACAACCCAGCTTTCCAGGTTAAGTGTCGCTAAATGCAGTACGGCGGCTCAGTTATCACACATGTCAAGATTGGACAGCCCCTTTTTAGATAGTGCCGCAGTGCCCTCTGTGGATAATGCAACACACCCCTAGATAAGGCCACAGTGCCCTCTGTAGATAAGGCCACAGTGCCCTCTGTAGATAAGGCCACAGTGCCCTCTGTAGATAAGGCCACAGTGCCCTCTGTAGATAAGGCCACAGTGCCCTCTGTAGATAAGGCCACAGTGCCCTCTGTAGATAAGGCCACAGTGCCCTCTGTAAATAAGGCCACAGTGCCCTCTGTAGACAAGGCCACAGTGCCCTCTGTAGATAAAGCCACAGTGCCATCTGTAAATAAGGCCACAGTGCCCTCTGTAGATAAGGCCACAGTGCCCTCTGTAGATAAGGCCACAGTGCCCTCTGTAGATAATGCAACACACCCCTAGATAATGCCAGTGTCCTCTTCAGATACTGTCACACACCCACATGTAGATAGCGCCACAGTGCCCTCTGTAGAGGCTGCCACAGTGCCCTCTGTAGAGGCTGCCAAAGTGCCCTCTGTAGTGGCTGTCCCAGTGCCCTCTGTAGAGGCTGCCCCAGTGCCCTCTGTAGAGGCTGCCCCAGTGCCCTCTGTAGAGGCTGCCCCAGTGCCCTCTGTAGAGGCTGCCCCAGTGCCCTCTGTAGAGGCTGCCACAGTGCCCTCTGTAGAGGCTGCCCCAGTGCCCTCTGTAGAGGCTGCCCCAGTGATGTCAGGGGCTTGCCCAGAGCTGGAGTCCCAGGCAGAGCGCTAGTAGGCTCTTCCTGGGACTCCAACTGTGCTCCTGACATCACTGGGACTCCTGCTCTGGGGAAGCCCCTGACATCATTGTCGATGTATGAACAGCGATGTCAGAGGCTTCCCCAGAGTCCCGGAGCAGAGCCGATAATAGCGCTCTGCCCGGGACTCCGCTCTGGGGAAGACTCTGACACACTATCCATATATGGGCAGCGATGTCGGGGAATTCCACAGAGTCCCGGAGCAGAGCCGACACCAGCGCTCTGCTCGGGACTCCAGCTCTGGGGAAGCCCCAGACATCGCTATTCATATGTGGACAGCGATGTCAGGGAATTCCACAGAGTCCAGGAGCAGAGCCGACACCAGCGCTCTGCTCCGCTCTGGGCAAGACCCTGACACACTGTCCATATATGGGCAGCGATGTCAGGGAATTCCACAGAGTCCCGGAGCAGAGCCGACACCAGCGCTCTGCTCGGGACTCCGGCTCTGGGGAAGCCCCAGACATCGCTGTTCATATGTGGACAGCGATGTCAGGGAATTCCACAGAGTCCAGGAGCAGAGCCGACACCAGCGCTCTGCTCCGCTCTGGGCAAGACCCTGACACACTGTCCATATATGGGCAGCAATGTCAGGGAATTCCACAGAGTGCCGGAGCAGAGCCGACACCAGCGCTCTGCTCGGGACTCCGGCTCTGGGGAAACCCCAGACATCGCTGTTCATATGTGGACAGCGATGTCAGGGAATTCCAGAGTCTCGGAGCAGAGCCGATACTAGCTGCTCTGTGTCCCGCGGGCCGCAGATGACAGCCCCAGGGGCCGCATGCGGCCCGCGGGCCGCGTGCTTGAGACCCCTGGTCTAAACGAAGGTTTCACCTTTGCTGCCTTTTTATAGTTCTCTTTATAGTTCTCCCTACTAATCTATTAATAAGTTTCCCCCAACTATTCATTCATCCATCCAATACCATCACAGTCACTGGTACTGTTGATCACTAATTACTACTTACTATCCTACTATCATGTGATACAATTTTCTAAAAAACATATTAACACATATATACATCAGCACACCTTCCTAAGCAGACCTAACATTAGGTTTATAATCTACTGTTCCTGTACAATTTGAAACTAACATCATCTTTCCCTTCCTCTTATAGATGTCATCACGTTTGGGATACTATTCTCGGTATCTCCAACCAACATCATCGTCTCCAAATCTATGCATACATTTCTATAATTAAATAAAGTAGCCCTACAATATGTAGGAAAATCCAGACGTAATAAGGTAGTTATACTACACGTAGGTAAACCTATACATAGCTGACAATGCATAGTATGTTCGTACACACTACGCTTTACCTAATTGCAGCGTTTCTAGATGATGACAGCGGTCCTCCCAAACTTCTTAATTCTATTACCTGATCTGACTACGGCACGCATGCGCCAAAACTGATATTCGATCCTAACAATGGCCACATTCACATCATCATCTTTATATGGATACACATATTTTGCAACTGGCTATTTTCAAATAAATACTCCTACCATTATTGAGTAAAATTAAGACGCAGCTGGTAATACACAATGCGCCTGTACACACAGCGCATCTCTCAGCTCCCGTCACGTCTTTCGATGATGACAGCGGTCCTCTGAAATCTCCAAACTCTATCACTCAACTTGATTATGATACGCATGCGCCAAGAACGACTACTGATTGGACAACGGCCATCTCACCGTATAGGCCGGTCCTCATGTCAGTCAAACACAGTGAAGGCTCGACCCTCTCTACAATTTCTATTGGCCGCTCACTGGGGACGACACACCGCAGTAGGTGTGTCCCCCCCACTATATTAGGAAGAGGAAATCGCACGCGCGAGTAATAGCCCTGAAATTATCCCCTGAGGACGCTGCTGAAGCAGTGAAACATGTCGGGGGGGGGGGGGGCTAGCGCCTTTTTAATAATCATTGCCGGTTTAACCATTGAACTTTACCACCGTGTGACACTAGAGGCTTTTCCAGCAGTCTGCAGCTGCCGACCATGCCTGCCACACTTCACTCATGAGATCTTAATACACACCAGATCTCAAATGTCAGACTAACCGACTCTGATTTTTTTTTAAATTCAATTCAATATTGTATAACTATCTATTTTCTCTGCTGCATCCTGATTCTAAATTAAACAATAAAAGTTATATTTTAATGAATGCAACAATTCTATAGCAGCTGGGAAATTGGGATTCTTTTGTGCCCTGCACATCTATTTGTTTGCCTCTAAATTACTTCAGACCTCAGACAAGACCACTAAATTAATTCAGACCCCGGGACCCCTAAATTTATTTCAACCCCTTATCAGACCCATTCATTAATTCAGTACTCAGACCCCTAATTAAATTCAGACCCCAGGCCAGACCCCTACATTACCTCAGACCAGACCTCTAGATAAATTTTAGACCCCAGAACCCTTCATTGCTTTAGACCCCTAGAAACTTTCATTACTACAGACTCCATAACCTAAAATATTCAGACCCCAGACAAGACCCCTCCATATACGTCCTATCATCGCTCCTCTTCAGGCCCGAGCTCCGCCGCACACAGGATTGTAACGCTGATCACGTCAGGCCGTTGTGTGCGCCGCCAAAGACTACGTCCTGCCGCTGTCCAGATACAGCGGTGTCCGGAGCTATAGAGGAGCCCGGGGCGAGGAGAGGTGAGTAGAACCGGCTGTGTTTTATTGCATCAATCCTATAGATATCAGCTGATTAAAGAAAAAATGGCGCTGTTTTTTGTGGAAGGGATCCTTAGTGTAGGCATTCCTCTGATACGTGGTACAAATCTCTCCTGTCCTGACTATTTGCTACATTGTGTTAGCGCAGATTAGTGTCAGTCTGGAGTCCAGCCTGTTTGGAATGTCTGTGCTGAATACAACTGTAGCAAACTCTCAACTGTGAGAAATATCAGGTCTGTACAGGTTTCCAGCCTCTAGATACAATATTTTCATTCACTGACAACAAGCAGACATCTTAAAAAAATGGTGTTTGGGAGGAATCCTGAAGAGCTGATATTTTATCAGTCAGACCAGTGTCCCCTCCAAGTCACCGGAACCACTACAGTGCATAGCCCCTTCTATACAGGGCCGGCCTTAGGGTAGATGGCGCCCCGTGCGAAATTATCTTTCGGCGCCCCACGCCATTATAAAAAATGCCCCATAAAAAAGCATAATTCCTCCCCACAGTATAATGCCCTATATAGTGCCCCCACACAGTGTTATGCCCCTTTAGTGCCCCACACACAGTATAATATTTAATAATGTAATATATTATAACGCCTTCAAGGACAAAGTATTTTGTCCTCTAATTGTGCCCACACAGTGTTATGCCCCCTAAGTGCCACACACATTATATTGCCCCCTGTAGTGCCCCTACACAGTATGATGTCCTCCACAGAGTATAATGCCCCCACAGCCCCCCTAGTAGAAAGTGCCCCCTGTAGATTGTGCCGTACAGCCTCCCTGTAGACAGTGCCATAATCCCCCACCTCCTCCTTGTAGACAGTGCCATACAGCCCCCATCTGCCCCTTGTAGTGTCATACAGCCCCCATCTGCCCCTTGTAGTGTCATACAGCCCCCATCTGCCCCTTGTAGTGCCATACAGCCCCCATCTGCCCCTTGTAGTGTCATACATCCCCACCTCCCTCTTGTACACAGTGCCCCCCACCGCCCCCTTGTAAACAGTGTCATACAGCACCTACCTCCCCATTGTAGAAAGTGACATACAGCCCCCACCTCCCCCTTGTAGACAGTGCCATACTGCCCCCCACCTCCACCTGACAGGATCCCTGCGTAGGCCGGCTTGATCCAGAGATGTCATCACGCCGACTGCGCAGGGATCCTGTCCCTGCGCCTCATAGGCTGCAGGCGCCTCTGTAGCCTGTTACAGTTTCCCAACCTTTTCGGACTTGAGCCACCCCTGGAAAAAAAAAATTCCTCAGGGCCCCCCTACCAAAAATTGTTTCGAGAAAGACAGAAAATAGCTAAAAATAAGCACTACATTCTTAGGGTATGTTCACACAGCGTTTTTTTGTAAGGCAGAAAAAATCTGCTTTTGAATTGACAGCGTTATTTGATGGGGTTTTTTTTGCGTTTTTTTTTAAGCCGTTGAAGCGAAAGCAAAAGACGCAGCAAAAAAAGCTCCAAAAGAGCGCCAAAGCTATTTTCTTCCTACTATTAATTTCAATTGGATGTCAGAGGTGGAAACCACTTGAAGACCATCAGCCCCCCCCCCCACTCACAGTAAAATGACCATCAGCCCCCCACTCACAGTAAAATGACCATCAGCCCCCCACTCACAGTAAAATGACCATCAGCCCCCCACTCACAGTAAAACTACCATCAGCCCCCCACTCACAGTAAAATGACCATCAGCCCCCCCACTCACAGTAAAATGACCATCAGCCCCCCACTCACAGTAAAATGACCATCAGCCCCCCACTCACAGTAAAATGACCATCAGCCCCCCCACTCACAGTAAAATGACCATCAGCCCCCCACTCACAGTAAAATGACCATCAGCCCCCCACTCACAGTAAAATGACCATCAGCCCCCCACTCACAGTAAAATGACCATCAGCCCCCCACTCACAGTAAAACTACCATCAGCCCCCCACTCACAGTAAAACGACCATCAGCCCCCCACTCACAGTAAAACTACCATCAGCCCCCCACTCACAGTAAAACTACCATCAGCCCCCCACTCACAGTAAAACTACCATCAGCCCCCCACTCACAGTAAAACTACCATCAGCCCCCCACTCACAGTAAAACTACCATCAGCCCCCACTCACAGTAAAACGACCATCAGCCCCCCCACTCACAGTAAAACTACCATCAGCCCGTCCACTCACAGTAAAATGACCATCAGCCCGCCACTCACAGATGCCCCCTGTAGATAGTACCACACAGCCCCTTGTAGGTCGTGCCACACAGCCCCCTTGTAGGTAGAGCCACACAGCCCCCTTGTAGTAGTGCCACACAGCCCCCTTGTAGGTAGTGCCACACAGCCCCCTTGTAGGTAGTGCCACACAGCCCTCTTGTAGGTAGTGCCACACAGCCCTCTTGTAGGTAGTGCCACACAGCCCTCTTGTAGGTAGTGCCACACAGCCCTCTTGTAGGTAGTGCTACACAGCCCTCTTGTAGGTAGTGCCACACAGCCCCCTTGTAGGTAGTGCCACACAGCCCCCTTGTAGGTAGTGCCACACAGACCCCTTGTAGGTAGCGCCACACAGACCCCTTGTAGGTAGCGCCACACAGACCCCTTGTAGGTAGTGCCACACAGCCCCCTTGTAGGTAGTGCCACACAGCCCCCTTGTAGGTAGAGCCACACAGCCCCCTTGTAGTTCGTGCCACACAGCCCCCTTGTAGTTTCGTGCCACACAGCCCCCTGTAGGTCATGCCACACAGCCCCTTTGTAGGTAGTAGGGATGTCACGACACCTGAATTTGGACTTCAATACCGATACTTCGTGTAGTATTGCAATTTCGATACCAAAACGATATTTTGCCAACAGTAATAAAAAATGTTGATGTGAGGCGCGAGGTGTGATGATGAATTTAACCTCCATGTGCCTCACATTAAGGGGGGATTCACACGAGCGTGTATTCGGTCCGTGCGGGCTGCGTGGTTTTCACGCGGCACGCATGGACCAATACAAGTCTATGGGGCAGTACAGACAGTCCGTGCTTTTTGCGCAGCGTTTGTCTGCTGCGCAAAAAGCGCGACAGGTTCAATAACTCTGCGTATTTCGCGCATCACGCACCCATTGAAGTCAATGGGTGCGTGAAAATCACGCGCACCACACGGAAGCACTTCCGTGGGACGAGCGTGATTCGCGCAACAGCAGTGAAAAGGATGAATGAAAACAGAAAAGCACCACGTGCTTTTCTGTTTCCAAGCATCCAAACGGAGTGTCTTTGCGAGGAGCGAACCCCGACAACCGAGGCAAACTTCACCGGGTTCGGCCAAACTCGTTTTGGCCGAACCCGGCAAAAAAATTTCCGGTCCGCGACGTCGGGAGAGATTCACTGTGCATGGTGCTGAAAGAGTTAAACTGTTTCAGCACCATGGACAGTGACTTGCGATCCCAAAATACATGAACCTGTAAAAAAACGAAGTTCTAACTTACCGATTACTCCTGTCTCCTTCCTGCAGTCCGACCTCCCGGGATGACACTTCAGTTCAAGTGACAGCTCCAGCCAATCACAGGCCAAGCACAGGCTGCAGCCAATCACAGGCTGCAGCGGTCACTTGGACTGCCGCGTCATCCAGGGAGGTGGGGCCCGATGTCAAGAGAGGCGCGTCACCAAGGACGCGTCACCAAGGACGCGTCACCAAGGCAACGGCCGGGAAGTTCTCGGTAAGTAGGAACTTTATCTTTTTTTTTTACAGGTTTTTCGCTGTTGTGTTCGGCATTCACTGTCGAGGGTGCTGAAAGAGTTAGCTCTTTCAGCACCTTGGACAGTGACGGGCGTCGACAAGCCTCATCTCTATGATGCCGGCTGCGCGAAAATCACGCAGCCGCGCATCAGACACGCATGACACACGCAGCTGTCAAATGGTTTTTGCGCTCGCAAAACGCCGCGTTGTTTGCGCGCGCAAAAACGCAACGTTCGTGTGAATCTCCCCTAATAGTAATTAACCCCATCATGTTTCTCAGTCATAATGGGTTAATGTGTGAGGTACATGATGGGGTTAATTACTATTAATGTGAGGCACATGGAGGTTAAATTCATCATCGCACCTCGCGCCTCACATTAATAAGTGAAAGAAGTTTTTTTTTAATTGATTTCTGCAGTCTTTCTGCCAAAAAAACTGCACCAAAATTTGGTGCTGTTTTTCAGGTGAAATTCCCTGCGGTTCTCAGGACGTATACACTGTGTGGTTTTACGTATCCGCCCTGTGTGTTCCGACCCTTATAATCAAGTTGCTCTCCCCACAAATATTATTTCTAAGGGCTTATTCAGACGAACGGGATATACGTCTGTGCAACGCGCGTGATTTTCACACGCGTGGCACGGACCTATATTAGTCTATGGGGCCGTGCAGACATGTGCGTGATTTTTGCGCTGCGTGAGTCCGCTGCATAAAAGTCACGACATGTCTGTTCTTTGAGCGTTTTTTGCGCATCACACACCCATTGAAGTCAATGGGTGCGTGAAAACCACGCATGCCACACGGAAGCACTAACGTGCGACCAGCGTGATTCGCGCAACAGCTGTCAAAGGATGAATGAAAACAGAAAAGCACCACGTGCTTTTTTGTTTACAAACATCCAAATGGAGTGTCATAATGATGGCGGCTGCGAAAAAGCACGCAGCCGCGCATCATATGCTGCTGCCGCACGGAGCTGTCAAATGCATTTTGTGCAGGCAAAACGCCGTGTTTTTTGCGTGCGCAAAAGGCACGCGCTCGTGTGAATCCAGCCTAAGGGTAAGGCCACACGGAGCGGCCCTGACACGGTCGCAACGCAGCTAACAACCGCGCCGCCACCATGTTCAGTGCGGCTGTCAAACAGCCTGTTAGTGGCCGCACGTATTCCGGTTACACGCGCACTGCCGCTCCATTCATCCTCTATGGGAGCGGCGGAAAAAGCAGAACACTCGGCTATCTGCGGCGCTCCCATAGAGAATGAATGGAGCGGCAGTGCGCACGCGAGTGTAACCGGAATACCCCTTAACAAGGTATTGGACAGCCGCTCCTACATAGTGCCAGCACGGTTGTTGGCCGTGTTGCGACAGTGTGAGGGCCGCTCCGTGTGGCCGTACCCTAAAGAATCCTTTCTCCCCATACAGAACGCTAAGTTCCCCTCCCCCATGATTCATAATAAGCTCCTACACCACTAAATAAACTATACAGAAGTCCCCCTCCCCACAAAATAAATGTATAAAGAATCCCCCCACTCCTATAGCATTTAGGGCAATGTCCCCTCCCCCACAAAATCGATCTGTAAAAAATACACACTCAAAGTACCTCTAACCTAGCCTCCCCTCCCCCACAAAATCGATCTGTAAAAAAACACACACACACACACACACACACACACACACACACACACACACACACACACACACACACACGCACAGCAGGAAGGAGCAGCGTGAGGTGCTGAGTGTGTGTGAGTACAGGCTGTGCCGATTGGTGGAGCAGACAGAAGCACCTGCTGCTGCTCCTCCAATCAGCACTCACTTCACACAGCAGTGCAGAGGGAGGAACATTTATCCTCTCTTCTGCTCATACCCACTGGCGCCCCCCTTGCAGCATGGCGGCCGGCGCCCTGTGCGACCGCACGTGTCGCACATAGCTAAGGCCGGCCATGCTTCTATATATCGTATTACGTCACTAGTACATTACAATACAACGTTATAATACACACTGCAAAGGAGAGGAGCTGTCAGGAAAAGCAATGAGGACGAGAAATAGGAATAATGGGAAAGTAGGAAAGTGTGTACAGTGCCGAGAGGGTCCATACACTAATGGCACATGAAGATGAGGGCAGGACCTCTGTATACAGCAGATAGTGTGCACAGAGAGGACACATATATATATATATATATATATATATATATATATATATCAGGGGCGTAGCTAAAGGCTCATGGGCCCCGATGCAAAAAATTCTTACTGGGCCCCCCCCCCGCAAACTTCTCATGGCCGACGGTCCGCAGCCTTCAGCTGCATCGCTGGGTCTCCTGAGTGACCCAACAATGCAGCACTAGCAGCCGGGGGCGTCACTAAGGCTGGGTTCACACACCCTATTTACGGACGTAATTCTGGCGTTTTAGCATTGAATTACGTCCGAAAATGCGGCTCAAAAGCGTTGGCAAACATCTGCCCATTCATTTGAATGGGTCTTACAATGTTCTGTGCTGACGGTCATTACGCGGCACGTAAAAAAGACGCCCAAAAAAGAAGTGCCTGTCACTTCTTCAGACGTAAATGGAGCCGTTTTCCATGGACTCCATAGAAAAACAGCTCCAATTACGTCCGTAATGGACGCAGCGAAAGACGCCTGCACTTGCCATTACGGCTGAAATTACGGTGCTGTTTTCTCCTGAAAACAGCACCGTAATTTCAGACGTTGCCGTGTGAACATACCCTCAGGGCTTAAAATGTCTGGGGAAATAGCCCCAATACATATGTGTCTGCCCAAAAAATGTGTGTATAGGAGACAGCATATCTATAGCACTACGACCCTATAAACTATGGATAGGATTAGATACATTGGCTCAGCAGACAGTATCACACATGATAGGATTAGATACATTGGCTCAGCAGACAGTATCACACATAATAGGATTAGATACAGTGGCTCAGAAGGCAGTATCGCACATGATAGGATTAGATACAGTGGCCCAGCAGACAGTATCACACATGATAGGATTAGATACAGTGGCTCAGAAGGCAGTATCACACATGATAGGATTAGATACAGTGGCTCAGCAGACAGTATCCCACATGATAGGATTAGATACAGTGGCTCAGCAGACAGTATCACACATGACCGGATTAGATACACAGCTCAGCAGACAGTATCACACAAGATACAATTAGATACAGGGCCCAGCAGACAGTATCACACATGATTGGATTAGATACACAGCTCAGCAGACAGTATCACACATGATTGGATTAGATACAGGGCTCAGCAGACAGTATCACACATGATTGGATTAGATACAGGGCGCAGCTCGCTGACATTGCGGCTCCAGCGCTGGACCCAGAATAGGTAAGAATAATAATTTTGCTTCTTTGTGTTACTGATTTTTTTTGTGTGTTTGTGTTTTTTTACAGGTTCGGTTGTTGGACTTCGGATTCAAGGACTTCAATGACTGCGTTTTTTTTATTCTCAATAAAATGGTTAATGAGGGTTGTGTTTTTTTATTTCAATAAAATATTTTTTCTATGTGCTTGTATCTTTTTAAACTTTATTATCACCGCCTTAGTAATGGCCGCTGGCTGATTGACAATCTCCATTACTAAGGTGAGGCTTAATGTTAGCCGGTGCAGAGGCTACACTAACCCCCATTATTACCCCGGTACTCACCGCCACCAGGGATACTGGGAAGAGCCGAACCAGTACCCGACCATCTGTAGTGACGGGCAGGCACCGGGGTGGCCGCAGGCTGTTAGTATTAGGCTGGGGAAGGCCAAAAACAGTGGCCCTTCCCACCCTGGTAATGCTGCCTGCTGCTGCTGTGTTGTATCTGGCTGGTTATGAAAATTGGGGGGGACCCCACATCGTTCTTTCCAATTATTATTATTATTATTATTTTTTAAATGACGTGGGGTCCCCCCATTTTTCATAACCAGCCAGATACAATAAAGCAGCAGCAGCCTAGCATCACCAGGGTAGGAAGGGCCACTGTTTTTGGCCTTTCCCCTCCTGATAATACCAGCCTGCGGCCACCCCAGTGGCCGACCATCACTACAGATGGTCAGGTACTGGATCGTACCCGGCTCTTCCCAGCACCCCTGGTGGCGGTGGGTACCGGGGTAATAATGGGGGTTAGTGTTAGCCTCTGCTCCGGCTAACACTAAGCCCCGCCTTTGCAATGGATGCTGTCAATCAGCCGGCGGCCATTACTAAGGCGGTAGTAATATAGTTTAAAAAAAAATACAAAGACATAGAAAAAATATTTTATTGAAATAAAAAAAAAAAACCCACACAGCCCTCATTAACCATTTTATTGATAATAAAAAAAAAGCCGTCATCGAAGTGGTCCTGGAATCCGCCGTAGTCCAACGACCGAACCTGTAAAAAAACACACAAAAAATGATTAGTAACACGTGTGTTAGGCTTAGATACAGGGCCCATGTGTGATACTGTCTGTTGGACCCTGTATCTAAGCCTACCACAACGTAGGCTTAGATACAGGGTCCAGCAGACTGTAATCTTATACAGTATAAGATTACTGTGTGCTGGGGCCCTGTATCTAAACCTACAGTGTGGTAGGCTTATATACAGGGCTCATCAGACAGGATCACACATGGGCCATGTATCTAAGCCTACCATGTGATTGGCTTAGATACAGGGCCCAGCAGACAGGATCACGCATGGGCCATGTATCTAAGCCTACCATGTTATTGGCTTAGATACAGGGCCCAGCAGAGAGGATCACACAATCTGTGATCCTGTGTCATGGGCCCCCTAAGCCTGCTACATCGTAGGCTTAGGGGTTGTGCAGTCCCTATACATTGATGGCCTATCCTCAGGATAGGCCATGAATAGCTGATGTGTCTCTCGGGACCCGCAAATCAGCTGTTTTGAAGGGGCCGCAGTACTCGTACGGGAGCTGCTTCCCCTTCATTTCACTACTCGCCCACACTGTGAATCGCCGACACGGATTCACAGTGTGACCGGTATGAAGTGACAGGAATGAAGGGGAGCAGCTCTCGTACGAGTGCTGCGGCCCCTTCAAAACAGCTGATTGGCGGGTCCCGGGAGTGGGACCCCGCCAGTCAGGGCTAACCTTACCTTCCTCTTCGGCCGCGGCGGGAGTTCTGTCTTCTCGATGCTGTGCGCGGCGCATAGCGCTGTGACGTCATGCGCTGCGCACAGCGCCTGACGTCAGGACCTCCGCTGCGATCCGGAACCAGGAAGGTAAGTAAAGTATGTTACTATAGTAACAGGGGCCCGCGGCCCGAGTTACTATAGTAACTTTTCATTGATGTGGTGCGGGGGGCCATGGGCCCCCCTGGCTTCGGGGCCCGGACGCAATTGCGACCGCTGCGACCCCTATAGCTACGCCAGTGATATATATATATATATATATATATATATATATATATATATATATATATAAATATATATACACACGCGCACACGCACACGATATAGCGCTATTAAAGAGATACAAGTCTCAGCATGCACTGCTGGAATACAATACCCCACTCTATGATCCGGGGGCTTGTATGGCATAGACATGACTGGAATAGATGCCACCTGACAGGCGTGACTCACCTGGCGCGCTGAGAATTGTCGGGGCCGCCTCTTGGTGTTGGCGGTCGGTGTACACGGCTCCGGGGCGCTCTCCTCCATGTCAGGAGCGAAGTGTGCGGGACAAGTGCAGAGCGCCCTGCAGCCACTAGAGGGCGAGGAGGAGGTGCTGACAACGCTGCGGCTGATGGACGCTTCATAAAGTATATATGCTGCTCCACAAGGTATATATGCAGCTTCCCATTCCCATAGTATATATATATATTGCTCCCTAAAATATATATGCTCTTCTCCATAGTATATATGTGTTATGGTATAAATATATGTATAATGTATCTGGGGCCCCAAGGAGTAAAAAGATTATACATGAGAACATGTGTTAAAAATAGAATGAATATTTTAGAAAGGTTAAGAAAGGAAATAGTTTGCAGCTGCTCTGCCGTCCCTTGAAATTGTGAACAGATGGTGGTCAATCACTTGACCAACCCCCCTAAGCATAAAAGGAAACCTAAGGGAATACCTGGTGCTCCACAAATGGGCTTTATGGGAAAGAAGGATGTAAGGATTGAATATACAGATGACTCATATGTTATGGAATGTTCTTTGTTCTGATGCTATAAATACGAGCACTGCGGTCAAATAAAGTCAGAAGGATTTTTACTTTGAGAAACGTCTCAGTGTATCTGTTGCTTCTCCGAGCTCGCACCCCCCCCCACCTGATTTGAACCTGCATGGAGATCAAGGCGTAACGTGACTCAAATTGCGATCACAGAAATTGGCGCCCGAACATGGACTTGACCAGAAGGACGGCACTCCACCTAGGGGATCTCCCGGGACTTGAATGGCGACCTCACGGACGAAGGAACGTGCAGACCACTGCTGCAGCAAGGTAAGAAGACTTAATTCTTACAAACTCTGCTCTGCACCTTCCTGTCTGGTAGGTCACCTTCCCGGTAGTACTCCTGAGGAATAGAGGGGCCACATGAGGGTATTTTTTTAGTGTAAAAATCTGGTCAAGTCTATATGTAATCCTACCCTCAGGATAAAGTGCCTGATCTCCATGACAGTATTTGTATGAATGTTGTAGAAACCCAGTTTTGTGTCACAAATGCATTTTAGAATAAGGAAATTGTTTTTGGAAAAAACTTCCGATAATCCGGCAAATTACCAGAAACATGTGTACATGCTTCAGGTGACTACGGGGATTATGATAGGCTAAATTTAAGCCCGGAAATCGAAAATTTTGTGCAATCTGATAATCCGGAAAAATGCCGAAAATGTGTGTACAGCATTGAGGTACTTGCGGAGATTATCATGCACTGATTTTCAGCTCAAAATTCCAGAATTTTGTGCAATCTGATAATCCGGCATGTCAAAAGAACAGCTTGATTTTACGTTTGCCTTGTTATTTGGATTAGGAATATTCTTATGGTGCGGAGGGCACGTACTCGAGTGGTGTCTCAGACGAGGAAAGTAAGCTAGTTATAAAAGGACTGTGAAAGGGGAAGATTCTCTGGCCAGAGTAGAAGAGTAAGTACGGAAACTAGAACTGTCTAAAATAGATGAGAAAGAAATTCATCTGTCAGTAGCTAAAATCTGTAACAAAATAAGAAGTATCAAGGGGATAAGTAACTGTCGAAAATAGGCAAGAAAGAAATTTGTCTATCAGGAAAACTACCCCTTGAATTACTTAGGGTGTGCCAAAAAAGGCCACCACTTACAGTCACAAGATGAGGAACTTGGTGTTCCTATTAAGAAGTTTCGAGGGGATAAGTAACTGTCTAAAATAGGTGAGAAAGAAATTCACCTATCAGGAAAATTACCCCCTACATAACTTAGGGTCTGCCCATAGGCGACCACTTATAACTAGTGAACAATGGGGAACTTGGTGTTCCTATTACGAGATGAGCACCCACAAGGACTGACAGCCAAACAGGTAGTAGCAGAAAGAGAAGGTAAAAAGGCAACGCAAGGAACGAATCAGTTAATGAAGGCATGTGGAATGGGAAAAGCGGGAAGATTAGATCGGGAAAGATATAGATGATATAATGAGCAGATCCTTTGTGGGATTATTGTTTAGTTGGTTGTAATTTGGCTCAGTTGGATAGTAAATACAGAGTGTACGTAGGTAGTGTGGGACTTTCCCTAACAGCCAATAGCCATAGTGTTTGTTAGTGAAGATAAAAACTGAGAGAGAAGGGTATGAGTCCCCTCCATCATAGCAGGGCTATGGGCAACAGTCACG
Source organism: Rhinoderma darwinii (assembly GCF_050947455.1). NCBI lineage: Eukaryota > Metazoa > Chordata > Amphibia > Anura > Rhinodermatidae > Rhinoderma > Rhinoderma darwinii. Next base: position 35,038,999 of record NC_134690.1, on the reverse strand, counting down.
GCAAACGAGAGTCGTCCGCAGGCTTCTCTGACCCCACAGGAGAAGATGAATTTTGAGGTATGGCATATGGGTGAGCAAGCACCTGTTAAAATGGTGTAAGTTTACTAGGGGATTGTAAATCCAGAACCACACAGAGTCAAATGACAAAGCAGATTGGAGTAGATGGATTGTAGCATCTTTTAGAAAGCAACAAAGAGCCTACAAATGTATGTAATGTTAATACACTGAAGTAAAAGTGTCAGAAGAAGTAGTACGAGGAGGTTTCAGGGAAACAGAATGTAAAGATAAGTTTTACTACACTTGTTATAATGAAGGTGGTAAACAAGGAAACGAAATAGCAAGTAGCCCACCGGGGTATGGGGTAGTCACGATGCAGGGACCAGGGGGATGGACGTGTGGAGTGTGTGGTCAGCAGAATGAAGCATGGAGGGATACTTGTTTTGCATGCGGGGCAGCAAGAACAGGAGGGAAAAATCCCCTAGGGATATATCCAGTGGTACCAAGAATGAGTAGCACAAACCCCTTTGCCCCCTCACCTCAACAAGTACCAGAACCATATAAACAAACAATAGGGTTGGCCCCTGTAGTGTTGGCAGGAATAACCCCAGTAACAGGAGGAGCCGAGGGCTCAACGGATGAAAGAGTAGAAACTAGAGCATATAGAGAGAAAAGGGAAAAAGAGGAGACAGAAGAGAAAGAGGAAAGGGAAAGACATCAGCGTAATATTACATAGTTACATAGTTTGTACGGTTGAAAAAAGACACATGTCCATCAAGTTCAACCAAGGGATGGGAAAGGGGAAGTTGGATAGGAAAGGGGAAGTAAAAAATGTCTACACATAGCAGTTAATATTTTTTTGTTCTAGGAAATTATCTAAGCCTTTTTTAAAGCCATCTACTGTCCCTGCTGCGACCAGCTCCTGCGGTAGGCTATTCCATAGATTCACAGTTCTCACAGTAAAGAAGGCTTGTCGCCTCTGCAGGTTGAACCTTTTTTTCTCCAGACGGAGGGAGTGCCCCCTTGTTTTTTGAGGGGGTTTTACATGGAACAGGATTTCACCATATTTTTTGTATGCGCCATTCATATATTTATATAAGTTAATCATGTCCCCCCTTAGTCGTCTTTTCTCAAGGCTAAATAGGCTTAGTTCTTTTAATCTTTCCTCATAACTTAGATTCTCCATGCCCCTTATTAGCTTCGTTGCTCTTCTTTGTATTTTTTCCAACTCCAGGGCATCCTTTCTATGAACTGGAGCCCAGAACTGGACTGCATATTCTAGATGAGGCCTCACTAATGCTTTGTAAAGTGGTAATATTACATCCCTGTCCCGCGAGTCCATGCCTCTTTTGATACACGACAATATTTTGCTGGCCTTTGAAGCAGCTGATTGACACTGCATGCTGAAATTTAGTTTATGATTTACAAGTACACCCAGATCCTTCTCAACAATTGACTCCCCCAGTGTAGCTCCCCCTAGGACATATGATGCTTGCAGGTTTTTCGTACCCAGATGCATAACTTTACATTTATCTACATTAAACTTCATTTGCCAAGTGGACGCCCAAACACTTAGTTTGTTTAAATCTGCCTGCAATTCACAAACATCTTCCATAGTCTGAACTATATTGCATAGCTTGGTGTCATCTGCAAAAATAGAAATAGTGCTATTAATCCCATCCTCTATATCATTAATAAATAAGTTGAATAATAGTGGTCCCAGCACTGAACCCTGGGGTACACCACTTATTACCGGTGACCATTCAGAGAAGGAATCATTGACCACAACTCTCTGGATACGGTCCTTGAGCCAATTCTCAATCCAATTACAAACTATACTTTCTAAACCTATAGTCCTTAATTTACCCATTAGATGTCTATGAGGGACAGTGTCAAATGCCTTTGCAAAGTCCAAAAACACTATATCCACAGCGGCCCCTCTGTCTAGGCTTCTGCTTACCTCTTCATAAAAACAAATCAGGTTGGTTTGACAGCTTCTGTCCTTTGTAAAACCATGCTGGCTGTCACTTATAATACTATTTATTGTCACATAATTCTGTATATAGTCCCTCAATAGCCCCTCAAACATTTTCCCCACAATTGATGTTAAGCTTACTGGTCTATAATTACCCGGCGAAGACCTAGTGCCCTTTTTGAAAATAGGCACCACATTTGCCCTGCGCCAGTCCCTTGGCACTATACCACTCATGAGAGACTCTCTAAATATTATGAAGAGGGGGACAGAAATAACTGAACTAAGCTCTTTAAGAACTCTAGGGTGTAACCCATCTGGTCCCGGGGCCTTGTGTACATTTATTTTATTTAATTTAGCTTGGACCATATCTACATTCATCCAATTCAGTATATCAACTGATATATTAACAGCACTGGCACCGGCTACATCAGCTGCTCCTTCTTCTGTTGTATATACAGAGCGGAAGAACCCATTTAGTAACTCTGCCTTCTCTTGATCCCCTGTGACCAACTCCCCATTACCATTATCTAGGGGTCCTACATGTTCAGACCTTGGCTTTTTTGCATTTATATGCTTGAAGAATTTTTTAGGATTTGTTTTACTATCCTTGGCCACCTGCCTTTCATTTTGTATTTTTGCTGATTTTATTACATTTTTACAGATTTTATTAAGCTCTTTATATTTTACAAAGGCTGCAGATGTACCCTCAGATTTGTATTTTTTAAATGCCCTTTTTTTGTCATGTATTGCCCCTTTCACAGAAGGTGTAAGCCATGTGGGGTTTAATTTGAGTCGTTTATACTTGTTACCTGTAGGAATAAATTTTGCACTATAATTACCCAAGGTAGATTTGAAAATCTCCCATTTATCATTTGTCCCATTATTTGACATTAGTTCTTCCCAGTCTATATCCTGAATTGCAGCCCTCATCCTGGGGAAATTGGCTTTCTTAAAATTAAATGTTTTTGCCCTCCCAGCCTGCGTTTGTTTTTTACAGTATAGGTAAAATATAACTATTTTATGATCACTGCTACCGAGGTTTTCACGAACATTGACATTCCCAACAAGATCTGCATTATTAGAAATGACCAGATCCAACAGAGCTTCACCTCTAGTCGGGTCTTCCACAAACTGGCCCATAAAATTTTCCTGCAACAGGTTGAGGAAATGTCTCCCCTTTGCAGTTGAAGCCGAACCATGACACCAATTAATATCCCGGAAATTAAAATCTCCCATTATCACTACAGTACCCGCCTGTGCAGCCCGCTCCATCTGTTTATATATTCGACCTTCTATCTCTTCAGTTATATTGGGGGGTCTATAGACTACACCAAAAGTAATTTTTTCAGTGTTTACTTCCCTTTGTAATTCCACCCACAAGGTTTCAACCTCCTCACAGTCTTCACCCTCTAATGTCTCATTTACACTCACCTTCATATCGCTTCTCACATACAGACATACACCACCACCTTTCCTATTTGCCCTGTCTTTCCGAAACAGTGTAAAACCCTGTCGATTTACAGCCCAGTCATGTGAAGAGTCCAGCCATGTTTCAGCAACACCAACTATATCTATGTCTTCTTCCAGTATCAAGGCCTCCAGCTCCCCCATTTTGCTTGCTAGACTTCTGGCATTTGTGAACATACACTTTAACTTGCCTTTAAATGTTTCAATTTCACTATCAGAAATGTGATTATTTGACATTTGGGCCTTTTTATTTTCACTGCTGTTTTGTAACGAAAGGATCTCCTTATCTTGTTGCCTAGTCTTCTCCCCACCGTCTGTTTCTCCCCCCACCAATATAGTCTGACCCCTCTCTAACCTAACTACCCCTTTATTTCCTACATTGGCCTCCCTCCTCAGCCCTAGTTTAAACACTCCGCCACCCCAGCTAGAATTCTCTCCCCCAGCACAGCAGACCCCCTTCCATTTAGGTGCAAATCATCTGCAGAATACAGTTTGTACCCCAATGAAAAGTCAGCCCAGTGCTCTAGGAACCCAAATCCTTCTCCTCTACACCAAGACTTCAGCCATGCATTTAACTCCCTGAGCTCCCGCTGTCTTTCCTGTGATGCGCATGGCACAGGCAGTATTCCTGAGAATACTACTTTGGAGGTCCTTCCCTTCAGCTTGTAGCCTAGTTCTTTAAAATTATTCTTAAGGCTCCTCCACCTACCATTTATTCTGTCATTGGTACCGACATGGACCACAACAGCTGGATCATCACCAGCCCCTCCCAGCAATTTGTCCACCCGTTCCACCACATGCCGAACCCTGGCACCAGGGAGACAGCAAACCATTCGGTTGAGGCGGTCTTGGCGACAAATTATTCTATCCGTCTTCCTGATTATAGAATCCCCTACAACTATCAATTGTCTTGGCTTACCTGCATTACCATCCCGCCGACTACTAGCTGGGCTGTTCTCCCGGCTGTTAGGGAGATCAGTATCCACTAGGGCTGCCTTTTCTGAGACTGACACCCTCGCATCATCACCCAACCTGGCAATTTTGCTTGGAATGCCAGAAACCGGATCGGCCTTCCTTGTCTTTGACCCCTTTCTACTGCCCCTAACTACATTAACCCAGCTACTTACCTGATCCTGCTCACCCATGTCTTCACCCTCCAGTTCTAACCCACTAACTGCATGCTCTGTGAGCAGCAAGCTCCGCTCAAAATTGTCTATCTTCCTCAGTGTTGCATTTTGCTCCTCCAGATCTCTAATGCGAGCTTCCAGGTGAACAACATGCTCACATCTGCCACAGAGATATTCACCCTGGAACTCCGGCTCCAGTCGTGTATACATATGACAAACTGTGCACTTAAGAAAACCTCCAATCTTGCTATCCATTATCCAAGTTACACCAAAGCAGCGAACAATTGTCAAAGAAAAAGAAAAGAAGAGTACTTACTGGGGCTGCAACTCCTCTTTTCAACTCCGGTTTTAGAACTCCACTTAGTTCACAAGCCACTTAAACCACCAAGCTCAGAAAGAGCAAGCTCAAAATGAGGTCTGCTGACTAATTTATATGAATCAGGCAGAAGCAGCAAGGAAGCTTCCAGAGTCAAAAGATACGACGCAAGCATTAGAAAACGTGGGAAAAAGGTTACAAGTGTTGACAGACCTGTTTGCGACTGAAGCTGACAAAAATTTCAATAAAGGTAGAGAACATAAATATAAGCCATGGAACCCTAGGGATGCGTTGACTTTAGTTCAGAAAGCCCCCGACCCGGAGACAGAGCCTGTCCCTTTTTGGAGATATATAGAACAAATTCAGAAAATGTATTCAGCAACATGGGAAGACTTAGTGCAGCTCATACATACCAAAATGGGAATCTATAGCTCTACAGTCATGGATGATTTGGATTCCCCGGTAGGAGGGAATTGGGCTCAGACGGAGCCATCAGGACAGGACATGGTAAATCAATTGAAAGAATGGGCAGTGAAAAAGCAGGCAGAGCTAGGAATTAACCTGACAGACCTTACGCAAGAGGGAAGTGAAACAGTGGAGAAATTTTATGCTAGACTTCAGACAAGCTGGAAAAACATGGGATACAGAAGAGATAACCAACTAGATACTAGACTACTGACAAACTGTTTTGTAGACGGGCTAAAACGACACATAAAAGACGCATTGTTAGTAGCTAGACCCGAGTACCGAAGTTTGGCCCCAGGAGACCTGTTAAAAATAGCACAAGGTATAGAGCAGGGTCAAAAAGCACAAGGGCAAAGAAAGAAACAAGTTGTTGGTGCTGGAGTATACCAGCCTCAGTACCAGCAACAGGAACAGGCACAAAGGCCATTACAGAAAGATATAACTTGCTATAATTGTCGGAAGCAAGGACATGTAGCCAGGTACTGTAGAGGTCCAAAACGCCCACGACAGTTCCCGCAAGCGGCACCTCCGCAGATACAACAAATGCAGTCATACCAAGCATAGGACAGTGGCAATCCCGAGGAAGGGGAAGTAACACAGATACAAGTAGTTTCCTTAGGCCCCGCCCCTACGGTCCCGTTAAAGATAAACGGAGGTCCCTCCATACCCTTCCTTATAGATACGGGAGCAGCCATGACTGTCATCAAAACCCAATTACTTCCTTCCGAGATGTTGTCCCCAGATTATCAAGAATGTGTGGGTGTGGGAGGAGTTGTGGTGAAAAATCAAATAAGTAAACCTGTCACACTCCAATTTGGACCACACAGCTCGCTCGTTACTAGGTTGGTCACTTGTGATACTACTCCCGCTTGCTTGCTTGGTGCTGACCTGTTACAAACATTACAGGCCACCATCGAGTATTTGCCAGATGGGACGGTAAAACTATGTGGCCAGCTGAATGAGGAGGAGTTGTGTTTGGTAGCGGCTTGTGACACCAATCCATGGAGTACCTCTACGCAAGCATACGTCCAAGCATATACTCCCACAGAGCAAGAACAATGTTTGAAATATGTACCACACAAGTTGTGGTCAAAAAGTCCTACAGATGTAGGCATACTGCCAGTACCCCCGGTAGAGGTCAAACTGAAACCCAATCATCCACTACCTCAAAAGAAACAATAAGATGTTTAGAATTTTTATGTGGATGTTGGGAATTCTAATCTTGAAAGAAATTGCCCCCCATACACCGTCAGAATTAACACGACCTCCTCAGGATTGTGGAAGTTTTAAAGCAGTATGGTTACAGAAGAGCAACCAAACGGAACACGGTAACTTTACGTGTGCACCTTCCCCTCCGGAAAAAGAGAACGGGAGTAGTTTTTGCACTATTGCCAATATTTCTATCTCTGCACCAGCCTTATGTCAAAATGGACCCCCAGATTCACGGATGTTGTATGTAAGAATACCCAAAGATGGTGATAATATAACTATGAAATTAAAAGGGTATCTTGATTGTTATCAGATACCAAAAGGAACATTTATGCAGGAACAGCGACAGGTAGGGTTTCTGATGAAATATGATGCCCCAAGAAATATGGACAGATGGAGGTTCTACAATGAAACACAATACAAATATCCAAAATTGGCTGATACTTTCTCTATTGATCAAAATATGTTTGGACTTTGGTGCACCAATAACACCAAGATCGAAAATAGAACTACCTATGTGTTATGTGTTGAATTTTTACACGATGGCCACAAACCAAATGTTACTGAACAGAATTTAGAAAGAATCCCACATACATGTAAGAATGCTGTAACCCAACAGCAGAAAGAGAATGTACACTTCAATATTTCCTTCCCTGAATCCCCCAGCTGTCATAGACAAAAAAGAGAATGGTATGACACGCTATTAGGAGGGGTAGGTACGGGATTAGGAGTATTGAATGGTATACAGGTAGAAACAGTTATGAACAAATTAAACTCAGTGGGAGATGACACATCTACTGCATTAAGGATAGGTGCCTCATGGTTACCTACTACCTTTGCCATACAACAGAAAGGGTTAGCTATAGATGAACTGTTTCTAAATGTTTTTAATGAAAGTATGCTAACCGAATCTAGAACATTACAGAATGTATCAACTTTTGTAAATTGGACAGTATGTACGCTTAAAACGATGTGGCAACAAGAACAGATGAATAATTTGAAGAATAAATTGTTTAGTAGTCATGTTAGGCAATGGACAGACATTCTGCCCATAGGAAAGAGAAATGATATGTGGTTATTGTTACAGCCTGAGTATACTGAGTGTACACCTAAATGGTGTGCAGGAAGACTAATAGCATTTAATGTGAAAAATCCTACTCTATTATGCAAATTTATTGTTATGCCAATGGTAATGATTGATCCGGTGACATTATTAGGACAATATTGGATGCCAGAAATGAAAGGAACACACATAGATTCTCAAAATAAGACAAGGAATATAGATTTGTGCCAGTTAACAGAGCAAGGATATGTATGTAATGAACAGTCAGGGATATATGAACCCTGTCTAATGCAGCACCAGGATAATGTATGCGCACTCACTATAATCCCAGAAGCTAACCTACAGGTTTATATTGAAGTAGGTCCACAGCATGTATGTTTAATAACTAACGACAAGCAGACCCTTAGCCAGTTTAATCTCATAGGACCATTTTCAGGATGTCTATACAATGTGACGCATTTGACTTGGGGGAACCAAACTATAGTGTTCCTGCCTACTTTAGAAGAAATAATGTTCACTGTATGGGTACCTGAACCTTTGCCCTATGGAAATTTTAGTTTGCCACTGGAAGAGTTAAAACAAGTGTTACAAAAGTCTAAAGACGTAAAGAAATTGATAGCAGCCCATAATGTAACTCTAAGTAAAGTGAAAGTATTGGCTACAATAGCAGCTAAGGAAGTAATAAATTTATCGTCAGCAATAAAAGATGCCAGTGCCCATCATTGGTATGACATATTTACAGGATTTTCCCCCACTGCCACTAAGATACTGCATGTGTTATTCCAACCCTTGATATGTTTCATAATATTGTTTATATTGCTTACATGTTTTAATTGTTATACATTTTGCAAAATAAGGGAAGCATTCAATCAGAGGCCTATACATTATGATGAAAGAATGTTGTGAGATTACCCCACCTACATACCTGTGTGAATCAAGTGAAGAAATGGATCGAAGCCTTGCTATCAGGAGATAGAAGTAGCATTGGAATTTAGGTGTTGGTAAAATCACAAAAGGAGGGATTGTTATGGTATAAATATATGTATAATGTATCTGGGGCCCCAAGGAGTAAAAAGATTATACATGAGAACATGTGTTAAAAATAGAATGAATATTTTAGAAAGGTTAAGAGAGGAAATAGTTTGCAGCTGCTCTGCCGTCCCTTGAAATTGCGAACAGATGGTGGTCAATCACTTGACCAACCCCCCTAAGCATAAAAGGAAACCTAAGGGAATACCTGGTGCTCCACAAATGGGCTTTATGGGAAAGAAGGATGTAAGGATTGAATATACAGATGACTCATATGTTATGGAATGTTCTTTGTTCTGATGCTATAAATACGAGCACTGCGGTCAAATAAAGTCAGAAGGATTTTTACTTTGAGAAACGTCTCAGTGTATCTGTTGCTTCTCCGAGCTCGCACCCCCCCCCCCCCACCTGATTTGAACCTGCATGGAGATCAAGGCGTAACGTGACTCAAATTGTGATCACATATGTGGCTTCCCATAGTATACATATTGCTCCCTAAAGTATATATGCTGCTCTCCATAGTATATATGCGGCTTCCCATAGTATATATACTGCTCCCTAAAGTATATATGTTGCTTCCCATAGTATATATGTGCCTTCCCATAGTATATATACTGCTCCCTAAAGTATATATGCTGCTCCCCATACTATATTTGCCTCTTCCATAGTCTATATGCTGTTTCCCATAATATATATGCTGCTCCCATAGCCTATATATTGCTCCCCATAGTATATATGCTGCTCTCCATAGTATATATACTCCTCCCCAAAGTATACATGCGGCTTCCCATACTATATATGCTGCTCCCCATAGTATATATTCTGCTTCCCATAGTATATAGTATATATGCTGCTCTCCATAGCATATATGCGGCTTCCCATAGTATATATACTGTTCCCCAAAGTACACACGCGGCTTCCCATACTATATATGCTGCTCCTCAAAGTATATATTCTACTACCCAAAGTATATATGCTGCTCCCCATACTATATTTGCCCCTTCCATAGTCTATATGCTGCTTCCCATAGCCTATATATTGCGCCCCATAGTATAGATGCTGCTCCCATAGCCTATATATTGCTCCCCATAGTATAGATGCTGCTACCATAGTATATATGTTGCTCCCCATAGTATATATGCTACTCCCCACAGTATATATGCTGCTCCCCATAGTATATATGCTGCTCCCATAGTATATATGTTGCTACCCATAGTATATATGCTACTCCACATAGTATATATATATACTGCTCCCCATGGTATATATACTACTTCCCATAGTATATATACATACCTCCCGACAGTCCCGGATTCTACGGGACAGTCCCGGATTCTGGGCGGTGTCCCGCTGTCCCGGGCGGCCGGGGGTATGTCCCGCTGTCAAACTAATTCTGAAGCAGGGAACCATCAGGTACTTGCTTCAGAATTAGTTCAGAGCGGAGGAGCAGACAGGGCTCCTCCGCTCGCCGAGGACTCCGCAGGCACAGCGCTACTCTAAGCGCTGTGCTCGGGGAAGCCCTTGATGTTACTGTCCATATGTGGACAGTGACGTCAGTGGCTACTCTTGGAGCAGAGTCCCTGTCCAGAGTCGGCAACGGGGATTCCACTCATGGAGTAGCCACTGACGTCACTGTTGATATATAAACAATACCATCAAGGGCTTCCAGTAGCGCTGTACCTGCTGAGTCCTCGGCGAGCGGAGGAGCTCCCTCTGCTCCTCCGCTCTGAACTAATTCTGAAGCAGGGAGCTGATGGTTCCCTGCTTCAGAATTAGTGGCTACTCCTTGAGCGGAATCCCGATTTCCGATGATCTGGCCAGGGATTCCGCTCTTAGAGGAAACCCCTGAGGTTACTGTCCATTGACGACAGTGGCTCCTCCTGGAGCGGAATCCCCGGCCAGAGGGAGCTCATCCGCTTACCGAGTACTCCTCGGACACAGCGCTACTGTAAGCGCTGTACACAACGGTACTGTCCATATATGGACAGTGAAGTCAATGGCTACTCCTTGAGTGGAATCCCCGCTCCCTTTGCTCCTCCACTCTGAACTAATTCTGAAACAGGAAGCTGATAATTCCCTGCTTCAGAATTAGTGCCTACTCCTTGAGCGGAATTCCCATTGCCGATGATCTGGCTGGGGATTCCGCTGCTTGAGGAAACCCCTGAGGTCACTGTCTATATATGCACGAACAAAATAGAGACGAGGCAGCACTTCCAAAATACAAAGGGATTTATTCACCAACCAGTGTGACGTTTCAGTCCAGTTGGACCTTTCTCAAGCATTCAACTGGACTGAAACGTCACACTGGTGGGTGAATAAATCCCTTTGCATTTTGGAAGTGCTGCCTCGTCTCTATTTTGTTCGTGCATATCTATTGTGGGACTTTGGATTGCGTCCCTCTGAGGCTTGCACCCAGTATTTTATATCCATCTCTGGTGCTGTGACAAATACATTGTTTGTCTATATATGGATATTGACGTCAGTTGCTCCTCCTGGAGCGGAATCCCTGGCCAGAATCGGCAACGGAGATTCAGCTAGAGGAGTAGCCACTGACGTCACTGTCCATATATGGACAGTGACATCAGGCCTTCCCTCTAGGAGCGGAATCCCAGGCCTATGCTCTGGCTGGGGATTCCGCTCCTAGAGGGAGTCCCAATGGCACTATCTACAGTGAGGGCTGGCGCTATCCTCGTGGGGGTGTGGCACGATCTACCTGGACATTGTTGCACTCTATAGGGGCACTATCTACAGGGGACACTGTGGCGCTAGGTACGTGGGCACTATATACATGAGCACTGTGTCACTATCTGCAAGGGCACAGGCCCTAGGGGCAGCTAAGGGGGCATTATACTGTATTGGACAGCCAGGGGGACATTATGCTGTATGGGGGAATTTGGGCATTATACTGCATGGGGGCATCTGTATGAGCATTATAATGCATGGAAGAATATGTGTGGGCATTATACTGTATGGTGGCATCTGTGTTGGCTTTATACTGTATGGTGGTAGCTATGGGGCCATTATACTGTATGGTGGCAGCTATGGGGGCATTATACTGTGTGGGGGCAGCTATTTGGTACTATACTGTGTGGGAGGCATTGGGTGGGATTAGAGGCGTAGCGTAAAAGAAAAAAATTGGCATTTCTTATCCCTCTTTGTGATTCTTGAAAGTTGGGAGGTATGTATATATTGTTCCCCATAGTATATATACTATTCCACATAATATATATACTATATAATATGATTTTGTAAGTTTGCCCACTGTCAAAGACATGAACAGTCTAGAATTTTTAGGCTAGGTTAATTTTACCAGTGAGAGATAGTTTATATAAAAAAAAAAAAAAGAAAATCACATTGTCAAAATTATATATATTTATTTGCATTGTGCACAGAGAAATAAGTATTTGATCCCTTTGGCAAACAAGACTTAATACTTGGGGGCAAAACCCTTGTTGGCAAGCACAGCAGTCAGACGTTTTTTGTAGTTGATGATGAGGTTTGCACACATGTTAGATGGAATTTTGGCCCACTCCTCTTTGCAGATCATCTGTAAATCATTAAGATTTTCGAGGCTGACGCTTGGCAACTCGGATCTTCAGCTCCCTCCATAAGTTTTCGATGGGATTAAGGTCTGGAGACTGGCTAGGCCACTCCATGACCTTAATGTGCTTCTTTTTGAGCCACTCCTTTGTTGCCTTGGCTGTATGTTTCGGGTCATTGTCGTGCTGGAAGACCCAGCCACGAGCCATTTTTAATGTCCTGGTGGAGGGAAGGAGGTTGTCATTCAGGATTTGACGGTACATGGCTCCATCCATTCTCCCATTGATGTAGTGAAGTAGTCCTGTGCCCTTAGCAGAGAAACACCCCCAAAACATAATATTTCCACCTCCATGCTTGACAGTGGGGACGGTGTTCTTTGGGTCATAGGCAGCATTTCTCTTCCTCCAAACACGGCGAGTTGAGTTAATGCCAAAGAGCTCAATTTTAGTCTCATCTGACCGCAGCACCTTCTCCCAATCACTCTCAGAATCATCCAGATGTTAATTTGCAAACTTCAGATGGGCCTGTACATGTGCCTTCTTGAGCAGGGGGACCTTGCGGGCACTGCAGGATTTTAATCCATTACGGCGTAATGTGTTACCAATGGTTTTCTTGGTGACTGTGGTCCCAGCTGCCTTGAGATCATTAACAAGTTCCCCAGTGTAGTTTTCGGCTGAGCTCTCACCTTCCTCAGGATCAAGAATACCCCACGAGGTGAGATTTTGCATGGAGCCCCAGATCGATGTCGATTGACAGTCATTTTTTATGTCTTCCATTTTCTTACTATTGCACCAACAGTTGTCTCCTTCTCACCCAGCGTCTTACTTATGGTTTTGTAGCTCATTCCAGCCTTGTGCAGGTCTATGATCTTGTCCCTGACATCCTTAGAAAGCTCTTTGGTCTTGCCCATGTTGTAGAGGTTAGAGTCAGACTGATTCATTGAGTCTGTGGACAGGAGTCTTTTATACAGGTGACCATGTAAGACAGCTGTCTTTAATGCAGGCACCAAGTTGATTTGGAGCGTGTAACTGGTCTGGAGGAGGCTGAACTCTTAATGGTTGGTAGGGGATCAAATACTTATTTCTCTGTGCACAATGCAAATAAATATATATCATTTTGACAATGTGATTTTTTTATTTTTTTTTATATCTCTCACTGGTAAAATTAACCTAGCCTAAAAATTCTAGACTGTTCATGACTTTGACAGTGGGCAAACTTACAAAATCAGCAAGGGATCAAATACTTAATTCCTTCACTGTATGCTGCTTCCTATGATCTATTTATTTCTCCCCATAGTATATATGCTGCTCCCATAGTATATATATTGCTCCCCATAGTATATATGCTGCTCCCATAGTATATATGCTGCCTCCCATAGTATATATTCTGCTCCCATAGTATATATGTTGCTACCCATAGTATATATGCTGATTCCCATAGTATATATGCTGATTCCCATAGTATATATGCTGATTCACATAGTATATATGCTGCCTCCCATAGTATATATTCTGCTCCCATAGTATATATGCTGCCTCCCATAGTATATATTCTGCTCAAATAGTATATATTCTGCTCCCATAGTATATATGTTACTACCCATAGTATATATGCTGATTCCCATAGTATATAAGCTGATTCACATAGTATATATGCTGCTCTTCAGAGTATTATATTCTACTTTCCATAGTATATATTCTGCTTCCCATAGTGTTATATGTTGCTCCCATAGTATATAGTGTGCTTCCCATAGTATATAGTGTGCTTCCCGTAGTATATATGCTGCTTCATATAGTATTTATGCTGCTTCCCATAGTATATCTGCTGCTCACCATAGTTTATATGCTGCTTCCTATAGTATATATACTGCTCCCCATAGTGTTATATGCTGCTTTCCTTAGTATATATACTGCTTCCCATCAGTGGCGTAACTACCGCCGTAACAGCCGTAGTGGCTGCTACGGGGCCCGCGGCATGAGGGGGCCCGTGTCGCCCGCCGGCACGGGCCCCCACCATGGCCGGAGGCTCCGCTAGCCGCTGCTATGGCTGCTACAGCACGACGCCACTGAACACGACTACGGCAGAGCAGGGAGGTATCTCCCCGCTCTGCCATTAAACAAGACATGTATCCTCTATCCACAGGATAGGGGATACATGTGTGATCGCTGGTATTGATAGGGAGAACGTGGGACCGAAAGTCCCCTGAAGTTTTCCATCACAAACCTGGGACTTCCGGGGTCTGTGTCGGCAGCTCCGTAGAAATGAATGGAGCGCTGGTCACGCTTGTGCGCATGCGTGACCAGCGCTCCTTTCATTTTTATTGAACTGCGCAGACGCCGGAAGTCAGAGGTTAGTCATAGAGAACTTCGGGGGACTTTCGGTCCCCCGTTCTCCCTATCGCTGCCAGCTATCACACATGTATCCCCTATCCTGTGGATAGGGGATACATGTCTTTTGTAGGACACACTGTAGGTCGCATTTTTTTGGGAGGAGGGACGCTGTATGGCGTTCCCCACAGGGGGGGGGGTCTGTATGGCGTTCCCTACAGGGGGGGGTCTGTATGGCGTTCCCTACAGGGGGGGCTGTATGGCGTTCCCTACAGGGGGGGGCTGTATGGCGTTCCCTACATGGGGGGGCTGTATGGCGTTCTCTACAGGGGGTGGGGTTGTATGGCGTTCTCTACAGGGGGGGCTGTATGGCGTTCTCTACAGGGGGGGCTGTATACCGTTCCCTACAGGGGGGTCTGTATGGCATTCCCTAGAGGGGGGGTCTGTATGGCGTTCCCTACAGGGGGGGGCTGTATGGCGTTCCCTACAGGGGGGGGCTGTATGGCGTTCTCTGCAGGGGGGCTGTATGGCGTTCCCTACAGGGGGGGGGGCTGTATGGCGTTCCCTACAGGGGGGGGGCTGTATGGCGTTCTCTACAGGGGTGGGGGGTTGTATGGCGTTCTCTACAGGGGGGGCTGTATGGCGTTCTCTACAGGGGGGCTGTGTGGCGTTAGCCCCCCTGTAGGAAACGCCATACAGCCCCCCCCCCTGTAGGGAACGCCATAGAGACCCCCCTGTAGAGAATGACATACAGCCCCCCTGTAGATAACGCCATACAGCCCCCCTGTAGATAACGCCATACAGCCCCCCCTGTAGGGAACGCCACACAGCCCCCCTGTAGAGAACGCCATACAGCCCCCCCTGTAGAGAACGCCATACAGGCACATAAAAAGGCACTATCTACAAGGGGGGGGTTGTGTGACACCCAGGGGAGGGGGGCCCTAGTCAAAAGTTTGCTATGGGGCCCAGTTTTCCTAGTTACGCCTCTGCTTCCCATATTATATATGCTGCTCCCATAGTATATATGCTGCTTCCTATAGTATTTATGCTGCTTCCCATAGTATATATGCTGCTCACCATAGTTTATATGCCGCTTCCTATAGTAGATATGCTGCTTCCCTTAGTATATATACTGCTACCCATAGTAGATATGCTGTTTCCCTTAGTATATATACTGCTTCCCATAGTATATATGCAGCTCCCATAGTATATATGCTCCTTTACATAGTAGATATGCTGCTTCCCTAAGTATATATACTACTTTCCATAGTAAATATGTTTCTTCCCATAGTAATATATGCTGCTTCTTATAGTATATATGGTGCTGCCAGCGGCGTAGCTAAAGGCTCATGGAACCCGGTGCAAAAGTTCTTCTTGGGCCTTCCCCCCAACTTTTTCTCATAGCCGATGGCCTGCAGCTTCCAGCTGCATCGCTGGGTATCCCAAATGACCCAAAAATGCAGCACTAGGGGCGTCACTAAGGTCTTAAAATGTCAGGGACAAAAGCCCCAATACATATACCCCCAACATTTTTTGTTATGTTCGCGCGTGTGTATATATATATATATATATATATATATATATATATATATATATATATATATATATATATATATAGTGAAGGAAATAAGTATTTGATCCCTTGCTGATTTTGTAAGTTTGCCCACTGTCAAAGACATGAACAGTCTAGAATTTTTAGGCTAGGTTAATTTTACCAGTGAGAGATAGATTATATAAAAAAAAAAAAGAAAAGAAAATCACATTGTCAAAATTATATATATTTATTTGCATTGTGCACAGAGAAATAAGTATTTGATCCCTTTGGAAAACAAGACTTAATACTTGGTGGCAAAACCCTTGTTGGCAAGCACAGCAGTCAGAAGTTTTTTGTAGTTGATGATGAGGTTTGCACACATGTTAGATGGAATTTTGGCCCACTCCTCTTTGCAGATCATCTGTAAATCATTAAGATTTCGAGGCTGTCGCTTGGCAACTCGGATCTTCAGCTCCCTCCATAAGTTTTCGATGGGATTAAGGTCTGGAGACTGGCTAGGCCACTCCTTGACCTTAATGTGCTTCTTTTTGAGCCACTCCTTTGTTGCCTTGGCTGTATGTTTCGGGTCATTGTCGTACTGGAAGACCCAGCCACGAGCCATTTTTTATGTCCTGGTGGAGGGAAGGAGGTTGTCATTCAGGATTTGACGGCACATGGCTCCATCCATTCTCCCATTGATGTAGTGAAGTAGTCCTGTGCCCTTAGCAGAGAAACACCTCCAAAACATAATGTTTCCACTTCCATGCTTGAAAGTGGGGACGGTGTTCTTTGGGTCATAGGCAGCATTTCTCTTCCTCCAAACACGGCGAGTTGAGTTAATGCCAAAGAGCTCAATTTTAGTCTCATCTGACCACAGCACCTTCTCCCAATCACTCTCAGAATCATCCAGATGTTCATTTGCAAAGTTCAGACGAGCCAGTACATGTGCCTTCTTGAGCAGGGGGACCTTGCGGGCACTGCAGGATTTTAATCCATTACGGCGTAATGTGTTACCAATGGTTTTCTTGGTGACTGTGGTCCCAGCTGCCTTGAGATCATTAACAAGTTCCCCCGTGTAGTTTTCGGCTGAGCTCTCACCTTCCTCAGGATCAAGGATACCCCACGAGGTGAGATTTTGCATGGAGCCCCACATCGATGTCGATTGACAGTCATTTTGTATGTCTTCCATTTTCTTACTATTGCACCAACAGTTGTCTCCTTCTCACCCAGCGTCTTACTTATGGTTTTGTAGCCCATTCCAGCCTTGTGCAGGTCTATGATCTTGTCCCTGACATCCTTAGAAAGCTCTTTGGTCTTGCCCATGTTGTAGAGGTTAGAGTCAGACTGATTAATTGAGTCGGTGGACAGGAGTCTTTTATACAGGTGACCATTTAAGACAGCTGTCTTTAATGCAGGCACCAAGTTGATTTGGAGCGTGTAACTGGTCTGGAGGAGGCTGAACTCATAATGGTTGGTAGGGGATCAAATACTTATTTCTCTGTGCACAATGCAAATAAATATATATCATTTTGACAATGTGATTTTCTGTTTTTTTTTTTTTTTATATAATCTATCTCTCACTGGTAAAATTAACCTAGCCTAAAAATTCTAGACTGTTCATGTCTTTGACAGTGGGCAAACTTACAAAATCAGCAAGGGATCAAATACTTATTTCCTTCACTGTATATAAAAATATATGAGACAGCATATCTATAGCACTACTACCCCTGTAGCTATGGAAAGGATTAGATACAGTGGCTCAGCAGACAGTATCACACATCAGTGGCATAGCTAGGGGGGGGCAGGTGCCCCGGGCACAACTTAGAGGGGGGGCCAGGGCCGCATTGTCCATGACAGCGGCCTGCTGCCTCTCTTTGTTTTTTTATCCTAATAAATATGTGTGTGGCATTATCTACAGAGGGTGGCTTTATCTACGGGGGAGGCTTTACCTACAGGGGGGCTTTATCTATGGGGGGAGCTTTATCTACGGGGGGGGGCTCTATCTACAGGGGGGCCATATACTGAGGTGGGCTATATGTGGAGCACTATATTCAGGGGTGGGCTATATGTGGAGCACTATATACAGGGGGGGCTATATCTACAGGGGGCTATATACAGGGGTGGGCTATCAATGGAGCACTATAGGGGGAGCTATATATGGGACTCTATATACAGGGGTGGGCAATATGGGGGGCACTATCTACATGGGGCTCTATGGGGGGCACTATCTACAGGGGGCTCTATGGCAGGCACTATCTACAGGGGACACGGTGTGTGTGTGTGTGTGTGTGTGTGTGTGTGTGTGTGTGTGTGTGTGTGTGTGTGTGTGTGGGACACAGTGTATGGTGCTATTATAATTAGAGGTGCAGTGTATGGCGCTAATTATATTTAGGGGTGTAGTGTGTGGTATAATGAGAACTTAAAATGTTTGAAAAGTGAGAAGCTGAAGACATCTGAGCGGCAAACTGCAGAATTGGGCTGTGACCGGGAGAAGTCATCATAGATGTCTGGACCGGAGGGAGAAAATTAACTAGAATCTGAGACATCACCGGTGAGTCACTTAATGTAAATGTTTATTCTGCCTCTAATCAGTACTGTAGTCATTGTATGATCTGCAGCGAGATGATAGGTGGTATGATTATGATATGATTTTTTTTGTGATACAGCATCTCCCAGCATATCCTTACCATTGTTCAAGCAATGCTGGGAGCTGGAAACAATTTAGTGCAAACCTATATGGCAAGGGTTGCACTAAATTGAGCTGTATTTGTGCTGGTGTTGTATTTATGTACTGAGCTTGGTTCTGGTACTATATATATATATATATATATATATATATATATATATATATATATATATATATATGTGTGTACTAAGCTTGGTTCTGGAGCTGTATTTATCTACTGATCTTTGTTCTGGTGCTGTATTTATGTACTGAGCTTGGTTCTGGAGCTGTGTTTATGTACTGAGCTGTCTTCTGGTATTGTATATATGTACAGAGCTTGGTACTGGAGTTGTATTTATGTACTGAGTTTGGTTCTGATGCTGTATTTATGTACTGAGCTTGGTTCTGGTGCTATATATATGTAATAAGCTTTGTTATGGTGCTGTATATATGTAATGAGCTTGGTTCTGGTGTTTATAGAACTACATTGCTTGTAAAATGTACAATTATTTTATTGTCGAGGTACATTCTTGGTTCTGGAGCTGTATTTATGTACTGAGCTTTGTTCTGTTGCTGTATATATGTAATGATCTTGGTTCTGGAGCTGTATTTATATACTGAGTTTTGTTCTGCTACTGTATATATGTAACGAGCTGGGTTCTGGTGCTGTATATGTACTGAGCTTTGTTCTGGTGCTGTTTATGTACTGAGCTTTGTTCTGGTATTGCATATATGTACAGAGCTTGGTACTGGAGTTGAATTTATGTACTGAGCTTGGTTCTGATGCTGTATTTATGTACTGAGCTTGTTTCTCGTGCTGTGTATATGTAATGAGCTTTGTTCTGGTACTGTATATATGTAATGAGTTGTGTTCTTGTGCTGTACATATGTAATGAGCTATGTTCTGGTGCTGTATATATGTACTGAGCTTGGTTCTGGTGCTGTGTTTATGTACTGAGCTTTTTTCTGGTATTGTATATATGTGCAGAGCTTGCTAATGGAGTTGTATTTATGTACTGAGCTTTGTTCTGATGTTGTATTTATGTACTGAGCTTTGTTCTGGTGCTGTATATATGTAATGAGCTTTGTTCTGGTGCTGTATATATGTAATGAGCTTGGTTCTGGTGTTGTTGTTTATAGAACTATATTGCTTGTAAAATGTACAAATTCTTTTATTCTCGCGTTAGATAAAAAAAAAATGTGGAAAAGAAATGACAAGTCATTGATTGGTAGAGAAAACAACAATGGCAAGGGAGAAAGAGATGTCGGGAAAGAGGATGGGGGGGGGCGCCAAACTGAATCTTTGCCCCGCGTGCTGGAGAACCTAGCTTCTGTCACACATGATAGGATTAGATACAGTGGCTCAGCAGACAGTATCACACATGATAGGATTAGATACGGCGGCTCAGCAGACAATATCACACATGATAGGATTAAATATAGGGCTCAGCTCGCTGACGTTGCGGCCAGCAGCGCTGGACCCAGGAAATGTAAGTATAATAATTGTTTTTCTTTTTTATGTGTTACTAATGTATTTTTTGGTGCTGGTTTGTGTTTTTTTACAGGTTCAGTTGAAGGACTACTTTGTATTCGAGGACTACTTCGTTGACGATGTTTGTTTTATTCTCAATAAAATGGTTAATGGGGGGACCCAGCATAGTTTTTTCCAATTATTATTATTTATTTTTTTAGAAAATATGTGGGGTGTACGCCACATTTTTTTTAACCAGACAGATACAACACAGCAGCAGGATAGCATTATCAGGGTGGAAAGGGCCAGAGTTTGTGTCCTCTCCTTGCCTAATACCAGCCTGCGACCGCCCCAGTGCCCGTCCATCACTACAGATGGTCGGGTACTGGATCGTACACGGCTCTTCCCGATACCCTTGGTGGCAGTGGATACCGGGGTAATAATAGGGGGTTCGTGTTAGCCTCTGCATCGGCTAACACTAAGCCCCGGCTTAGTAATCGACGTTGTCAATCAGCCAGTGGCCATTACTAAGGCGGTATTAATACAATTTAAACAACTACAAAGACATTGAAAAAATATTTTATTGAAATACCGAAAAACTACACAATCCTCGTTAACCATTTTATTGAAAATAAAGAAGCCAACATCAAAGTAGTCCTGGAATCCGACGTAGTCCAACTACCGAACCTGTAAAAAAATACAAACACAAAAAAAACCCATTAGTGACACACAAAAAAGCAAAACAATTATTATTCTTACCTTTCCTGGGTCCGTTACAGTTAACGAAGCAGTGACAGTTCTAAGCTGTCATTGGTTAGTTTACATCATGTGTCCCAGTTTATCCCCAAGTCATTGGCCTACTTTTAAAAGTAGGCCAATGAACTGAGGTAACTGTACACCACGTGATATAAACTAACCAATGACAGCTTAGAGCTGTCAATGCTTAGGCCTTATTCACATGAGCGTATTTCACATCCGTGTTACGCGCGTTAAAACAACGGACGTCACACGGACTTATGCAATTCAGTGGGGGCATTCAGACATTCAGTGTTTCATGCAGCGTGTGTCCGCTGCGTGAAACTCACTGCATCTCCTATTCTTGTGCGTTTTTTTGGTGTTTTTCACGCACCAGTTGCTAAAGAAATGATGAGGAAAAAATAAAACACCTTCAGTTTTTTTTGCTGACGTAAAAAACATGTGACGTATGGATGACATATGCGCGTAAAAAGCGCTGACACACACCGTACACGGATGTCACACAGAATTGCAATGCGCGCAAAACGTTGCTTTTTTTTACGTGCGCAAAATGGTACACGCTCGTGTAAATTAGGCCATAGATTACTGATGTTTGTAAGGGGCGCAGGATCAACCCGAGATGTGCCAGACCATCGTCGCATCTCGGGCGTGTGCACCACTAAAAAAAAGCCTAGTGAAGGACTCCTTCAAATACAGAGGAGTCCCTACGCTAGGAGTTATTAGCCGTCATTCACCTACTTTCAAAAGTAGGTAAGTGTGGAACTAACTACAGGGGGGCTGTGTGTCGATTTCTACAAGGGGGCTGTGTGGTGATTTCTACAGGGGGCTCTGTGGCGATTTCTAAAGGGGTCTGTGTGGCGATTTCTACAGGGGGCTGTGTGGTGCTATCTACAAAGGGGGTGGTGCTATTTACAGGTGTGTGGCACTATCTACAGGGGCGCTGTATGACGCTATCTACAGTGGGGGCTGTTTGGCGCTATCTACAAGGGGTTGTGTGAGGCACTACCTACAGGGGGCTGTGTGGCGCTTTCTACAGCGGGCTGTGTTGCCCTATCTACAAGTGGGCTGGTGCTATCTCCAGGGTGGTGGCAATATCTACAGGGGATGCATGGCACTATCTACAGGGGGTGTGTGGCACTATCTAAAGGGGGGCTGTGTAGCGCTATCTACAAACAGCCCTGTTTGGTGCTATCTACAAGGGGGTGTTTGTGGCACTATCTACAGGGGCTATGTGGCACTATCTTATATATGCTTCTTCCCATAGTATATATGCTGCTTCCCATAGCATAAATTCTACTGCCCACAGTCTATATGCTGCTTCACATGGTATGTATGCTCCTTCCTACAGTTTATATTTTGCTTCCCATAGTATGCTGATTCCCATAGTATATATGCTGCTTCCTATAGTATATATGCTGCTTCCCATGGTATATATGCTGCTTCCCATAGTATATATGATACTCCCCACAGTATATATGCTGTTTAACGTAGTATATATGCTGCTTCCCATAGTATATATGCTGCTTCCCAAAGTATATATGCTGCTTACTAAAGTTTATATGCTTCTCCACATACTATACAGTGAAGGAAATAAGTATTTGATCCCTTGCTGATTTTGTAAGTTTGCCCACTGTCAAAGACATGAACAGTCTAGAATTTTTAGGCTAGGTTAATTTTACCAGTGAGAGATAGATTATATTTAAAAAAAAAAATGAAAATCACATTGTCAAAATTATATATATTTATTTGCATTGTGCACAGAGAAATAAGTATTTGATCCCCTACCAACCATTAAGAGTTCAGCCTCCTCCAGACCAGTTACACGCTCCAAATCAACTTGGTGCCTGCAGTAAAGACAGCTGTCTTACATGGTCACCTGTATAAAAGACTCCTGTCCACAGACTCAATGAATCAGTCTGACTCTAACCTCTACAACATGGGCAAGACCAAAGAGCTTTCTAAGGATGTCAGGGACAAGATCATAGACCTGCACAAGGCTGGAATGGGCTACAAAACCATACGTAAGATGCTGGGTGAGAAGGAGACAACTGTTGGTGCAATAGTAAGAAAATGGAAGACATACAAAATAACTGTCAATTGACATCGATCTGAGGCTCCATGCAAAATCTCACCTCGTGGGGTATCCTTGATCCTGGGGAAGGTGAGAGCTCAGCCGAAAACTACACGGGCAAACTTGTTAATGATCTCAAGGCAGCTGGGACCACAGTCACCAAGAAAGCCATTGGTAACACATTACGCCGTAATGGATTAAAATCCTGCAGTGCCCGCAAGGTCCCCCTGCTCAAGAAGGCACATGTACAGGCCCGTCTGAAGTTTGCAAATGAAAATCTGGATGATTCTGAGAGTGATTGGGAGAAGGTGCTGTGGTCAGATGAGACTAAAATTGAGCTCTTTGGCATTAACTCAACTCGTCGTGTTTGGAGGAAGAGAAATGCTGCCTATGACTCAAAGAACACCGTCCCCACCCTCAAGCATGGAGGTGGAAACATTATGTTTTGGGGGTGTTTCTCTGCTAAGGGCACAGGACTACTTCACCGCATCAATGGGAGAATGGATGGAGCCATGTACCGTCAAATCCTGAGTGACAACCTCCTTCCCTCCACCAGGACATTAAAAATGGCTCGTGGCCGGGTCTTCCAGCACGACAATGACCTGAAACATACAGCCAAGGCAACAAAGGAGTGGCTCAAAAATAAGCACATTAAGGTCATGGAGTGGCCTAGCCAGTCTCCAGACCTTAATCCCATCGAAAACTTATGGAGGGAGCTGAAGATCCGAGTTAACAAGTGACAGCCTCGAAATCTTAATGATTTACAGATGATCTGCAAAGAGGAGTGGGCCAAAATTCCATCTAACATGTGTGCAAACCTCATCATCAACTACAAAAAACGTCTGACTGCTGTGCTTACCAACAAGGGTTTTGCCACCAAGTATTAAGTCTTGTTTGCCAAAGGGATCAAATAATTATTTCTCTGTGCACAATGCAAATAAATATATATAATTTTGACTATGTGATTTTATGTTTTTTTTTTAATATAATCTATCTCTCACTGGTAAAATTAACCTAGCCTAAAAATTCTAGACTGTTCATGTCTTTGACAGTGGGCAAACTTACAAAATCAGCAAGGGATCAAATACTTATTTCCTTCACTGTATATGCTGCTTCCCATAGTATATATTCTCCTTCCCATGCTATATA
This sequence comes from Rhinoderma darwinii, assembly GCF_050947455.1. Taxonomy (NCBI): domain Eukaryota; kingdom Metazoa; phylum Chordata; class Amphibia; order Anura; family Rhinodermatidae; genus Rhinoderma; species Rhinoderma darwinii. The sequence goes on along the minus strand of NC_134690.1, from coordinate 35,014,838 downwards.
TGCTGCTTCCAATAGTATATATGCTCCTTCCCATAGTATATATGCTACTCCCCACAATATATATGCTGCTTCCCATAGTTTATATTTTGCTTCACATAGTATCATATGCTACTTTCTTAAAATGTATGCTACCCCCATAGTATATTTGCTTCTTCCTATAGTATATATGCTGCTTCTAATGGTATATTTTCTGCTTCCCATAGTATGTAAACTGTTAGGAAACGTCTTTTCCTTTATGATCGCCATGACTACTAGTCTAGCTTCTGGGCGGTTCTGTTTTAACTTCCTGAGCCTATCCCACTTCTCTGTCTTTCTGCCTGTCAGGTCTAAGCGTGGAGTATTTATACCTGGCTTCCTCCGCTTTTTCTTTGCTTGTGAATTTCCTGTTTTTCCTGTGTTTGATCGGGCTACTGACTATCCCCTGTACCTTTTGGCTTTTGACTTCCTGGAACTGGACCTCGGCTTGTCTCTGGATTAACCTTTGCTTTCTTTCTGATCTAGGCTGGTTCTGACCTCTTCTATTCCTGATATCCCCTAGCTTTGTGATTTGGACTTTCTGTTTACCCTCGGGCTGTCTTGTTACCTGTTCTAGAATTGCCTGCATTGCACCTCTTATCCAACACAGACATCTGTTAAAGCAACCTGGCTTCTATGCAGAAAAAAATATCCTGCCTTGCGGTGGGCACTGGCAAAAACCATAGAGTAGCCTTAGACTCTGCTGATGAGAGTTGTGACGGATTTGCGGTTGCGGATTTACTTGCACGCTTGTTCCAGACAGTTTCCAGCAGCCTTTGGGGAATCGCTCACCTAGCAATTCCATAAACTATCAATCTGGAAATCGCTCAATTAGTGGTTCCACAACATATACTGCAACCCATAGTATATATGCTACTTCCCATAGTATACATGCGGCTTCCCATAGTGTATGTGTTGCTTCCCATAGTGTATATGTTGCTTCCCATAGTATATATGCTGCTTCTCATAGTGTATATGCTGCTCCCCATAGTCAGGGGCGTAGCTAGGGGGGCAGGCGGAACATGTGCCCTTGGCGCAACTAGGATGCAGGCAAAGGGGGGCACCGCAGAGCAGCAATATCAAAACATCTGATCACCGCTGATAGGCCCTGATAGAGTCCCAGCGCAGGATGGCGTGATGACGTCACTGGATCACGCCGGCCTACGCAAGGGTCCGGAATTCGCATGGAGCCGGAACAAGACTAGGTAAGCTGTGTGGCACCATCTACAAGGGAGGGCTGTGTACAATCATCTACAAGGTGGCCTGTGTGGCTCCATCTGCAGGGAGGCTACGTGGCACCATCTACAAGGGAGGGCTGTGTGGCATCATCTACAAGGGGGCTGTGTGGCACCATCTACAAGGGAGAGCTGTGTGCAATCATCTACAAGGGACCTGTGTGGCACCATCTGCAGGGAGGCTACGTGGCACCATCTACAAGGGAGGGCAATGTGGCATCATCCTACAAGGGGGCTGTGTGGCACCATGTACAAGGGAGGGCTGTGTGGCATCATCTACAAGGGTTCTGTGTGGCACCATCTACAAGGGAAGTCTTTGTGGCATCATCTACAAGGGGGGCTTTGTGGCACCATCTGCAGGGAGGCAATGTGGCGTCATCTACAAGGGAGGGCTGTGTGCAATATCTACAAGGGGGGCTGTGTGTGGTGCTATCTGCAAGGGGAGGCTGTGTGTGGCACTATCTATAAGTGGAGTTGTGTGTGTCGCTATCTACAAGAGGGGGGCTGTGTGGCGCTATCTACAAGAGGGGGGCTGTGTGTGGCACTACACCGCGTTCCAAATTATTATGCAAATTTTATTTTTCGCTGATTTTCCTAAATAGTCAATGCAAATGACAGTCAGTATAATCTTCAAGCCATCAACCATTGGATTATAATGCAAATTTTATTGAACAAATCTCCTAATGATAACAGATTTTTTTTTTAGAAGTAAAAAACTAAAAATGCACTGTTTCAAATTATTATGCACAACAGAGATCAAAACATTTTAAAGGTTGTAAAGAGTACTAAAATGGTAATTTGTTGAATTTGCAGCATCAGGAGGTCATATTTACAGAAATCAAAAGCTCTTTCAATCAAAAAAAACTTAACAGGCCAAGTTACATGTTAACATAGGATTGATATCACCTTCACAATTCTTGCATTCATTGAATTTGTGAGTATTTGGACAGTTTCTGCTTGAATTTCTTTACAGGATGTCAGAATAACCTCCCAGGGCTTCTGTTTTGATGTGAACTGCCTCCCACCCTCATAGATATTTTGCTTGAGGATGCTCCAAATGTTCTCAATAGGGTTGAGGTCAGGGGAACATGGGGGCCACACCATGAGTTTCTCGCCTTTTTTGCCCATAGCAGCCAATGACACAGAGGTATTCTTTGCAGCATGAGATGGTGCATTGTCATGCATGAAGATAATTTTGCTACGGAAGGCACGGTTCTTCTTTTTGTACCACGGAAGAAAGTGGTCAGTCATAAACTCTGCGTGCTTTGCAGACGTAATTTTCACACCGTGACTGACCCTAAAGGGGCCTACCAGCTCTCTCCCCATGATTCCAGCCCAAAACATCACTCCGCCACCTCCTTGCTGACGTCGCAGCCTTGTTGGGACATGGTGGCCATTCACCAACCATCCACTACTCAATCCATCTGGACCATCCAGGGTTGCACGGCACTCATCAGTAAACAACACGGTTTAACTCGTTAGTGACCGGCCCATAGTCTTTTTACGTCGGTCACTAACGGGCCTTATTCCGATGCCATAGACTTTTTACGTCGCGGCATCGGAATAAGTAAACAGAGCAGGGAGCTGTCAAATCTCCCTGTCCCAGCTGTCAGATAAGATCGCCAAGTGTCTGTGTCTCCCATGGCAGCCGGGGGCCTTAAGAAAGGCCAGTGTAAAGGATCTGCCAGGCACTACGTCTGTGGATACTCCCAGGATTAATCAGTCGACACCTGAGGCCAGACCTCTTAGACTGACACCGGCTCCCACCAATCAGGGTGGCAGGCTCAGGAGTGGGAGAGCCTATCGCGGCCTGGTCAGTCGGAGTTAGCTCCGCCCCCTGTCCATTTATAACTGCCGTTTTCTCTTCCTCATTGCTTGTTATTCTTCTGGGATTCCAGGCCCCACTGCTGCCTTGCTCCAGCCTGCTTCTGCCGTGCTTCTGCCTTGCTTCAGTTCCCGCTTATCCTGCTACGCTCTGCCCCTGGCTTGCTTCCTGCTCCGTGCTCTGCGTTTGTATACTCCACTACATCCTGATCCTGACTGGCTCGTTCACTACTCCGTTTCCTCACGGTGTTCCGTGGGCTACTGCCCCTTCCCTTGCTTGTTCCCTGTTTGTATCCCCTTGCACTTAGTCAGCGTAGGGACCGCCACCAAGTTGTACCCCATCGCCTAGGGCGGGTCGTTGCAAGTAGGCAGGGACAGGGCGGTGGGTAGATTAGGGCTCACTTGTTCCCTTCACCTCCTTCCTGCCATAACATAATAACAAGCCCATACCTAGTCTACCATTTCTCCTACGCTGACGCTATCATGGACCCCCTTGAGACCCTGACGCAGCAGATGCAGGGCCTCTCCCTACAGGTCCAGGCCCTGGCTCAGAGGGTCAACCAGCCTGACGCTGCCATAGTAGTACCCCTCACCTCACCTCTAGAACCCGACCTCAAGTTACCTGACCGGTTCTCAGGGGACCGTAAGACTTTTCTCTCCTTCCGGGAGAGTTGCAGACTTTACTTCCGTCTAAAACCTCACTCCTCAGGTTCCGAGAACCAGCGGGTGGGTATCATTATATCCCGACTCCAGGAAGGGCCCCAAGAGTGGGCCTTCTCCTTGGCTCCTGAAGCCCCTGAACTTTCCTCCGTCGATCGTTTTTTCTCTGCCCTCTGACTCATTTACGACGAGACTGACAGGACTGCCTTAGCCGAGAGTCAGCTGGTGACCTTACGTCAGGGTAGGAGACCTGTTGAGGAATACTGTTCTGATTTTAGAAAGTGGTGCGTAGCTTCTCGGTGGAACGACCCGGCCCTAAGGTGCCAGTTTAGGTTAGGATTATCTGACGCCCTGAAGGATCTGCTTGTTAGCTACCCCTCTTCTGACTCCCTAGACCAGGTTATGGCCCTAGCAGTACGACTTGACCGACGTCTCAGGGAACGTCAGCTTGAATGTTTCAATGTTTTCCCCTCTGACTTCCCTGCGATTCCCACCGAGGTCCCGTCTCCTCGCTCTTCCACGGAAGACTCGGAGGTACCTATGCAACTCGGGGCCTCCATGTCCCCTTGACAACATAGAGAGTTCCGCAGGAAGAATGGTCTCTGCTTCTATTGTGGGGGTGACAAGCATCTACTGAACACCTGTCCCAGGCGCAAGAATAAGCAGCCGGAAAACTTCCGCGCCTAAGTGATCATCGGGGAGGTCACTTGGGCGCACAGGTATTTCCCGTTAATATGAAACGCAATAAAATTTTGCTTCCCTTTCAGGTCTCGTTTGCTGGCCGGTCTGCCACTGGCAGTGCCTTCGTGGATTCTGGCTCATCTGCTAATATCATGTCTGTGGAATTTGCTATGTCTCTAAAAATGCCTTTTATTGATTTGCCTTATCCTGTTCCGGTAGTGGGTATCGACTCCACTCCTCTTGCTAATGGTTATTTTACTCAGCATACTCCTTTTTTTGAACTCCTTGTTGGCTCCATGCATTTGGAGCAGTGCTCTGTACTGGTGATGCAGGGATTATCGTCCGATCTGGTATTAGGTCTTCCCTGGTTGCAGCTGCATAATCCCACGTTTGATTGGAATACTGGGGATCTCACCAAATGGGGTAGTGAATGCCTGACGTCATGTCTTTCAGTTAACTCTATTTCTCCCCGTGAGGAGGTAAACACGCTACCTGAGTTTGTTCAGGACTTCGCTGATGTGTTTTCTAAGGAGGCCTCCGAGGTGTTGCCCCCTCATAGAGATTACGATTGCGCCATCGATTTGGTACCTGGTGCTAAGCTTCCTAAGGGTAGGATATTTAATCTTTCATGTCCTGAACGTGAAGCTATGAGGGAGTATATCCAAGAATGCCTGGCCAAGGGTTTCATTCGCCCCTCGACTTCTCCTGTAGGTGCTGGCTTCTTCTTTGTGGGGAAGAAGGATGGTGGTCTTAGGCCGTGCATTGACTATCGGAACTTGAATAAGGTCACAGTAAGGAACCAGTATCCCCTTCCTTTGATTCCGGATCTTTTTAATCAGGTTCAGGGGGCCCAATGGTTCTCTAAGTTCGATCTACGGGGGGCATATAACCTTATCCGCATCAAAGAGGGGGATGAGTGGAAGACTGCGTTCAACACGCCCGAAGGTCATTTCGAATACCTGGTCATGCCCTTTGGGTTGTGTAATGCCCCTGCCGTCTTCCAGAATTTTATTAATGAAATTCTGAGAGATTACCTGGGAAATTTTCTTGTAGTGTACCTTGATGACATACTGGTGTTTTCCAAGGACTGGTCCTCCCACGTGGAGCATGTCAGGAAGGTCCTCCAGGTCCTCCGGGAAAATAATCTGTTTGCGAAAACCGAAAAATGTGTGTTTGGGGTATAGGAGATACCATTTTTGGGTCAAATCCTCACTCCTCATGAATTCCGCATGGACCCTGCCAAGGTTCAGGCTGTGGCGGAATGGGTCCAACCTGCCTCCCTGAAGGCGCTACAGTGTTTTTTGGGGTTCGCTAACTATTACAGGAGATTTATTGCCAACTTCTCGGTCGTCGCTAAGCCTCTTACGGACCTCACTCGCAAGGGTGCTGATGTCCTCCACTGGCCTCCTGAGGCCGTCCAGGCTTTTGAGACCCTCAAGAAGTGCTTTATCTCGGCCCCCGTGCTGGTTCAGCCCAACCAAAGGGAGCCATTTATTGTGGAGGTTGACGCGTCCGAGGTGGGAGTGGGGGCCGTCTTGTCCCAGGGTACCAGCTCCCTCACCCACCTCCGCCCCTGTGCTTACTTCTCTAGGAAGTTTTCGCCCACGGAGAGTAACTATGATATTGGCAACCGAAAACTTTTAGCCATTAAATGGGCTTTTGAAGAGTGGCGTCACTTCCTGGAGGGGGCCAGACACCAGGTAACTGTCCTTACTGACCACAAGAATCTGGTTTTCCTAGAATCTGCCCGGAGGCTTAATCCTAGACAAGCTCGATGGGCGCTATTCTTTACCAGATTTAACTTATTGGTTACCTATAGGGCTGGGTCCAAAAATATTAAGGCTGATGCACTGTCACGTAGTTTCATGGCCAATCCTCCTTCTGAGGAGGATCCTGCTTGTATTTTACCCCCTGGTATAATCGTTTCTGCCACTGATTCTGATTTAGCCTCTGACATTGCGGCTGATCAAGGTTCAGCTCCCGGAAACCTCCCTGGGGACAAGCTGTTTGTCCCCCTGCAATACCGGCTAAGGGTACTCAGGGAAAACCATGACTCCGCACTATCTGGTCATCCTGGCATCTTGGGTACCAAACACCTCATTACCAGAAACTATTGGTGGCCTGGGTTGCCTAAAGACGTTAGGGCTTACGTCGCCGCTTGTGAGGTTTGTGCTAGGTCCAAGACCCCTAGGTCCCGACCTGCGGGCTTACTACGTTCTTTGCCCATTCCCCAGAGACCTTGGACCCATATCTCCATGGATTTTATCACCGATTTGCCTCCATCTCAGGGCAAGTCGGTGGTGTGGGTGGTAGTAGACCGCTTCAGCAAGATGTGCCACTTTGTGCCCCTTAAGAAACGACCTAACGTCAAGAAGTTTGTTTGTTAAACACATTTTGCGTCTCCATGGGGCCCCAGTCAATATCGTTTCTGACAGAGGGGTACAATTTGTTTCCTTATTTTGGAGAGCTTTTTGTAAAAAGTTGGAGATTGATCTGTCCTTCTCCTCCGCCTTCCATCCCGAAACTAATGGCCAAACGGAAAGGACTAATCAATCCCTGGAACAATATTTAAGGTGTTTCATCTCTGACTGTCAATTTGATTGGGTCTCATTCCTTCCCCTCGCCGAATTTTCCCTGAATAACCGGGTCAGTAACTCGTCAGGGGTCTCCCCGTTTTTCTGTAATTTCGGGTTTAATCCAAGGTTCTCGTCCGTTTCTCCTGGTTGTTCCAATAATCCCGAGGTAGAGGACGTTCATCGGGAACTGTGCACAGTCTGGGCCCAGGTTCAGAAGAACCTAGAGGCGTCCCAGAGCGTACAAAAGATTCAGGCTGATAGAAGACGTTCTGCTAACCCCCGGTTTGTCGTCGGGGATCTGGTGTGGTTGTCGTCTAGGAACTTGCGCCTTAAGGTCCCGTCCAGGAAGTTTGCTCCCCGATTTATTGGGCCTTATAAGGTCATTGAAGTCCTCAACCCTGTATCCTTCCGTCTGGAGCTGCCCCCATCAATTCGCATACACGACGTCTTTCATGCCTCCCTCCTTAAACGCTGCTCCCCATCCTGGTCCCCCTCGAGGAAACCTCCTGTTCCCGTTCTCACCCCTGAGGGGGTGGAATTCGAGGTGGCCAAGATTGTGGACAGTAGGATGATCCAGGGCTCCCTCCAGTACCTGGTCCATTGGAGAGGATACGGGCCGGAGGAGAGGACTTGGGTACCTGCTCGAGATGTTCACGCTGGGGTATTGGTCAGGAGGTTCCACCTTCTCTTCCCCACTCAACCGGGTCCTCTTAGTAAGGGTCCGGTGGCCCCTCATAAAAGGGGGAGTACTGTAAAGGATCTGCCAGGCACTACGTCTGTGGATACTCCCAGGATTAATCAGTCGACACCTGAGGCCAGACCTCTTAGACTGACACCGGCTCCCACCAATCAGGGTGGCAGGCTCAGGAGTGGGAGAGCCTATCGCGGCCTGGTCAGTCGGAGTTAGCTCCGCCCCCTGTCCATTTATACCTGCCGTTTTCTCTTCCTCATTGCTTGTTATTCTTCTTGGATTCCTGGCCCCACTGCTGCCTTGCTCCAGCCTGCTTCTGTCGTTCTTCTGCCTTGCTTCAGTTCCCGCTTATCCTGCTTCGCTCTGCCCCTGGCTTGCTTCCTGCTCCGTGCTCTGCGTTTGTATACTCCACTACATCCTGATCCTGACTGGCTCGTTCACCACTCCGTTTCCTCACGGTGTTCCGTGGGCTACTGCCCCTTCCCTTGCTTGTTCCCTGTTTGTATCCCCTTGCACTTAGTCAGCGTAGGGACCGCCGCCAAGTTGTACCCCGTCGCCTAGGGCGGGTCGTTGCAAGTAGGCAGGGACAGGGCGGTGGGTAGATTAGGGCTCACTTGTTCCCTTCACCTCCTTCCTGCCATAACAGCCAGACAGACAGTAATACACTGCAATACAAAAGTAATGCAGTGTATTATAATAGCGATCGGAGGATCGCATAGTGAAGTCCCCTAGTGGGACTAGTAAAAAAGTTTTAAAAAAAAGTTTAATAAAGTTAATAAAAAAAAAATGTGAAAAAAAAAATGAAAAGCCCACTTTTTCCCCTTTACTATTAAAAAAACAAAATAAAGTTAAAAAGTTACACATATTTGGTATCGCCGCGTCCGTAACGGCCCCGACTATAAATCGATTACATCACTTAACCCGCACTGTGAACGCCGTAAAAAATTTAATTAAAAACGACTGAAAAATTGATGTTTTCTGTGAGTCCTGACTTTAAAAAAATGCGATTAAAAAGTGATCAAAAAGTCGCATTTACTCCAAAATGGTACCAATAAAAACTACAAGTCTTCCCGCAAAAAAAAAGCCCTCTTACAACTGCATCGGCGTAAAATGTTACGGCTCTTCAAATATGGAGACACAAAAACAAATAATTTTGAAAAAAAAGCCTTTTTACTGTGTAAAGGTAGTAAAACATACAAAATCTATACACATTTGGTATCGTTGCAATCGTAACAACCCGCTGAATAAACTTCTTGTGTTATTTATACCACACGGTAAACGGCGTAGATTTAGGATGCAAAAAGGAGTGGCAAAATGTCAGATTTTTTCTATCCCCCCCCCCCCAAAAAAAGTTAATAAAAGTTAATCAACAAATAATATGTACCTCAAAATGGTGCTATTAAAAAATACAACTTGTCCCGCAAAAAAACAAGACCTTATACAGCTATGTCGACACAAAAATAAAAAAGTTATAGCTCTTGGAATGCGACGATGGAAAAACTTAGAAAATAGCTTGGTCATTAAGGTCTAAAATAGGCTGGTCATTAAGGGGTTAAAAATTAGTCTTCATGTATTTCTGAGCCCACTGCAACCGTTTCTGCTTGTGAGCATTGTTTAGGGGTGGCCGAATAATAGCTTTATGCAAACCTCTGGAGGATCCTACACCTTGAGGTTCGCGGGACTCAAGAGGCACCAAATACCTGTTTGCTGCTTTGCAATGGCATTTTAGCAGCTGCTCTCCTAATCCTATTAATTTGTCTGGCAGAAACTTTCCTCATTATGCCTTTATCTGAACGAACCCGTCTGTGCTCTGAATCAGCCACAAATCTTTTCACAGTACGATGATCACGCTTAAGTTTTCTTGAAATATCCAATGTTTTCATACCTTGTCCAATGTATTGCACTATTTCACGCTTTTCGGCAGCAGAGAGATCCTTTTTCTTTCCCATATTGCTTGAAACATGTGGCCTGCTTAATAATGTGGAACGTCCTTCTTAAGTAGTTTTCCTTTGATTGGGCACACCTGGCAAACTAATTATCACAGGTGTCTGAGATTGATTACAATGATCCAAAGAGCTCTAAGACACACTACCATCCATGAGTTTAATTGAAAAACGAATAATTAAATGTTTATGACACTTAAATCCAATGTGCATAATAATTTGGAACACGGTGTATATATGCTGCTTCCCATAGTATATATATGCTGCTCCCCATATTATCATATGCTGCTGCACATACTTTAATTGCTGCTCCCCATAGTGTATATGCTTCACCCTATAGTATTACTGTAAATGCTGTTTTCCGTAGTTTATATTCTGTTTCCCTATGGTGTATTTGCTGCTTTCCTTAGTATTATATGCTGCTCTTCATAGTATATATGCAGCTATTATATGCTGCTCTCTGTAACGTCTATGGCCGCGGCCCGTTGTTCTGACTTACCCTCTGACGGCGTGAGCCATGGACATGTGAGTTCTCAGCGGCATCACCCTCCTGAGAGACGCTGGCACTCACTTCCTGGTTCAGAGACTGTCTCCCGCAGGGCGCGCTTGACCACGCGTGCACGGCCTTAAAGCGAAATCTGCAATCAGCCCAGAATGCTGCTGGACTATAAAAAGGGCTCTGCCCTCTTGATCATTGCCTGAGCGTTGTTGTATACCTAAAGTTTGTCTTGCAAATGGTCTCCTAGTGTCTTTCAGTTCCCAGTGTTACCCGTTCCTGCTGCCTGTACCCTGTATCCCGTGCCTCTGTGCCGTCTAGAGTTGAAGTCGAGTTGTGTCTTCCGCTGCATCTACTGTGTCACACCCTGCCGGGTGTCCGTCTACTGCCTGAGCCTTATCTTCAGCCTGAATTACCGCTACTGTCTAAATTGCCTCAGGTACTCTTTCTGAACTATAGACTTTGTATTGTACCTGTTTGGCCAGCTGCTATGCCGCTACGCGGTACGGCCCAGTGGGACCACACCCCGCGCCGTGACAGTACGCTCAGGCCATGGACCCCGCTGGTCAATTCAAGGGCCTGTCACCCTCACAAGCCATGCAGGCAGACCTGCAGGTTCTGCGAGCACGACAGGATCAACTTCTTGTGGCAGTAGACTCCATGGCACAACAGCTAGGGGCGCTAGCTGCTTCCTCCTCTGCTCCTGTACAATCTCCTCCAATTGATCCTCCTGGTACACCTCCTGGCAGCTCCGGTTCTGATCCTCGGTTCTTGCTGCCGTTGCCGCCTCGTTTTCATGGAGACGCAAGTAAGTGCATGGGATTTCTTAACCAGTGTCATATCCACTTCACCCTGCACGTCACAGCATTTCCTTCGGACAGAGCCAGGATCGCCTTCATTATTTCATTACTTTCCAGCAAAGCCCTGGCATGGGCGAACCCAATCTGGGAACGACAGGGACCCGAGACCAGAGACTTTGAGGGGTTCGTGCGGTTATTCCTTACGGTGTTCGAGGAGCCTAGACGAGTCTCGTTGGCAGCCACTGCTATGCTGAACCTTCGCCAGGAGGACGCCTCTGTGGGCGAATACACCATCCAGTTCCGGACCCTGGCAGGAGAACTGTCCTGGAACAATGAGGCGTTGGTAGATTCCTTCTGGCATAGCCTTTTGCCCAAGATCAAGGACGAACTTGCTGTTCGGGATCTACCATCTATCTTGGACGACCTGATTCTACTTGCTACTCGAGTGGACATAAGGCTAAGAGAGAGATCTCAAGAAGTTCGACAAGAGAGACGGCCTCCTAGACTGGCGCCCAACTTCCAGCAACCCCTCTTGCCTTCTTCTACTGCTCCACCCGAGGTTTCGATGCAGTTGGATAGGCTTAAACTGTCAGTTCAGGAAAAACAGCACACTTCTGGACTTTATTGCGGCCTCGCTGGCCATGTCGTGCGTCTGTGTCCTCAGAAGCCAAAAAACCCCAACGCCTAGGATTGGTTGGAGAGACAACCCTGGGCGATACAGCATTTAATAGAGAACTTTCCTCCAAACTGTTCATGCCTGTGACCATCGTCACTGGCGAGAAGCCCCACCCGGTCTCTGCCTACCTGATCTCTAGCTCTGCAGCCAATTTCATCTGCCAAGACCTTGTGGATCTTCTTCAGTTGCCCACTGTTCTGCTGGAAAGGCTGTTGATCGTTGCCTCGGTAGATGGACTTCTGCTGCCTGACCCAATTTTGTCTGTGACCAAGCTGTTGAGGCTTCAAGTGGGAGCTCTTCACTCTGAGCTCATCTCCCTGTTTGTCCTGCCCAAGGCCGTCAACCCCGTTTTGCTGGGTTTGCCTTGGCTCTGTCTACACGCCCCTGTCCTGGATTGGAACTCCGGAAAAGTTCTCCAGTGGGGTCCCAAGTGCCTCAACCGCTGTCTGGGGCATTTCGATCCGCCTCAGTCTCCTCCGCATCAGTCATTGGCAGGTTTGCCTCCTTGTTACTCCCTGTTCTCAGATGTCTTCAACAAGAAGGAAGCAGAGACGTTGCCACCACATCGGGCATATGATTGTCCTATCGACTTGATTCCTGATTCGTCTCCTCCTCGCGGTAGAGTATACCCTCTCTCCTTACCTGAAACGCAGTCTATGTCGGCCTACATAAAGGAAAATCTGGAGAGGGGCTTCATACGTAAATCCTCATCCCTGGCCGGAGCCGGGTTTTTCTTTGTCAAGAAAAAAGATGGATCCCTCCGACCCTGCATTGACTACCGGGGTCTCAACCAAATCATGGTGAAGAACAGATAGATACCCATTGCCTTTGATTTATGAACTGTTTGATCGCATATGGGGGGCATTTTTTTTTTTCTAAACTGGACCTGCGGGGGGCCTACAATCTAATCTGGATTCATCAGGGTGACGAGTGGAAGACTGCATTTAATACACGTGATGGGCACTACAAATACCTGGTCATGCCCGTCGGCCTGATTAACGCCCCAGCGGTGTTTCAAGAATTTGTCAATGACATTTTTCGTGATCTCCTCTGTCTGTGTTGTGGTGTATCTCGATGACATTTTGATTTTTCCCCCAGATCCTGTAACTCATCAGAGACATGTCCGCCAGTTATTGCTTCGATTAAGGGAGAATCATCTTTATGCCAAGCTGGAGAAGTGCGTATTTGAAAAAAAGTCTCTACCCTTCCTGGGCTATATCATCTCCGACAAGGGCCTCAAAATGGAGCCTGAGAAGGTAAAGTCTGTCCTGGAATGGCTACGCCCCCAAGGCTTTAGAGCCATACAACACTTCCTGGAATTCGCCAACTTCTACCGGCTGTTCATTCCCAACTTCTCTTCACTGACAGATCCCATCTCTACCCTCACCAAAAAGGGCATGAATGCCAAGGTTTGGACTCCGGAAGCAGAAACCACATTCAAAACCTTAAAACAGGCCTTCACGCCAGTCTCTATTCTTCATCACCCTGATGTATCCCTACAGTTTACGTTAGAGGTGGACGCTTCCTCTGTTGGTGCTGGTGCACTTTTGTTCCAGAGAGGTTCGAAAGGCAAGACTGTGGTATTTGGCTTCTATTCTAAGCTGTTTTCTCCCGCAGAGCGCAACTACTCGATTGGGGATCGGGAGTTACTGGCCATCAAGCTGGCCCTGCAGGTGTGGTGACACCTACTAGAAGGCGCAGCTCATCCTATCCTGGTCTTCATGGACCACAAGAACCTGACCTATCTTCAGACAGCTCAACGGCTGAATCCTAGTCAAGCCAAGTGTTCGCTGTTCTTTGCTCGGTTCCGGATGGAACTCCACTACTGATCTGCCGACAAGAATGTGAGGGCCGATGCCTTGTCTAGGTCGTTTGAGACAGAGGACACTGTGGAGTCCCCACAGAATATTATTGATCCTTCCTGCATCTTCTCTATTAACCCTCTGCAATTTATAGATATTCCTACGGGTAGGACTTTTGTACGTCTGGGAATCCTTCGCTGGGGTCACAGTTCCAAGCTGGCTGGTCACGCGGGTGCCCGTAAGACCCGAGACCTAATTGCCCATCAGTTCTGGTGGCCCACGCTGCCCAAAGATGTCATGGACTTTGTCTCCTCCTGTACGATATGCGCAGCAAATAAAGTTGCCCACTCCAGACCAGCTGGTCTGCTCCAACCACTGCCTGTGCCCGATGCCCTCTGGCAACATATTGCAATTGACCTTGTCACAGATCTGCCTCTCTCTGCTGGATGCAGTGTGGTCTGGGTGGTGGTGGATCGATTTTCCAAAATGGCTAATTTTGTTCCCCTGACTGGCCTGCCTTCTGCTGCTCGACTGGCCGATCTCTTCGTTCAACACATCTTTCGTCTGCACGGCTTGCCTATGCATATTGTCTTGGATCGAGGGGTCCAGTTCACCTCGAAGTTCTGGAGAGCACTCTGCGGTCTCCTCGGTGTAAAGTTGGACTTCTCCTCGGCCTACCATCCCCAGTCCAATGGTCAAGTCGAGAGGGTTAACCAGATTATGGAGAACTATCTGCGGCACTTTGTCTCCAGGCGGCATGATGACTGGGTGCAGCTGCTCCTATACTAACCATTCTAGTGAGTCCACCACCTCCAGTCCATTCTTCATCTTCTACGGCCAACATCCTCGAATACCTCTTCCTGTCTCTACTATGTCCCAGGTGCCTGCAGCTGACTCTACCGTCAGAGACTTTCTGCAGATATGGCAACAGACCCGATCTTCTGTTCTGCTGGCTGTGGATCTTTCAGGAATATCCGGCTGAGGGTGCCGTCTTGCAAATTTGCTCCCAGGTTCCTCGGACCCTTCGAGATTCTGCTACAAATTAACCCTGTGTCTTACAAGCTTCGGCTGCCTCCTACCCTCAAGGTCCCTAACTCCTTCCATGTCTCCCTGCTGAAGCCCGTGGTCCTGAACCGCTTCTACAGGACTCCTAGTTTTGCAGTGGCTCCTGGAGGCTCGTCAGGGACTTTCAAGTAAGGGATATCCTGGCCACCAAGAAAGTGGGAAGAATGACGTTTTATATGGTGGATTGGAGGGGATTTGGTCCAGAAGAGAGATGTTGGGTGCCAGAGCAGAACATCGATGCCCCTTTCCTCGTGAAGAAGTTTCTCTCCCGCTCTGGTCCCAAAAAGAGGGGGCGTAAGAGGGGGGATACTGTAACGTCTATGGCCGCGGCCCGTTCTGACTTACCCTCTGACGGCCGCGGCCATGGACGTGTGAGTTCTCGGCGGCATCTCCCTCCTGACAGACGCCGGCACTCACCTGGTTCAGTTACAAGGTTCGGATATCACTAGGTAATGGTGTGGGTGCATGAGTAGGGGCCCAACCCGATCCAGTAGAGAAACGAAGTACTATGCACACCAATATGGAATTATTTATGCAAGTAAATAATTTATTTATTCGTAGCCAGTGACAGTGCGTGCGACGTTTCGGTCAAAACCTTGACCTTCCTCAGGCACTTTAGTCAATGCTGGTCCTGCGTGGCTGGCGCTGTAAGATTGGTGGGTAACCGCTGTGTGAGGCGCCTCACACAGCGGTTACCCGCCAATCTTACAGCGCCAGCCACGCAGGACCAGCATTGACTAAAGTGCCTGAGGAAGGTCAAGGTTTTGACCGAAACGTTGCACGCACTGTAACTGGCTACAAATAAATAAATTATTTACTTGGATAAATAATTCCATATTGGTGTGCATAGTACCTCACTTCCTGGTTCAGAGACTGTCTCCTGCAGGGCACGCGCACCCGCGCGTACACGGCCTTAAAGGGCCTTTGCGCGCACAATTGCAGGAAATCTGCAATCAGCCCAGAATGCTGCTGGACTATAAAAAGGGCTCTGCCGTTTTGATCATTGCCTGAACGTTGTTGTCTACCTAAAGTTCGTCTTGCAAATGGTCTTTTAGTGTCTTCCAGTTCCCAGTGTTACCCGTTCCTGCTGCCTGTACCCTGTATCCCATGCTACCGTGCCTCTGTGCTGTCTAGAGTTGAAGTCGAATTGTGTCTTCCGCTGCATCTACCATGTCACACCCCGCTGGGTGTCCATCTACTGCGGAGCCTTATCTTCAGCCTGTATCACCGCTGCTGTCTACATTGCCTCAGGTACCCTTTCTGGACTATAGACTTTGTATTGTACCTGTTTGGCCAGCTGCTATCCCGCTACGCGGTACGGCCCAGTGGATCCACACCACGCGCCTTGACACTCTCCATAGTATTATATGCTGCTCTTCATAGTATACATGCTGCTCTCCGTAGTACTATATGCTGCTCTCCATAGTATTATATGCTGCTCTCCATAGTATTATATGCTGCTCTCCATAGTATTATATGCTGCTCTCCATAGTATTATATGCTGCTCTTCATAGTATATATGCTGCTCTCCATAGTATATATGCTGCTCTCCATAGTATATATGCTGCTCTTCATAGTATATATGCTGCTCCCCATAGTATTATATGCTGCTTCCTATAGTGTATATATATATATATATATATATATATATATATATATGCGGCTTCCCATAGTATATATGCGGCTTCCCATAGTATATATGTGGCTGCCCATAGTCTATATGCTGCTTCCCATAGTCTATATGCTGCTTCCTATAGTATACACCGTGTTCCAAATTATTATTTACATTGGACTTAAGTGTCATAAACATTTAATTATTCGTTTTTCAATTAAACTCATGGATGGTATTGTGTCTTAGGGCTCTTTGGATCATTGTAATCAATCTCAGACATCTGTGATAATTAGTTTGCCAGGTGTGCCCAATCAAAGGAAAACTACTTAAAGAGGCTCTGTCACCAGATTTTGCAACCCCTATCTGCTATTGCAGCAGATAGTCGCTGCTATGTAGATTACAGTAACATTTTTATTTTTAAAAAACGAGAATTTTTGGCCAAGTTATGACCATTTTTGTATTTATGCAAATGAGGCTTGCAAAAGTCCAACTGGGCGTGTTGAAAAGTAAAAGTACAACTGGGCGTGTATTATGTGCGTACATCGGGGCGTTTTTACTTCTTTTACTAGCTGGGCGTTCTGACGAGAAGTATCATCCACTTCTCTTCAGAACGCCCAGCTTCTGGCAGATCACGCTGTGACGTCACTCACAGGCAGGGCCGCCATCAGGAATTTCAGGGCCCCCTACAGCTAAATTTTCTGGGCCCCCCTACCGTGGCACCGCCTGTTAACGGTACTCCGTCCAGCACTATATCATGGTACCCAGGGCCGCCATCAGGGGGGGTATTAGGGGTACTGATGTGAGAGGCCCGGCCAAACCTAATTGAAAGGGGGGCCCGGAAAACTGCCGCGACTTGCCTTTGGTAGAAAAAAAACAGGCCCGTTTTTTTCACCAAAAGAATGTCATGAGCTGCGGGCCCCCCTTTCAATTAGGTTTGGCCAGGCCTCTCACATCAGTACCCATAATACCCCCCCTGATGGCGGCCCTGGGTAGCATGGGGGCCGTCAAACACCGCCGCCCGTTCGACCGATCGCGCGCACCCGCAAACTCCCGCGCATGCGCTCCGGCGACCGCCTGGAACCGCGCACCGAATTTTGAGGCAGATTTTGACCTGCCCACACTATCTTGCCGCGTTTTTTTGCTGCGTTTTTTGCCCGCGGCGATTGAGGACAGCAGACAGAAAACGCAGCGAAAAATGCATTTTCTGCCTCCCATTGATTTCGATGGGAGGTCAGAGGCGGAACCGCGGCAAGAAAGGACGTGCTGCTTTTTCTTTTTTCCGCGTCTGGCTCCCATTGATTTCAGATTAAATCAAAGGGAGGCGGTTTTGGAAGTTGTTTGGTGCTGATTCTGACGCCGTGTCCGAGTCAATATCAAGGCCCAAAAACTCTGTTAACTGGGCCTTATTGTTAGGGCTTATTCAGACGAACGTGTAATACATCCGTACAACGTGCGTGATTTTCACGCGCCTCGCACGGACCTGTGTTACTCTATGGGGCCGTTCAGACTGTCAGTGATTTTCACGCAGCGTGTGTCCGTGTGTCCGCTGCGTAAAACTCACAACATGTCCGATATTTGTGCATTGTTCGTGCATCACGCACCCATTGAAGTCAATGGGTGGGTGAAAATCACGCCCAGCACTTCCGCAGCAGTATAAACTATGAATGAAAACAGAAAAGCACCACGTGCTACAAACATACAAACAGAGTGTCATAATGATGGCGGCTGCGCGAAAATCACGCAGCCGCGCATCATACGCTGCTGACACACGGAGCTGTTATGGATCTTTTGCAAGCGCAAAATGCCACGTTTTTGCGCGCGCAAAAAGCACATGCTCGTGTGAATCCGGCCTTAGGGTAGGAACACACTAGGCATGAACGCTGCGGATTTTATGCAACACATTTTATTGTGGAAAATCCGCAGCGTATCACAGTCGCAGCAGAGCGGATGAGGTTTAAACAAATCTCATTCACACGCTGCAAAAAAAAATTTACATGCTGCGGCTTTTTGGCTTTTTAAGCCGCAGCGTGTCAATGTATTCTGTGGAATCGCCGCTCCTCTGTTGCGGAAATGCTGCGGTTCTGCCGCAAAAATCACACGAGAGAAAAAAAAAAAAAGGCACTTTTTTAAATTTATAAAAAAGTTTAGACTTGCCCCGGCCGTAGTCCTTGTGACGCGATCCTCTATTATTAGCGCAGCCCCGCCTCCTGTCATGACGTTTCATCCCATGTGACTGCTGCAGCAGTCACATGGTCTACAGCGTCATCCCAGGAGGCGGGGCTACGTTCAGATGAGAGAGACGCGTCGCCTAAACTACGGCCAGGGCAAGTCTAAACTTTTTTTTCCCTGCAGGATTCCCGCAGCGGACACGCCTCCCGAAACCTGCGCCACTATTTGGTGCGGTTTTGCTGGCAGAATTCCCTGCGGCTACCGGGGCGGATAAGCTGTGTAGTTTTACTCCGCATATCCGCCTAGTGTGTCCCTTATGATGTCGCTCCTGGAGCTGCTGCCGGTCTCTAAATAGGCAGTTGGTCCAGTAGAATTTGGAATTATTTTTTTTTGTGAACCAGCTTAAAAAAATACAAAACTTTTGTGTTAGGGCCTGTTCACATAACCGTTCGCTTGCGTTCCGGGGTTCCGTCTGAGGTTTCTGTCGGGTGAACCCCGCAACGGAAAGTGAAAGTGACAGCACAGCTTCCGTTTCCATCACCATTAGCGCAGTCGACTGCGCTATTGATTCCGTCCGAAAACCAGCCGGAATGGTGACGAACGGAAACCATTAGCGATATTTCCGTCACCATTGAGATCAATGGTGACTGAAACGGAAGCTGTGCTATCACTTTCACTTTCCGTTGCGGGGTTCACCCGACGGAAACCTCAGACGGAACCCCGGAACGGAAGTGAACGGTGATGTGAACAGGCCCTAACACAAAAGTTTTGTATTTTTTTAAGCTGGTTCACAAAAGAAAATAATTCCAAATTCCACTGGACCAATTGCCTATTTAGAGAGCGGCAGCAGCTCCAGGAGCGACATCATAAGGGACACACTAGGCGGATATGCTGAGTAAAACTACACAACTTATCTGCCCCGGTAGCCGCAGGGAATTCTGCCAGCAAAACCGCACCAAATAGTGGCGCAGGTTTGGTGAGGCTTGTCCGCTGCGGGAATCCTGCAGGGAAAAAAAAGTTTAGACTTGCCCCGGCCGTAGTTTAGGTGACGCATCTCTCTCTTCTGAACGTAGCCCCGCCTCCTGGGATGACGCTGTAGACCATGTGACCGCTGCAGCAGTCACATGGGATGAAACGTCATGACAGGAGGCGGGGCTGCGCTAAGAATAGAGGATCGCGTCACCAGAACTACGGCCGGGGGAGTCTAAACTTTATCAATTTAAAAAAGTACCTTTTTTTTTTCTCATTTGTGATTTTTGCGGCAGAACCGCAGCATTTCCGCAACAGAGGAGCAGCGATTCCACAGAATACATTGAATCGCTGCGGCTTAAAAAGCCACACTGCAGGTCCATTATTTTTGCAGCGTGTGGATGAGATTTGTTCTAATCTCATCCACTCTGCTGCGACTGTGATACGCTGCGGATTTTCCACAATAAAATGTGTTGCATAAAATCCGCAGTGTTCATGCCTAGTGTGTTCCTACCCTAAGGCCGGATTTACACGAGCGTGTGCTTTTTGCACGCGCAAAAAACGTGGCGTTTTGCGCTTGCAAAAGGTCCATAACCGCTCCGTGTGTCAGCAGCGTATGATGCGCGGCTGCGTGATTTTCGCGCAGCCGCCATCATTATGACACTCTGTTTGTATGTTTGTAGCACGTGGTGCATTTCTGTTTTCATTCATAGTTTATACGGCTGCGGAAGTGCTGGGCGTGATTTTCACGCACCCATTGACTTCAATGGGTGCGTGATGCGCGAACAATGCACAAATATCGGACATGTCGTGAGTTTTACGCAGCGGACACACGGACACACGCTGCATGAAAATCACTGACAGTCTGCACGGCCCCATAGAGTAACACAGGTCCGTGCGAGGCGCATGAAACTCACGCACGTTGCACGGATGTATTACACGTTCGTCTGAATAAGCCCTAACAATAAGGCACAGTTAACAGAGTTTTTGGGCCTTGATATTGACTCGGACGCTGCGTCAGAATCAGCACCAAAAAACTTCCAAAACCGCCTCCCATTGATTTAATCTGAAATCAATGGGAGCCAGTCGCGGAAAAAAGAAAAAGCAGCACGTCATTTCTTGCCGCGGTTCCGCCTCTGACCTCCCATCGAAATCAATGGGAGGCAGAAAATGCATTTTTCGCTGCGTTTTTTGTCTGCAGGCCTCAATCGCAGCGGGCAAAAAACGCAGCAAAAAAACGCGGCAAGATAGTGTGGGCAGGTCAAAATCTGCCTCAAAATTCTTTAAGGAATTTTGAGGCAGATTTTTTTTTGCCTGCAAAATACTGTGTGAACAGGGCCATAAATGATCAGCACTTTGAGATAATTTACTCACTGTGTCAGAAGAGCTGCTCCCACTCCAGTCCTCTTCCGGCGATGTCTTCCAGGCGAGGTCTTCGGTCCAGACGTCCAGTCCTTCACCTCCAGCCAGGCTCCAGGTAAGTTTTGTCCATGTGTGTCCGCGGCTGCGCGCGCTTCGTTCGCGGGTGCGCGCGCGGCCGATCGCGGGTGCGCGCGCGGGTGCGCGCTCGGGAGTTTCCTTGGGCGCGCGATCGGGTGCGCGCGCGCGGGCGGACGGTTTGACAGCCCCCCATGACGAGGGGAGGGGGCCCGCAGCAGCAGCAGCAGCTCACGACATTCTTTTAGTGAAAAAAACGGGCCCCATTGCAGGGGCCCGTTTT
Source organism: Rhinoderma darwinii (assembly GCF_050947455.1). NCBI lineage: Eukaryota > Metazoa > Chordata > Amphibia > Anura > Rhinodermatidae > Rhinoderma > Rhinoderma darwinii. The sequence goes on along the minus strand of NC_134690.1, from coordinate 34,993,904 downwards.
TTCCTACCAAAAGAATGTCGCGGCAGTTGCCGGGCCCCCCTTTCAATTAGGTTTGGCCGGGCCCCTCACACCACTACCCCTAATACCCCCCTGATGGCGGCCCTGCTCACAGGTCCTGCATCGTGTCAGATGAGCGAGGACACATCGGCACCAGAGGCTACAGATGATTCTGCAGCAGCATCGGCGTTTGCAGGTAATTCGATGTAGCTACTTACCTGCAAACGCCGATGCTGCTGCAGAATCAACTGTAGCCTCTGTGCCGATGTGTCCTCGCTCGTCTGACACGATGCAGGACCTGGAGCGTGATCTGCCAGAAGCTGGGCGTTCTGAAGAGAAGTGGATGATACTTCTCGTCAGAACGCCCAGCTAGTAAAAGAAGTAAAAACGCCCCGATGTACGCACATAATACACGCCCAGTTGTACTTTTACTTTTCAACACGCCCAGTTGTACTTTTGCAAGCCGCATTTGCATAAATACAAAAATGGTCATAACTTGGCCAAAAATGCTCGCTTTTAAAAAATAAAAACGTTACTGTAATCTACATTGCAGCGCCTGTCTGCTGCAATAGCAGATAGGGGTAGCAAAATCTGGTGACAGAGCCTCTTTAACCCCTTAAGGACGCAGCCTAGTTTTGGCCTTAAGGCTCAGAGCCCATTTTTCAAATCTGACATATTTCACTTTATGTGGTAATAACGTCGGAATGCTTAAACCTATCCAAGCGATTCTGAGATTGTTTTCTCGTGACACTTTGGGCTTCATGTTCGTGGTAAAATTTGGTCGATATATTCAGTCTTTATTTGTGAAAAATTGCAAAATTTAGAGAAAATTTACAAAAAATAGCATTTTTCAGAATTTAAATGCATCTGCTTGAAAAACAGACGGTTATACCACCCAAAATAGTTACTAGTTCACATTTCCCATATGTCTACTTTAGATTGGCATCGTTTTTTGAACATTCTTTTATTTTTCTTGGACGTTACAAGGCTTAGAACATAAACAGCAATTTCTCATATTCTTAAGAAAATTTCAAAAGCCTTTTTTTGAAGGTGCCAGTTCAGTTCTGAAGTGGATTTGAGGGGCCTATGTATTAGAAACCCCCATAAAACACCCCATTTTAAAAACTAGACCCCTCAAAGTATTCAAAACAGCATATAGAAAGTTTTTTAACCCTTCAGGCATTTCACAGGAATTAAAGCAATGTGGAAATGAAATTTGCAAATTTCATTTTTTCTGCTGAATTTCAATTTTATTCAATTTTTTTTTAGTAACAGAGAAGGTTTTACCAGAGAAACACTACTAAATATGTATTGTCCAGATTCTGCAGTTTTTAGAAATGTCCCACATGTGGCTCTAGTGCGCTCGTGGACTAAAACACAAGCCCCAGAAGCAAAGAAGCACCTAGTGCATTTTGAGGCCTCTTTTTTATTAGAATATATTTTAGGCAGCATGCCAGGTTTGAAGAGGCGTTGCGGTATCAAAACAATGGAAACCCACCAGAAGTGACCCCATTTTGGAAACTACACCCCTCAAGGAATTCATTTATGGTTTTTGTTATCATTTTGACCGCACAGGTTTTTCACAGCACCTATTTGAATTGGGCTGTGAAATGAAAAAAATTATATTTTTTCCAAGAAGATGTCATTTTTGATCAAAATTTCTTATTTTCACAGGGAACAACATACCCCATTTTGTTGCCCAATTTGTCCTTAGTGCGGCAATACCCCATTTGTGGTGATAAACTGCCGTTTGGGCCCATGGGAGGGCTCAGACGGAAAGGAGCGCTATGTGTTTGTTGGAGTCCAGATTTTGCTGGATTGGTTTTCGGGTGCCATGTTGCATTTGCAGAGCCCCAGAGGTATCAAAGCAATGGAAACCCACCAAAAGTGACCCCATTTTGGAAACTACACCCCTCAAGGAATTCATTTATGGTTTTTTTTATCATTTTGACCGCACAGTTTTTTCACAGCACCTATTTGAATTGGGCTGTGAAATGAAAAAAATGATATTTTTTCCAATAAGATGTCATTTTTGATAAAAATTTCTTATTTTCACAAGGAACAACATACCCCATTTTGTTGCCCAATTTGTCCTTAGTGCGGCAATACCCCATTTGTGGTGATAAACTGCCCTTTGGGCCCATGGGAGGGCTCAGAAGGAAAGGACCACCATTTGGCCTACTGGAGCTTTTCTGGTGCTAAGTCATGTGTGCAGAAGCCCCTGAGGTACCAGTACAGTTGAAACCCCCGAGAAGTGACCCCATTTTAAAAACTACACCCCTTAAGACATTCATCTAGAGGTGTAGTGAGCATTTTGACCCCACAGGTACTGTGTAAAAGATAATGCGCAGCAGATGGTGCAGTGTGAGATTTGCAATTTTATATATGTATATGCCATTTCAGTGTCCAATATAGTGTGCCCAGCATGCGCCACCGGAGATATACACCCCTTAAATTGTAATGTGGGTTCTCCTGGGTACGACAATACCCTACATGTGGCTGTTATCAGCTGCCTGGGCATACGGCAGGGCTCAGAAGGGAAAGATGAGGGGGGTAAGCTGTGCGGAGTGCATCAGGGTAAATTGAAAATCAAGGGATGTATGATACATTTTAAAACAATCTTTTATACAGAGCCCTGGTTTTTCGGGACACGTGTCACATTGGTATATTGTGTTCTTCCTTATCCCCCTCTTATAGCAGACTCTGCACCTCTTTTGACTCTTTCCCTTTCCACCGGTTTGGGGACCTTCTCCTGGAAAGTGTTGCCCTGGTACGATGCGCCCCCCCTTCCTGGTCCCTAAAGATTAGATCTTGAAATTCCAGGAAAGTTCCCCTCTGGCCTGCACATCGACGTAGCACATACGCATTGTACAAAGCCATCTGTATGATGTGCCCGGCCAGCTTCTTATACTACACCGCATGGCGCTGTAGGGCTTCAGGACTTGATTTGACAAGTCCATCCCTCCCATGTACCTATTGTAGTCCAGGATGCAGTCTGGTTTGGGGGTGGCCTTTCCTTCATATATCCTAAACCTGTAGGTATACCCTGATGCACTCTCGCACAGCTTATACATCTTCACGCCATACCTTGCCCTCTTACCTGGCAGGTACTGGCGGAATTGAACCCTCCCTTTAAAATGTACCAGGGACTCATCAATAGAAAAACACTTCTCGGGGGTGTATGCTTGGGAAAACCGGGCACTGGAACGGTCTAATAGGGGTCTCTGTTTATACAAACGGTCAAAACTGGGGTCATCTCGGAGTGGGCACGGCTCATTATCAGTATAATGTAAGAAGCGAAGTATTGCCTCATTTATTTATTTTTTTAGGTTCCAGTTCATTTCTGAAGTTGCTTTGAGGGGCCCATATATTAGAAACCCCTATCAAACACCCCATTTTAGAAACTAGACCCCTCAAAGTATTCACAACAGCATTTAGAAAGTTTATGAACCCTTTAGGTGTTTCACAGAAATTTAGAGCAAAGTAGAGGTGAAATTTACTCTTTTTATACCATTTTTTTTATAACACAAAAGGATTTATCAGAGAAACGCAACTCAATACTTATTGCCCAGATTCTGCAGTTTAGAGAAATATCCCACATGTTGCCCTCGGGCGGTAATGGACTGAAGCACCGGCCTCCGAAGCAAAGGAGCACCTAGCGGATTTTGAGCCCTCTTTTTTATTAGGCACCATGTCCGGTTTGAAGAGGTCTTGTGGTGCCAAAACATTGGAAACCCCCCAAAAGTGACCCCAATTTGGAAACTAGACCCCTTGAGGAATCCATTGTAGTTTTCATGGGGTGCATGCGGCTTTTTGATCAGTTTTTATTCCATTTTTAGGTGGCGTGGTGACTAATAAACAGCAATTCTACTATTGTTTTTGTATACTTTTTTTTTTACAGCGTTCACCGTGCGCTATAAATGATATATTAACTTTATTCTGCGGGGCGATACGATCACGGCGATACCAGATGTTTACAGTTTTTTTTTATGTCTTATGGCGTTTGCACAATAAAATACGTTTTGTAAACAATCATTCACTTTTTGTGTTACCTTATTCTAAGAGCCATAACGTTTTTATTTTTCAATCAATAAAGCCGTGCGAGGACTTATTTTTTGCGTAACGAACTGTATTTTCCATCAGTACCATTTTTAGGTACATGCGACTTTTTGATCTCTTTTTATTCCATTTTTTGGGAGGTGAAGTGACCAAACAATTGTGATTGTGGTACGGTTTATTAATATTTTTTTTTACGGTGTTCACCGTGCGGGATAAATAACAAAATAATTTTGTAGTTCAGGCCGTTACGGACGCGGCGATACCAATTATGTATAGTTTATTTGTTTGTTTATATATTTTTATTAATAATAAATGACTGATAAGGGAAAAAGTGGGACTTTTACTTTTATTACTTTTAAAACTTTTATTTTCTTATTTTTACACATCTTTTTTTAACTTTTTTTTTACTTTATTACTTTGTCCCACTAGGGGACATGAGGGCAGGAGGCCCTGATCGCTATTCTAATACACTGCACTACATGCGTAGTGCAGTGTATTAGAACTGTCAGCTACTCACTGACAGCAAGCATAGTGGGTCCTGACGTTGTCAGGACCCACTAGGCTTCCGTCTATGGCATAGCCGGACGCCATTGTTTGGTGTCCGGTTGCCATAGTCACCATCGCCGGCCGCTATCGCGTAGCAGGCCGGCGATGGCAGCTTAACCCCTAAAAAGCCGCGATCTCTATAGAACGCGGCTTTTAAGGGGTTAATCAGCGGGGACACAGCGATCGGTCCCCGCTGTAGGAGCTGTGACAGCTGCTGAACAAGACAGCAGCGTCACAGCTCCTGTATGTGTCGGGAGGACGGCCGAAACGGCCGTTACTCCCGAGACGTACTATTACGGCATGGAGCGCGAACGATACAGCTGCCATGACGTAATAGTACGTCAAGGAGCGGGAAGGGGTTAAGAAGGACTTTCCACATTATTAAGCAGGCCACTGGTTTCCAGCAATATGGGAAAGAAAAAGGATCTCTCTGCTGCCGAAAAGCGTGAAATAGTGCAATACCTTGGACAAGGTATGAAAACATTGGATATTTCAAGAAAACGTAAGCGTGATCATCGTACTGTGAAAAGATTTGTGGCTGATTCAGAGCACAGACGGGTTCGTTCAGATAAAGGCATAATGAGGAAAGTTTCTGACAGACAAATTAATAGGATTAGGAGAGCAGCTTCTAAAATGCCATTGCAAAGCAGCAAACAGGTATTTGAAGCTGCTGGTGCCTCTGGAGTCCCGCGACCCTCAAGGTGTAGGATCCTCCAGAGGTTTGCAATTGTGCATAAAGATATTATTAGGCCACCACTAAACAATGCTCACAAGCAGAAACGGTTGCAGTGGGCTCAGAAATACATGAAGGCTAATTTTCAAACCGTATTTTTTACTGATGAGTGCCGTGCAACCCTGGATGGTCCAGATGGATAGAGTAGTGGATGGTTGGTGAATGGCCACCATGTCCCAACAAGGCTGCGACGTCAGCAAGGAGGTGGCGGAGTCATGTTTTGGGCTGGAATCATGGGGAGAGTGCTGGTAGGCCCCTTTAGGGTCCCTGACGGTGTGAAAATGAACTCTGCAAAGTACGTAGTGTTTATGACTGACCACTTTCTTCCGTGGTACAAAAAGAAGAACCGTGCCTTCGTAGCTAAATTATCTTCATGCATGACAATGCACCATCTCATGCTGCAAAGAATACCTCTGTGTCATTGGCTGCTATGTGCATAAAAGGAGAGAAACTCATGGTGTGGTCCCCATGTTTCCATGACCTCAACCCTATTGAGAAGCTTTGGAGCATCATCAAGCAAAATATCTATGAGGGTGGGAGGCAATTCACATCAAAACAGAAGCTCTGGGAGGTTATTCTGACATCCTGCAAGATATTCAAGCAGAAACTGTCCAAATACTCACAAATTTAATGGATGCAAGAATTGTGAAGGTGATATCAAAATAGGGGTCCTATGTTAACATGTAACTTGGCCTGTTAAGTTGTTTTTGATTGAAAGAGCTTTTGATTTTTGTAAATATGACCTCCTGATGCTGCAAATTCAACAAATTACCATTTTAGTTCTCTTTACAACCTTTAAAATGTTTTGATCTCTGTTGTGCATAATAATTTGAAATTTTGAGTTTTTTACTTCTAAAAAAAAATCTGTTATCATTAGGAGATGTGTTCAATAAAATTTGCATTATACTCCAAAGGTTGATGGCTTGAAGATTATACTGACTGTCATTTGCATCGACTATTTAGGAAAATCAGCGAAAAGTAACATTTGCATAATAATTTGGTAGTGTATATGCTGCTTCACATAGTATCTATGTTTCTCCCTATAGTATTACTATAAATGCTGTTTTCCGTAGTTTATATGCTGCTGCCCAATGGTGTATTTGCTGCTTTCCTTAGTATTATATGCTCCTCTTCATAGTATATATGCTGCTCTCTATATTATTATATTCTGCTCTCCATAGTATTATTGTAATGGCTGCTGCGCCGTTCCCCAACTTCCCCACGGCCTCTGCTCCGATTCCTGCGCCCTCCATTCCCTCGTGCTCATCCCGAGCTCCACTTACCAGATCCGGACGCTCTGCTGGCCCTGGGCAGCGTCAGGTAAGTGCATCCATTACCTTCCTCCACGGCTGTCATACTCGATGTACGGCTGCAGCCACTATAGGGCGCGCGCTGACTTGTCCTTTCTTAAAGGGCCAGTGTGTGTCTTAATTCAAAGACTTTCTATTTAAGGATCCTCCTTCCTCTAATCCATGCTTGTTTAACCAAGTTTCCAGTGAGCTTCCCTGTACCCTGGTTCTCTGTTTCCGTCCCTTCTGCCTTTGTCTGGATTTCCCGTTGTGACCTCTGCCTGAACTTGACTATCCTTGCCTGCTTCCTGCCTTGACCTATTGCTATCCATACCCGTTACGACGTCTGCTGGCTATCCTGACTTCTGGCCTCACCATCTGACCGCCTCTAAACCCGCTGTGCCAAGCATTGCCCTGGGTTCCAAGCACCATCTCCCAGACAACACAGAGGATCCACAAACAAACCGGTGAGAACCATTATAGCTTGAACAAGCCATGGATCCCCTTGACACAGCCCTGCCTGACACGTCTGACATGGCTCAGGAGCTTTCTAGACAATGAGTCCGCCAAGATCAGCTTTTTCAGCTGCTGCAAAATGTGTCCACTCGTTTGAATGAACTAGCGTCTCTGGCGCCTCTGATACAGCTGCCACCACCGCAAGCTCCTGTCTACAATCCAGGACTACATTTACCTACATCTGCTCGCTATGAGGGAGACCCCAAGACCTGCAGGGGATTTGTTAATCAATGCACCATCCATTTCGAAATCATGGCGCATCATTTTTCCTCAGACCGGGCTAAGGTGGCCTACATCCTGTCTCTGCTGTCTGGCGAAACACTTTCTTGGACATCGCCCTTGTGGGAGAGAAACGACTCCATCATGTATAATATTCAGAACTTTCTCTCCACTTTTAAAAGGGTGTTTAAAGAACCGGGTCGAGCCAGCTTCCTCTCTTCTCAAGCTCCGGCAAGGAACCTCAACTGTAGGCCAATACGCCATTCAATTCCGCACCCTGGCTACTGAACTCCAGTGGAATAATGAGGCTTTGGTATCTACCTTCTTGGAGGGTCTGGCAGGCCGAATCAAGGATGATTTTGCTGGCGAGACCTTCCATCATCCTTGGTTGACTTGATTACTCTTGCTAATCGGATTGACATGCGTTTCCGTGAGAGACAACAAGAATCTGCTCGAGGCAATCGGACATCACATTTGGCACCAACTTTCCAAAGGCCTCTTCTTGCCTCATCTTCCTCTCGGTCGGATGAACCCATGCAAGTGAAGAGAACAAGACTCACGCCTGAGGAGCGCCAGAAAAGACGCAAGGAGAACTTATGTTTATATTGTGGTGGAAAAACGCACTTCCTCAGAGACTGTCCAGTGAGGCCGGAAAACTCCAACGCCTAGGGCAAGTAGGAGAGGCTACCCTAGGTGGAATACCTTCCTCTCGAAAGATGACCATACCAGCAAAACTGTCCTTTGCAGGAACCACTTTCTGCGTCCAAGCCTTTCTTGATTCCGGATCCGCTGGGAATTTTCTGTGCCAGTCCTTGGTAAATCGCTACCAAATCCCAGTGCAAAAATTAACCAAACCTTTGTCCATTGCTTCTGTGGATGGGGGGCTTCTACAGGAGACTATCTATCTTGTCACCGAGCCCATTCTCTTGTTAACAAGGGCGCTGCACCAGGAACGGATCTCCTTCTATCTTTTAAAGAACTCTCTGAACCCTCTGCTACTGGGTCTACGGTGGTTGCAGAAGCACTCTCCTGTTATTGACTGGACTGGGGGTCAAATTACCCGCTGGAGTGACTTCTGTCACCAACATTGTCTACAAGTAATTCACCCACCTATGCCTCAGCCTACAGAACCTGACTCAGCAGGACTTCCTACTCCATACAAGCTTCTCGTATGTTTTCTGTAAACAACAAGCTGAATCGCTGCCTCCTCACAGGCCATACGACCGTGCCATTGACCTGGTTCCCAACGCTATGCCTCCCAGAGGTAGAGTCTACCCTCTGTCTTTGCCCGAGCCGGAGGCCATGTCTCGGTATATCTTAGAGAATCTGGAGAGAGGATTCATCCGTAAGTCCTCCTCTCCTGCTGGCGCGGGGTTTTTCTTTGTGGGGAAAAAAGACGGCTCCCTGCGTCCTTGTATTGATTACTGTGGGTTGAATAATATCACGCTAAAGAACAAGTACCTGTTACCATTGATCTCTAAACTCTTTTACCGCCTACAGGGGGCGAGAATTTTCACCAAACTAGACCTTCGTGGAGCTTATAAACTCATCCGTATCCGCGAGGGAGACAAATGGAAAACCGCATTCAACACTCGTGATGGGCATTTTGAATACCTCGTCATGCCTTTTGGACTTTGTAATGCCCCTGCGGTTTTCCAGGCTTTTGTTAATTACATTTTTCGGGATCTGTTGTACAGCTGTGTGGTGGTATACCTAGATTACATTTTAATCTTTTCTCCCAATATTCAAACTCATCGTGTGCATGTGCGCCAAATGTTACAGCATCTGCAAGAAAATTCTCTGTTTGCCAAACTAGAGAAATGCCTCTTTGAGAAAACCAGCCTGTATTTCATTTTCGACCAGGGATTTCAAATGGATCGAGCCAAGCTATCCTCCATTCTCAACTGACCTCGTCCGAAAGGACTCAAAGCTGTCCAACGCCTGCTGGGATTCGCTAATTATTACCGCCAGTTTATTCCTCATTCCTCCTCTATGACAGCTCCTATTTCTGCACTGACCAAAAAGGGGGTTAATGCCAAAGCCTGGACCACGAAGGCCAAAGCCGCATTCCAAGCTCTTAAAATTTCCTTCTCTTCTGCTTCAGTCCTTCATAGACCGGATTCCACCAAACCCTTTGTTCTGGAGGTCGATGTTTCATCTGTGGGAGTTAGAGCTATTCTTTCACAAAAGACTTGTAGAGGGAGACTGGTGGCTTGTAGTTTTTTCTCCAAATCATTCACATCCGCAGAGAAAAATTATGGTATTGGAGATAAAGAACTTTTGGCTATTAAATTGGCCCTGGAGGAATGGAGACATTTGCTTGAAGGTGCTCGGCATCCTATCATCATCTGCACAGATCATAAGAACCTCCTATGCTTGCAGACTGCTCAACGTCTAAATTCTGGTCAAGCATGGTGGGCATTATTCTTCTCCAGATTTGATTTTCAGCTTCACTACAGACCCGCTGGAAAGAATACCAAGGCTGACGCCTTATCTCGCTGTTTTGACCTCCCAGACCAAGAGCCCAGTCCTCAGTTTATTATAGATCCAAAACGTATTATGATCACTGCTCCAGCTGAAGTGGTACACATTCCCTGAGGAAAGACCTACGTACCCCTAAACAAAGGGATTGTTTTCTTCGCTGGGGTCATGCCTCCAGGGTTTCTGGGGACCCTGGCATCAAAAAGACTCTCCATTGGATTGGACGTCAGTATTGGTGGCCTTCAATGTCCCAAGACACTAAAGACTTTGTTTCAGCCTGCTCCACCTGCTCTCAGAATAAAGTCTCCCATTTAAGACCTGCCGGCCTTTTGCATCCTCTACCCGTGCCTGACTCTCCCTGGTCGCACATTGCCATGGACTTCATCACCGATCTGCCTAGTTCTGCTGGGTGTACCGTGATCTGGGTAGTAGTGGATCGCTTTTCCAAGATGGCGCATTTTGTACCCCTCTCAGGCCTTCCGTCATCTTCCCTACTGGCAACACTGTTTATCAAGCACATCTTTCGCCTTCATGGTCTTCCTAAGCATATTGTTTCTGACAGAGGAGTACAGTTCTTATCCAAGTTCTGGAGAGCCTTGAGGTCAAACTAGACTTCTCTTCCGCTTACCATCCTCAATCCAATGGTCAAGTAGAGCGGATAAACGAAATACTTCAAAGCTTCCTCAGGAATTTAGTGTCTCCAGGACAAGGCGACTGGGCAAGTCTACTTCCATGGGCCGAATTTGCCTACAACAACCATACGGGGGAATCCACCCGCTCTTCTCCTTTATTCTTGGTGTATGGCCAGCACCCAGGAATTCCCCTACCAGTTTCTGTGCCTTCTGAGGTTCCAGCTGCTAACATGGTCCACCGTGACTTTGTGCGGCTATGGCAGAAGGCCAAGGACTCCGTCCACAAAGCCGTATCCATTTTTAAGAGAGACGAAGATAAAAAACGCAGGATACCGCTGCAGCTCTTTCCTGGGGATAAAGTCTGGCTGTCCACCCGGTACATACGTCTAAAGACCCCTTGTTACAAGCTAGCTCCTCGGTTTCTGGGTCCTTATGAGATAACAAAACAAATCAATCCAGTAACATTCAGACTTCGCCTTCCTCAGTTTCTGAAAGTCTCTAATTCCTTCCACATTTCTCTGCTGAAACCCACTATACTTAACCGATTTTCCCAAAAAGTTCCTGCCCATCCTGCTCCTGTGGCTGAAGCCGAGTTTGAGATTAAAGAGATCCTAGATGTCAAAAGAACACGGGGGAGATAATGGTACCTAGTGGACTGGAAAGATTATGGTCCTGAGGAGAGGTCATGGAAGCCCGTGGAGAATGTCAACGCCCCAGCTCTCATCAAGGACTTTGAACGAAGGTTCCCAAGCAAGCCAAAAAAGAGGGGGCGTAAAGGGGGGTACTGTAACAGCTCCCGCGCTGTTCCCTGCCTTCCCCACGGCCTCTGCCCCGGTTCCTGCGCCCTCCATTCCTTCGTACTCATCCCGAGCTCCACTTACCAGATCCGGACGCTCTGCTTGCCCTGGGCAGCGTCGGGTAAGTGCATCCCTTACCTCCCTCCGCGGCCGTCATCCTCGATGTGCGGCTGCAGCCACTAGAGGACGCGCGCACTGACTCGTCCGTTCTTAAAGGGCCAGCGCGCGCCTTAATTCAAAGACTTCCTGTTTAAGGATCCTCCTTCCTCTAATCCATGCTTGTTAAACCAAGTTTGCCGTGAGCTTCCCTGTAACCTGGTTCTCTGTTTCCATCCCTTCTGCCTTTGTCTAGATTTCCCATTGTGACCTCTGCCTGAACTTGACTATCCTTGCCTGCCGCCTGCCTTGACCCATTGCTATCCATACCCGTTACGACGTCTGCTGTCTGTCCTGACTTCTGGCCTCACCATCTGACCGCCTCTAAACCCTCTGTGCCAAGCGTTGCCCTTGGTTCCAAGCACCCTCTCCCAGACGACACAGAGGATCCACAACCAAACCGGTGAGAACCGTTATAATTATATGCTGCTCTTCATAGTATATATGCTGCTCTCCATAGTATTTTATGCTGCTTCCCATAGTATAGATGCTGCTTCCCATAGTATAGATGCTGCTTCCCATAGTATATATGCTGCTTCCCATAGTCTATATGCTGCTTCCCATAGTCTATATGCTGCTTCCTATAGTATATATATGGTGCTCTTCATAGTCTATATGCTGCTTCCTTTAGTATATATGCTGCTCTTCATAGTATATATGCTGCTCTCCATAGTATTATATGCTGCTCTTCATAGTATACATGCTGCTCTCCATAGTATACATGCTGCTCTCCATAGTATTATATGTTGCTTCCCATAGTATGTATGCGGCTTCCCATAGTATGTATGCGGCTTCCCATAGTATATATGTGGCTGCCCATAGTCTATATGCTGCTTTCCATAGTCTATATGCTGCTTCCTATAGTATATATGCTGCGCAGCATAGTCTATATACTGCTCCCCGTAGTGTATATTCTGCTTCCCATATTATATATTCTGAGCTTCATAGTATATATGATGCTTTCTATAGTATATATGTTGCTCTTCATAGTGTATATACTGCTTCCTGTAGTTTATATGCTGCTCCCACGGTATATATGCTGCTTTCTATAGTATTATATGCAGCTCTTCATAGTATATATGCTGCCCCCCATAGTATATATGCTGCTCTTCATAGTATACTGTATATACTGCTCTTCATAGTATATATACTGCTTTCCGTAGTTTATATGCTGCTCTTCATAGTATATATGCTGCTCCCATAGTATATATGCTGCTCTTCATAGTATATATACTGCTTTCCATAGTTTATATGCTGCTCACATAGTACTGTATATATGCTGCTCTTCATAGTATATATGCTGCCCCCCATAGTATATATGCTGCTCTTCATAGTATATATGCTGCTCCCATGGTATATATGCTTCTTTCCATAGTATTATATGCTGCTCTTCATAGTATATATGCTGCTCCCATAGTATATATGCTGCTCTTCATAGTATATATACTGCTCTTCATAGTATATATGCTGATCCCCGTAGTATATATGAGAATAGATGAGAATGTCATCCAGTTAGACCAGAACAAATTGCTAAAAATCATCCCGGAAGAGGTTGTTTTCAGACTGCTGAAATCTGGCGAGGGCAGTGCATCGCCCAAAGACATGACAACATCCTCATAATGCCCGTCCCGAGTGGTAAATACCGCGTACTACTCATCTCCTTCATTGATTTAGATCAAGTTATAAGCTCATTAATCCATCTTAGTAAAGATAGAGGCCCCTTGATACGGGCAAATACCTTGGAGATAAGCGGAAGCCGGCAGTCGTTTTTCATAGTGATCTTATTTAGACCAGAATAGTGAAGTCATGGACTCATGGATGATGATTTGTAACCGGATACGGCCGTGCACCGCGAATAGAGAGCCACCAATAGGGGGCATGTTCTGTAACTTCTCCTTCTAAGCTCTCTCTCCAGATATTGAGGCTGTTAGGACAAGCTGCGTGTTGCGGTTTTTAGTAGGTTGAGCAATGATTTCCCAATTTCTGTATCAATTCCTCACAGTTTTCAAGACCTCTGCTTGCCATCATTGAATATGAACCTTCAATGTTTGATTTTAATTGCAGTAGCGGTAAGCAATGAACGTTTCTATTGAATGACGGCAAGCAGAAATGTAAAAAAATATGAAGTTGATACAGAAAGTATGTTTTTTATTCTACGGATATTTGATGAAACTGGAACATTCCTTTTTATCATTGTCTAATGTTCTGATCCAGCTGACAAAGAATATAGATTTTTTTAATACAGTCCAAAAAGGACACCACACAGTTCAGTGTCATAGGGGAATCAGCGCACACAAAAAATACAAGTATTATCTAAGCTTAAAGGAGAAGTAGCCAAGAGCTGATAGGACCACAGATGCTAAACCTGGAGAATTTAATATTGCACCAACCCCCCCACCCCCGGTGTTTTTCGGACATGGATAGTGTACCCATCCTCAGATAGGACAGGGTCCCAACAGTCACAACACAGAGCCCAGAGCATCCACCAATTCCTCCATCAATGGCGAAACGAGTTGCAGCCAATGCCTAGCAATAACTTTACAGGTGTGATAGAGTATTTTAGCAATGGCTAGCTACCACATAACATCAGCAGGGATCTCTCCCACATATCCCAGTAAACCTGTCAGTGGGGTATTAGGTAAACATGTCCCATATTCTGTGTTGTCCAAATGGTTTTTACAGGTAAATCTCTGTTACCTGCAAAATATTTTCTCCACCAAGAATGAGTCAGATGATCCCGAGCCTTCACTCTCTGTTATGGCGTTGATGTTTTACAAGGCTTTTAAATAAGTTGAAAAACATCTAATAATATGAAGCGTAGTTCAATGGTGACATTAATGTGGCAGGAAGTAGCTAGCTTTTCCTCCTGCCTGGAATTGTGTAGGTATTAATATAGCTGGCAATGGTATTGAGGCAATGACTGTGGCTGGGAGTATTTATGAAAGCACTAGTGGGCTTCCTACGTACACCTCTGACACCTACAATTGCCTATACAAAAAATACACAATCACAATCTATAAAGTACAAAATAAAATAAAAAAACTTTTGAGTAGAAATGTTATACAAATTTACAATTCATGATTTAATAAAATATAATCCGACTATAATACATATAAATGAACACAATCCCTGGGAAGAATGTGATGTGGAGTGAATGTAAGATAGAATGACTCCTTAAAGGGTTTTGCATAATTTAAAAAATTCTGCATTTGGGCTCAAACTAGAAAAAATACCAGGCTGTGTAATCACAGATTCCACTCCAGCCCTCGCGTCTAGTGTGCTCCCCAGCGTTCCTGTTGCACTTCTGTGCTAACCAGACATGATCATCAGGTAACCGCAGGGGAAAGTCCAACACAGATCTCCAGATTAGAAAATCTCCAGCGATAAATACACAAGATAATTTTGCCTTGATTCCTGTCATGACCCCGCAGGACGCCAGGTTTGCTTACCTCCTGACGGCCGCAGCCATGGATCAGTGAGTGCTGGTCCCCGTCTCTTCCTCAGGAGATGCCAGCGCTCACTTCCGCTTCACTCTGCTGTGTCCCGTAGGGTGCCTGAATTAAAGACCAAATTAGCTCATAAGCACACTAAACTATAAGAAGGGCTCTGCCCCTTCCTGCATTGCCTGAGCGTTTTTGTCGTTACCCTAGTTGGTCTCTGCAAATGGTCTCCTAAGTATCTTCCAGTTCCCAGTGTTCCTGTTCCTGCTACCTGTATCCCGAGTTATGCTGCTTCAAGCGCCGTATTGAGTTGGAGTCATGCTGCGCTGAGTACTATGCCTGTCCTGCTACACCACGCCTGGTGTCTGCCTGCTGCCTAAGTCCTATCCGAGCCTATCTTCCTACTGTCTGAAGCTACCATAGGTACACCTATACGAACTATAGACTTTGACCTGTGTCCTGTTGGCCAGCTGCCATACCGTTAAGGCGGTACGGCCTAGTGGGTCCACGCACCCAACGTGACAATTCCGACAAGTGAAACGATACTTAGGAAAGGGGAATATATTAAAAAACATATTTACATTGATTGGAATTAATTTCCTCCATAGAGAATGGTTATAAAGCCGAGTGACAACCATTATGGTCATCATCAGAACTCCTCCAGGACTTTCCCGGACTCTCCCCTCTCCCCAGCCTCAAAACTCTGTATATTTACCCATCAAGCAGAAAACACATGAAGTGAAAGGTGAAAGAGAAAACAGAAGAACAGAGTTTTTAAAATATTTTTTTTTAATTTCCGCAATAATAATAATGAATTAACTAAATCCAGGTGCCAAATTTAGGAAAGGTATTGCCGCTGATGATGATTGATGTTCGGGCTCTACATGTTGTCTCGTAGCTTTGTGTTTGATGTCCTATATGCCGCCTCAAATAAAATCCTTTCTTTCCCTTTCGAGGATCCAGTAAGTCTTCGTCGACTTTTGAATGTTTGTTGATAAAAAAAGTTATATTCTGCGTTTTTCCTTTTTATAAGATGTCAAATTGCGCGTATTAAAAAGTGATGATGGTTCTTCATGGTGACCTGTAGAAGAACACATACGTTATAACCAGAAGAATATCCACACTCACACCTACTATTTATGAGGGGGTGGCTGCTTAGTATTATTATTGCACACAGATAAGACTTCTGAAAGGATGCCAGTCACACGGTTGACACATACTCACTGATGTATTGATGTTCTGGTGTCCATATCTGATGAAAATTATCGATGGTAATGTCTAGAAAAAAAGAGGAAGGAATGAGTTAAACACATTGACTGTAGTTATATACATAATACACATCCAGAATAACTGTCCCGGACTGGGGAGGGTCTCAGATACTTACTGTTCATTCTGATTCTTTGCTGCCCATATCTGAAACTGTAGATGTTATTATCTAGAAAAAGGGCAATAAATTAAGCAGATTGATTGACAGGTCACTTTCACGTGGCAGTATTTTGGTCATTATTTTCCACCAGTATTTATAAGCCAATACCAGAAGCAAAATATAAATATAAAAAGTATAATGGAAAGATTTGTAACTTCATGTTTTGGACCAACTCCTCGTTTTTGCTTATAAATACTGATACAAAATAATATATAAAAACTGCTGTGTGAATGTGGCCTTATATCCTTATAGGACATAATATACAAACAGAATACATGTCCTGGACTGGGAAATGTCCCTGACTGGGGAGAGTCTCGTATACTGACTACTGATGTTCTGATGTTTTTCTAATATTTTGCTGCACATAGCTGATAGAAATTGTTGATGTTATTGTCTAGAAAAAAAGGAAAGGAATGAGTTAAGCAAATTGTTTGACTGTAGCTATGGTATATACACATGTGGTATATGCACAATATACACATAATACACATACAGAATATAAGTCCTGGACAAGAATGGCCTGGTCTGGTGGGGGTCTCCTATACTCACCCTTTATTCCGATGTTTTTCTTCCCATGACACTTGATGTTATTGTCTAGAAAGAAGGGACAGAGTTAAGCAGATTAATTGACAGGTCATTTGTCAGTTTCACACAGCAGTATTTCGGTCAGTATTTTGCTTCAGTTTTTTTAAAGCTAAAACTAGAAACAGAATAAATAGAAAAAGTAAAATGGAAAGATTTGCACCTCTTCCAAGTTTTGAACCTACTCCTGGTTTAGGATTATAAATACTAATACAAAATAATAAGAAAGATACTGTGTAAAAGTGGCCTTATAGCTATAGACTATATCAGGATTCAAACCCAAAAACTCCTGTGTCCGAGGCAGTAGCTCTTCTCATTGAGCTATAGGGGATGTTGGACAGCTCCACTGCTGAATCTGTTGTGTCGGTTTTATTGACTTTTGCCTCTGGATTCCTTTCCTTTAATGCCTTTTAGGTCTCACTCTTTTGGCTTACTATATAAACCTGTCCCTTGCCCTTCCTGAGTGTCAGACCATTGATGTTCCTGCCTGTAGTCTAGTTCCTTTCTCTACAAACTGTAGCAGCTTATTTGTGTACCGAAATGTAATTCATCACTGACCACGTCTCTGCTTTATGCTACAACTTGTTGCTGCTTATCTGTGTACTGAACCTGGACTGTTAGGCCTAGTGCACACTTCAGTCTTTTTCTTCAGGGTGCTAGCCGTTTTTCTGACGGCTAGCACCCTGACCCATTCATTTCAATGGGGCCATGCACACTTCAGTTTTTTTTATGGTCCCGTTGCTCCGTTCCGACAAAAGTAGAGCATGTCCTACTTTGGTCCGAGATTCCGTGACCGTGAGGCCCATGCAAGTCAATGGAGCCGTCAAAAAAACTGAAGACACGCTGTCCATGTGTGACGGAGCCGTTGCCTAGCAACGGCCAGGCGGGCAGAAGTACATTACAGATATATTACACTAATCGGCAGCCACTTGTCTCTATCAATCACTGATAGAGAGAAGAGGCTGCTGATTAAAAATAAAATAAAAAGCAGTTCATACGTACCCCGGTCGTTGTCTTGGTGACGAGTCCCTCTTCCAGTCCAACCTTCCCTTATGACGCGGCAGCCTGTGATTGGCTACAGAGGCCGCTGCAGAGGTGGTCACGTGGGATGAAGCGTCATTCCTGGAGGCCGGCCTTCCGACGTCATCCAGACTTGCGTGACCGCCACTACAGCCTGTGATTGACTGCATCGGTGACATGGGATGAAACGTCATCCCAGGAGGCCGGACAGGACGAAAATGCAGGGAGTCTGGGTAAGTATGAACTGGTTTTTGTATTTTTTATTTCATAAATTGTATTTTGTGAGCGCCGAGCATTGTCATTCTTCAGCGCTAGTCACTGTCCATGGTGCTGAAAGAGTTACCGCCGATCAGTGCAGCCCATTAACTCTTTCAGCACCCTGTACAGTGACTAGCGCTGAACAACCCTGCTCTTTCAGCACCCTGGACAGTACCATGAACGGAAACACGGAGTGCACACGGAAATCACACAGCCGCTAAAACGGGCTCATGGACCCGTCAAAAACGGCCTTGAAAACGGTGATGAAAGTGTGCAGGAGGCCTAACTATTATCAACCTCCTGCCTAATCATTTTAGCCACAGGTCCCCGAACCTGCCACTGAACTTAACATATAAACTCACTACTGCTGTTTGGATGTTCTTATCTTTCGCTGCTCATATCTGCTGGACATTTTTGATGTTAATATCTAGAAAAAAAATGAAACGAATGAGTTAAATCGATCGATTAAATTATAGCTATATATACATAAATCCACCGACAAAATTCATGTCCTGGACCTGAGAATGTCCCTGTCTGGGGAGGGTCTCGTATACTCACTAATGATGTTTTGATGTTATTCTGCCCAAATCTGCTGAAAATTATTAATGTTAATGTCTAGAAAAAAAGGAAGAAATTAGTTTAACAGATTGGTCAATTTATAGCACAGGCAGAATACATGTCCTGGACTAGAGAATATCTCTTGGGCGGGTCTTATATACTCACTGTTTATTCTGATGTTTCTGAAACTGATGTTATTTTCTAGAAAAAAGGCAATGAGTTAAACAAATTGATTGACTAGGAGCTATATATATATATATATATATATATATATATATATATACATACATATATATATTACAATACAAAGACAGAATATAAGTCCTGGACTGGAGAATGTCCGTGTGCGGGGAGGGTCTCATATACTCACTGCCGATGTTCTGGTGTTCTAAAGTTTTGCTGCCAATATCAGATGGAAATCAACGATGTCATTGTCTGGAACAAAAGGGGAAAGTATGAGTTAAGCAGATTGATTGACTGTAGCTGTATACACAGACATCATATAAGTCCTGGACTGGAGAATGCCCCTGTCTGGGGAGGGTCTCATATCGTCACCATTCAAACCCAGAAACTCCTGTGTCCGAGACAGTAGCTCTTCTTATTGTACTCTAAGGGATGTTGGAGAGCTCCACTGCTGAATCTCTTGTGTAGGTTTTCTTGACTTTTGCCTATCTGGATTCCCTTTCTTTATTGTCAGATTAGTCTCACTCTTTTTGCTTACTGTATGAACCTGTCCTTGCACTTTCTGATTGTCAGACTATTGAGGTTCCTGCCTGTAGTCTAGTTCCTTTCTGTACAAACTGTAGCAGCTTATTTGTGTACCGAACTTGTATTGTTTCCTGACCAGATCTCTGCTTCATGCTACAACCTCTTGCTTCTGATATGTGAACTAAACTGATATTATTTCCTAACTACATCTCTGCCTCACGCTACAATCTGTTGCCGCTTAAGTGCGTACTAAACCTGGACTGTTACCTGAGCACTTTTGATATTATCACCCTCCTGCCTAATCTTTTCATTCACAGGTCTCCAAATCTGCCACCGACCTTGACATACAGTGAAGGAAATAAGTATTTGATCCCTTGCTGATTTTGTAAGTTTGCCCACTGTCAAAGTCATGAACAGTCTAGAATTTTTAGGCTCAATACTGATGTCCTGATTAGAGATGAGCGAACTTATCAAAAGTTCGGTTCGGCTAGTTCGCCGAATTTCACAGAAAAGTTCGGTTCGGACCGAACTAGTTCTGACCGAACCTGTCACTTACGTGCGCCGAGCATGCTACTGTCCGGGGTGCTGATAGAGTTAATGGGCTGCACTAACTCTTTCAGCAACCTTCACAGTACATGCTCGGCGCGCGGAAAATACAATTTTAATAAATGTAATAAAAAAATAAAAATTATACGTTCGTACTTACTTTCCTCCTGTCCGGCCTCCAGCGATGACGTTTCATCCCTTTCGCCGCTGCAGCCAATCACAGGCTGTAGTGGCGGTCACGCACGCCAGGATGACGCTTCATCCCACGTGACCGCCTCTGCAGCCAATCACAGGCTGCAGCGGCGACATGGATGAAACGTCATCGCTGGAGGCCGGACAGGAGGAAAGTAAGTATGAACGTATTATTATTTTTTTTGGCATGTATGTATGTATGTTGGCATGTATGTATATCTGTGCATGTATGTTGGCATGTATGTATATATGTGCATGTTTGTATGTATATTTGCATGTATATATTTGCATGTATGTATGTATTTTTGCATGTATGTTGTCATGTATGTATGTATGTTGTCATGTATGTATGTATATATGTGCATGTGTGTATGTATATATGTATGAATGTTTGCATGAATGTATGTATGTTTGCATGTATGTGTGTTTGCATGAATGTATGTTTGCATGTATGTATGTATGCATGTTTGTATGTATATTTGCATGTGTGTATATATATATGTTGTCATGTATGTATGTATGTTGTCATGTATGTATATATGTGCATGTATGTTGGCATGTATGTATATATGTGCATGTGTGTATGTATGTATATTTGCATGTATGTATGTTATGTATGTATGTATGTATATTTGCATGTATATATTTGCATGTATGTTTGCATGTATGTTGGCATGTATGTATACATGTGCATGTTTGTATGTATATTTGCATGTATATATGTTTGCATGTGTGTATGTATGTTTGCATGTATGTATGTATGTTTGCATGTATGTATGTTGTCATGTATGTTTGTATGTATGTTGTCATGTATGTATGTATATATGTGCATGTATGTATGTTTGCATGTTTTTTTTTTTGCATGTATGTTTGCATGTATGTTTATATATATATGTGCATGTATGTAATTATGTTTGCATGTATATTTGTGCATGCTTGTATATATGTATGTATGTATCTTTGCATGTTTGTTTGTATGAATGTTTTCGTGTGTGTGTATTCATGTATGTATGATAGTTTGCATGTATATATGTGTGTATGTTTGCATGTATGTATATTTGCATGTATATATGTGCATGCTTGTATGTATGTTTGTATATATGTATGTATGGCCATGTATGATACTGTCTGCTGGCGCCCTGTATCTAAGTCAACTTCACGGCAGGCTTCTATACATGGTATAACAGTCAGTATCACACATTAAACTGAATCTAAGCCGACGACATGTTTTATTTAATTTTTTTTTTTCACAGGTTTGGTGTTTGGACTACGTCGGTTTCGAGGACTACTTAGATGACGTGTTTTTTTTCTACAATAAAATGGTTAATGAGGGTTGTGTTGGGGGTGCTTTATTTCAATAAAATATTTTATCTATATCTTTGTCTTTTTCTTTTCAAATTTTATTACTACCACTTTAGTAATGGCCGCTGTCTGAGTGACAACATCCATTACTAAGGCGAGGCTTAGTGTTAGCCGGTGCAGAGGCTAACACTAACCACCATTATTACCCCGGTACCCACCACCACCAGGGGTGCCGGGAAGAGCCAGGTACGATCCAGTACCCGACCATCTGTTGTGATGGTCGGGCTCTGGGGCGGCCGCAGGCTGGTATTATGAGGCTGGGAAGGGCCAAAAACAGTGGACCTTCCCACCCTTGTAATGCTAGGCTGCTGCTGCTGTGTTGTATCTGGCTGGTTATAAAAGTGGGGGGGACCCCACGTCATTTTTTTAAATTATTTATTTAAATTTTTTTTTTTTTTAAAGACATGGGGTTCCACCCAATTTATCATAACCAGCCACATACAACACAGTGTTATTAGCCTGGGAATGGACAAAACCAGTGGCCCTTCCCACCAATGTAATGCCAGACTGCTGCGGCCTTGTATATGGCTGGTTATTAAAAATGTGGGGGACCCGTCTATTGCTAAATTTGTTAAATTCAAAAAAAAAAACGACGTGGGGGTCCCCCCCATTTTTATAACCAGCCCGATACAACACAGCAGCAGCAGCCTAGCATTACAAGGGTGGGAAGGTCCACTGATTTTGGCCCTTCCCAGCCTCATAATACCAGCCTACGGCCGCCCCAGTACCCGACCATCACAACAGATGGTCGGGTACTGGATCGTACCAAGCTCTTCCCGGCACCCCTGGTGGTGGTGGGTACCGGGGTAATAATGGGTGGTTAGTGCTAGCCTCTGCACTGGCTAACACTAAGTACCGCCTTAATAATGGACGCTGTCAATCAGCCAACTGCCATTATCTAGGCACTAATAAAGTTTAAAAAAAAAACACAAAGACAATTCTTTTTTATTGAAATAAGAAATCCCCAACAAAACCCTCGTTAACCATTTTATTAAAATTTGAAAAAACGTAGATCTACGCAGTAGTCCAACGAATCGAAGATGTAGTCCAATCGGTACATCAAAATCTGCAACAACATAAAAAACAGTTATCAATGTGAACAATAACAATACTTCTACTCACCTACACACATATATACACGCACACACAAACAAACAACCATACACAAACACACATATATACACAAACACAACAAGATATACAAACACACACACACACACACACACACACACATACATAAACAGACAAACACACACACATACATAAACAGACAAACACACACACATATACACGAACTCACACATATACAAACAAAAACACACATATCCAAACACACACACACACAGTTATACACACACATACACAAACACATATACACAAACACATATACAAACAAAAACACACATACCCAAACACACATGTACACAAACACATATACACAAACACACCCATATATACACACAAACACACACCCAGATACACACATATACACAAACACACACATATACAAAAACACACACAAACATCTACACACAAACATATACACAAATACACCCATATATACACAAACATATACACAAACGCATATACACAAACACACCCATATATACACACACACACATATACACAAACACACACATACACAAACACGGTTTCTTTTAAATGCTGCTGGGGAACCCGCTCGATCCACTATATAAGGCTGCGCTACAGTGCAGCATTTAAAAGAAACAGGATCCTGACCTGTCCATAGAGTTTAAGGCAGCACAGAGTATTTCAGGAGATGAGCATGCAGATTCAGTGCTGCTGTGAACTCTGCTCTTACCATTACGTAGCTCTCAGTCTGTTACCTCTCCTCCACTCCTGTCCTCCAGAACACCTTCACATGATTGGCAAGTCACCACGTAATGGTAAGAGCAGAGTTCATAGCAGCACAGAGTATTTCAGGAGATGAGCGTGCAGATCTTGTGCGGGGTGGTGACTTGCCAATCATGTGAAGGTGTTATTGAGGACAGGAGTGGAGGAGAGGTAACAGACTGAGCTACGTAATGGTAAGAGCAGAGTTCACAGCAGCACTGAATCTGCAAGCTCCTCTCCTGAAATACTCTGTGCTGCTGTGAACTCTGTTCTTACCATTACGTAGCTCAGTCTGTTACATCTCCTCCACTCCTGTCCTCTATAACACGTTCACATGATTGGCAAGTCACCACCACGCACAAGATCCGCATGCTCATCTCCTGAAATACTCTGTGCTGCTGTGAACTCTGCTCTTACCATTACGTGGTGACTTGCCAATCATGTGAAGGTGTTCTTGAGGACAGGAGTGGAGGAGAGGTAACAGACTGAGAGCAACGTAATGGTAAGAGCAGAGTTCACAGCAGCACTGAATCTGCACGCTCATCTCCTGAAATACTCTGTGCTGCCTTAAACTCTGTGGACAGGTCAGGATCCTGTTTTATTTAAATGCTGCACTGTAGCGTAGCCTTATATAGTGGATCGAGCGGGTTCCCTAGCAGCATTTAAAATAAACAGGATCCTGACCTGTCCACAGAGTTTAAGGCAGCACAGAGTATTTCAGGAGATGAGCACGGGCAGCCGTTCGTTTTTCCGAGCCGTGCTCCCATTATGCACACGACCGTAAAAACACCCGTTATTGCGGGTCGGAATTACGAGCCGCAATAACGGGCTCATAGACTTCTGTTACCCACGGGTACCTTTCCGTTTTCTCACGGGAAGGTGCCCGTGCCGTTAAAAAAATAGAACATGTTCTATTTTTCTATTTTACGGGCCGTGCTGCTATAATTATAATGACAGCACGGTTCGCAAAAGCGGCCGGCTGCCCGTGGCCGGCCGGCCGTGCTCGTAGTTACGAGTCGTAATTACGAGCACGGCCCGTAAAATAAAAAAATAGAACATGTTCTATCTTTTTAACGGCACGGGCACCTTCCCGTGAGAAAACGGGAAGGTACCCGTGGCTAACAGAAGTCTATGGGCCCGCTATTTCGGGTCGTAATTACGACCCGTGATAACGGGTGTTTTTATGGTCGTGTGCATGAGGCCCCGTAATGACGGGTGGCTACATGTGTGCACCCGTCATTACGGCAGCGTTGCTACTCGACGTCAGTAAGGGTATGTGCACACACACTAATTACGTCCGTAACTGACGGACGTATTTCGGCCGCAAGTACCGGACCGAACACACTGCAGGGAGCCGGGCTCCTAGCATCATACTTATGTCCTCTGTGTCATTGGCTGCTATGGGCAAAAAAGGCGAGAAACTCATGGTGTGGCCCCCATGTTCCCCTGACCTCAACCCTATTGAGATCCTTTGGAGCATCCTCAAGCAAAATATCTATGAGGGTGGGAGGCAATTCACATCAAAACAGAAGCTCTGGGAGGCTATTCTGACATCCTGCAAAGAAATTCAAGCAGAAACTGTCCAAATACTCACAAATTCAATGAATGCAAGAATTGTGAAGGTGATATCAATCCTATGTTAACATGTAACTTGGCTTGTTAAGTTTTTTTTGATTGAAAGAGCTTTTGATTTCTGTAAATATGACCTCCTGATGCTGCAAATTCAACAAATTACCATTTTAGTTCTCTTTACAACCTTTAAAATGTTTTGATCTCTGTTGTGCATAATAATTTGAAACAGTGCATTTTGAGTTTTTTACTTCTAAAAAAAAAATCTGTTATCATTAGGAGATTTGTTCAATAAAATTTGCATTATAATCCAAAGGTTGATGGCTTGAAGATTATACTGACTGTCATTTGCATCGACTATTTAGGAAAATCAGCGAAAAATAACATTTGCATAATAATTTGGAACGCGGTGTAGTGCCACACACAGCCCCCCTCTTTTAGATAGCGCCACACAGCCCCCCTCTTGTAGATAGCGACACACACAACCCCACTTATAGATAGCGCCATACACAGCCCCCCTTGTAGATAGTGTCACACACAGCCTCCCCTTGCAGATAGCACCACACACAGCCCCCCTTGTAGATATTGCACACAGCCCTCCCTTGTAGATGACGCCACATAGCCTCCCTGCAGATAGTGCCACACAGCTCCCCTTGTAGATGATGCCACACAGACTTCCCTTGTAGATGGTGCCACACAGAACCCTTGTAGATGATGCCACACAGCCCTCCCTTGTACATGGTGCCACGTAGCCTCCCTGCAGATGGTGCCACACAGGTCCCTTGTAGATGATTGCACACAGCTCTCCCTTGTAGATGGTGCCACACAGCCCCCTTGTAGATGATGCCACACAGCCCTCCCTTGTAGATGGTGCCACGTAGCCTCCCTGCAGATGGTGCCACACAGGCCACCTTGTAGATGATTGTACACAGCCCTCCCTTGTAGATGGTGCCACACAGCTTACCTAGCCTTGTTCCGGCTCCATGCGAATTCCGGACCCTTGCGTAGGCCGGCGTGATCCAGTGACGTCATCACGCCAGCCTGCGCTGGGACTCTATCAGGGCCTATCAGCGGTGATCAGATGTTTTGATATTGCTGCTCTGCGGTGCCCCCCTTTGCCTGCATCCTAGTTGCGCCAGGGGCACATGTTCCGCCTGCCCCCCTAGCTACGCCCCTGACTATGGGGAGCAGCATATACACTATGAGAAGCAGCATATATACTATGGGGAGCAACATATACACTATGGGAAGCAACATATACACTATGGGAAGCCGCATGTATACTATGGGAATTAGCATATATACTATGGGTTGCAGTTTATGTTGTGGAACCACTAATTGAGCGATTGCCAGATTGATAGTTTATGGAATTGCTAGGTGAGCGATTCCCCAAAGGCTACTGGAAACTGTCTGCAACAAGCGTGCAAGTAAATCCGCAACCGCAAATCCGTCACAACTCTCATCAGCAGAGTCTAAGGCTACTCTATGGTTTTCGCCAGTGCCCACCGCAAGGCAGGATATTTTTTTCTGCATAGAAGACAGGTTGCTTTAACAGATGTCTGTGTTGGATAAGAGGTGCAATGCAGGCAATTCTAGAACAGGTAACAAGACAGCCCGAGGGTAAACAGAAAGTCCAAATCACAAAGCTAGGGGATGTCAGGAATAGAAGAGGTCAGAACCAGCCTAGATCAGAAAGAAAGCTAAGGTTAATCCAGAGACAAGCCGAGGTCCAGTTCCAGGAAGTCAAAAGCCAAAAGGTACAGGGGATAGTCAGTAGCCCGATCAAACACAGGAAAAACAGGAAATTCACAATCAAAGAAAAAGCGGAGGAAGCCAGGTATAAATACTCCACGCTTAGACCTGACAGGAAGAAAGACAGAGAAGTGGGATAGGCTCAGGAAGTTAAAACAGAACCGCCCAGAAGCTAGACTAGTAGTCATGGCGATCATAAAGGAAAAGACGTTTCCTAACAGTTTACATACTATGGGAAGCAGAAAATATACCATTAGAAGCAGCATATATACTATAGGAAGAAGCAAATATACTATGGGGGTAGCATACATTTTAAGAAAGTAGCATATGATACTATGTGAAGCAAAATATAAACTATGGGAAGCAGCATATATATTGTGGGGAGTAGCATATATACCATGGGAAGGAGCATATATACTATGGGAAGCAGCATATATAGCATGGGAAGGAGAATATATACTATGGGAAGCAGCATATATAGTATGTGGAGAAGCATATAAACTTTAGTAAGCAGCATATATACTTTGGGAAGCAGCATATATACTATGGGAAGCAGCATATATACTACGTTAAACAGCATATATACTGTGGGGAGTAGCATATATACTATGGGAAGCAGCATATATACCATGGGAAGCAGCATATATACTATAGGAAGCAGCATATATACTATGGGAATCAGCATGTATACTATGGGAAGCAAAATATAAACTGTAGGAAGCAGCATATATACCATGTGAAGCAGAATATAGACTGTGGGCAGTAGAATCTATGCTATGGGAAGCAGCATATATACTATGGGAAGCAGCATATATACTATGGGAAGAAGCATATATAAGATAGTGCCACATAGCCCCTGTAGATAGTGCTACAAACACCCCCTTGTAGATAGCACCAAACAGGGCTGTTTGTAGATAGCGCTACACAGCCCCCCTTTAGATAGTGCCACACACCCCCTGTAGATAGTGCCACGCATCCCCTGTAGATATTGCCACCACCCTGGAGATAGCACCAGCCCACTTGTAGATAGGGCAACACAGCCCGCTGTAGAAAGCGCCACACAGCCCCCTGTAGGTAGTGGCTCACACAACCCCTTGTAGATAGCGCCAAACAGCCCCCACTGTAGATAGCGCCATACAGCGCCCCTGTAGATAGTGCCACACACCTGTAAATAGCACTACCCCCTTTGTAGATAGCACCACACAGCCCCCTGTAGAAATCGCCACACAGACCCCTTTAGAAATCGCCACACAGCCCCCCTGTAGAAATCGACACACAGCCCCCCTGTAGTTAGTTCCACACTTACCTACTTTGGAAAGTAGGTGAATGACAGCTAATAACTCCTAGCGTAGGGACTCCTCTGTATTTGAAGGAGTCCTTCACTAGGCTTTTTTTTAGTGGTGCACACGCCCGAGATGTTCTGGCACATCTCGGGTTGATCCTGCGCCCCTTACAAACATCAGTAATCTATGGCCTAATTTACACGAGCGTGTCCATCTTGCGCACGTAAAAAAAAAGCAAAGTTTTCAAAAGGCTATTTTTTTCAGGGACCAGTTCAGTTCTGAAGTGGCTTTGAGGGCCTTATATATTAGACAGTCCCCATAAATCACCCCATTTTAAAAACTGTACCCCTCAAAGTATTCAAAATAGCATTCAGAAAGTATTTTAACCCTTTAGGCATTTCACAGGAAATAAAGCAACGTAGAGGTGAAATTTACAAATGTACATTTTTTTTTAATGAAATTAATTTGTAATACATTTTTTCTGTAACACAGAAGGTTTTACGAGAGAAACGCAAATCAATACTTATTGCCCAGATTCTGCAGTTTTTATAAATATCCCACATGTGGCTCTAGTGCGGTAACGGACTGAAACACAAGCCTCCGAAGCAAAGGAGCACCTGGTGGATTTTGGGGCCTCTATTTTATTAGAATATATTTTAGGCACCATGTCAGGTTTGAAGAGGTCTTGTGGTGCCAAAACCGTGGAAACCCCCCAAAAGTGACCCCATTTTGGAAACTACACCCCTCAAGGAATTTTTCAAGAGGTATAGTGAGCATTTTTAGCACACAGGTTTTTTTGCTAAATTTATTGGAACTGGTCTGTGAAAATGAAAATCTACTTTTTTTCTGAAAAAACATACAATGTTTTAGTTTTTACAAGGAATAAAGTAGAAAAAGCACCCCAACATTTGTAAAGCAATTTCTCCTGATTACGGCAATACCCCATATGTGGTAATAAAATGCTGTTTGGGCCCACGGCACGCCTCAGAAGGGAACGAGGGCCATTTGGATTTAGGAGCGCAGATTTTGCTGGAATGGTTTTCGGTGCCATGTCGTGTTTGCAAAGCCCTGGAGGGACCATAACAGTGGAAACTCCCCAAAAGTGACCCCATTTTGGTAACTACACCCCTCAAGGAATTTTTCTAGGGGTATAGTTAGCATTTTGACCCTACACGGTTTTAGCTGAATTTATGGGAATTATGCCGTGAAATTGAAAATCTAAATTTTTTCTAATAAAATGTAAATTTAGCTTAGATTTTTTCATTTTTACAATAGATAAAGGAGAAAACACACCCCAATATTTGTAAAGCAAACTCTTCTGAGCACAGCAATACCCCATATGTGGTAATAAACTGCTGTTTGGACACATGGCGGAAGTTAGAAAGGACGGAGCGCCATTTGACTTTTGGAGCTCAAGTTTTGCTGGAATGGTTTGCGGACCCATGTCACATTTGCAAAGCCACTTAGGGGCCAAAATATTGCAAACGCGGCAAAAGTGACCCCATTTGGGAAACTATACCCCTCGTGGAATTTATCTAGCGGTATAGTGAGCATTTTGACCCCACAGTTTTTTTGATGAATTATTGGAATTATGCAGTGAAAATGAAAATCTACATTCTTTCCACTAAAATGTTGAATTTTTTTCATTTTCACAAGGAATAAAGGAGAAAAAGCTCCCGAGTACGGCAATACCCCACATGTGGTCATAAACTGCTGCTTAGATACACCACAGGGCTCAGAATGGCAGGAGTGCTACTTGGCATGTAGATTTTTGTTGATTGTTTTTTGGGCGCCATGTCGCATTTGCAGATTCCCTGAGGTACCCGTACAGTAGAAACCCCTGAGAAGTGACTCCATTTTGGAAACTATACCCCTCAGGGTAATCATCTAGGGGTGTGCTGAGCATTTTGATCCAACAGGTGTTTCCTAGATTGTATTAGAATGAGGCAGTATGAAAATGAAAATTTATTTTTTTCCCCAAAAATATGTAGTTTTGCACCCAATTATTTTTCCACAAGGGGTAATAGGAGAAAAAACAACACATAATTTGTTACCCAATTTCTCCCGAGTACGGCAATACCCCATGTGTGGCCCTAAACTGCTGTTTGAGCACATGGCAGAGCTCGGCAATACCCCATGTGTGGCCCTAAACTGCTGTTTGAGCACATGGCAGAGCTCAAAATGGAAGGAGTGCCATGTGGCTTTTAGAGCACAGATTTTGCTGGACTGGTGTATGGGTGCCATGTCGCATTTGCAGAGCGTTCTTAGGTACCAGAGTAGAGTGTAAAACCCTGAGAAGTGACCACATTTTGTAAACTACACCCCTCAAGGCGTTTATCATTTGCCTGGATATATGACAGGGCTTAGGAGTGAAAGGCGCATGTGAGACCTATTTTGGTGATTTTCGCAGCATTAGCCCACAATGGCAGGGCTCTGGGGTCAAATAGTAAAACAAACCACCAAGTAGTGACCCCCATTTTTGAAACTGCACCCCTGAAGGCATTTTATTAACGGGTGTAGTGAGCATTTTGACCACATAGTTTTTTTTTTTCTATAATAAATGAATGCTCAGTGGATGGTGCAAAATTGCAAATTTCCACAGGTATATGCCATTTTAGTGCACAATATTTTGTGCCCAGTTCATGCCACTGAAGACAAATACCTCAAACTGTTAAGCGGGTTCTCCCGGGTATGTCGATGCCATATATGTGGACATAAACTGCCCGTTGGGCACGCTGCAGGGCTCAGAAGGGAGGGAGCGCCATTTGGCTTTTGGAGCGCAGATTTTGCTTAGTGGTATTTTTGTTTGGGGTTTTGCTGGTATTTCAGTTTATTAAGTTGGGGTATATGTAATCTGTGCGGAGTACATCAGGGGCATAATAAGAGGGTATAATAATGGGGTAAATAAATAATAATTCATAGATATGTGGCCGGTGTCGCACTGATAAATGGTGCCAGATCTTATCCGCTTTTGGAACACTCTGCACATTTTGCATCGCCATATTCTGAGAGGCAGAACTTTTTTTTTTTCTCCACCGGAGCTGCGTCAGGGCTTATATGTTGCGAGACAATCTGTAGTTTTCATTGGTACCATTTTGGGGTACATGCAATTTTTTTGATCACTTTGTATTTAATTTTTTTGGGCAAGCAATGTGACCAAAAACCTGCAATTCTGATGTTTTTTATAATTTTTTTTTTACGGTGTTCGCCATGCGCTATGAATGACAATTTTACTTTATTCTGCGGGTCGGTACGATTACGGCGATACCATATGTATATAGTTTCTCTTATGCTTTGCAGCGTCTGCACAATAAAATCACTTTTGTTTCAAATTTATTTTTGGTGTCACCATATTCTGAGAGCCATAACTTTTTTATTTTTCCGTCAAAAAAGCTGTGGTTGGGCTTGTTTTTTGCGGGACTGGCTTCAGTTTTTAATGGTATAATTTAGGGGTACATGCAACTTTTAGATCCCTTTTTTTATTCTGTTTTGCGAGGGGTAGTGAAAAACAAACAGCGATTCTGTAATAGTTTTTTATTAAAAAAATTTACGGTGTTCACCGTACGGGTAAAATAGCGTGATATCTTTATAGTTTTGGTTGTTACGGTCGCGGGGATACAACATATGTGTACTTTTTTTATGTTTTTTTGTTTTTCCTATAATAAAAGACTTATTATAGGAAAAAAGGCTGTTAGGCTGGGTTCACACGACCTATTTTCAGACGTAAACGAGGCGTATTATGCCTCGTTTTACGTCTGAAAATAAGGCTACAATACGTCGGCAAACATCTGCCCATTCATTTGAATGGGTTTGCCGACGTACTGTGCAGACAACCTGTCATTTACGCGTCGTCGTTTGACAGCTGTCAAACAACGACGCGTAAAAATACAGCCTCGTCAAAAGAAGTGCAGGACACTTATATACATTATATGCGGGACACTTATATACATTATATGCGGGACACTTATATACATTATATGCAGGACACTTATATACATTATATGCAGGACACTTATATACATTATATGCAGGACACTTATATACATTATATGCAGGACACTTATATACATTATATGCAGGACACTTATATACATTATATGCAGGACACTTCTTTCAGACGTAATTTGAGCCGTTCTTCATTGAACTTAATGAAGCACAGCTCAAAATTTACGGCTGTCAGAGAAGCCTCGCAAAATGCGAGGAGGAGCATTTACGTCTGAAACGACGCAGCTGTTTTCTCCTGAAAACAGTCTTTCATTTCAGACGTAAATGCCTGCTATCATGTGCACATACCCTTATAGTGTTTTATCAAACTTATTTTTTTCATGAAACTTATATTTTTTTAACTTTTTTACAACATTTTTATTAACTTGTTTTACCTTTATTTTGTGTCCCACTAGGGAACTTGAAGGCATGAAGCCCTGATCGCTATTCTAATACACTGCACTTCCTACATAGTGCAGTGTATTAGAGCTGTCAGCTATTCACTGACAGCAAGCCTATTAGGCTTTGTCTCCCGGCGGGGCCTAATAGGCTTCCGTACTAGGAAGCGATTGTTAGGCTACGGTTGCCATGGCAACCATCGGAACAGCCGCGGGTGCCGATGGTTGTCATTAGCAACCATAGCGTGCAATCTAATCACTTAGATGCAGCGATAGCTGCATCTAAGGGCTTAATCGGCCGGATCGGAGCCAAGCTCCCATCCTGGCCGTTAGAGCACGATGTCAGCTGTGACAAACAGCTGACACTCGCGCCCGTGGCAGCCATCGTGGTTGCTGACAGGTTACAAGACACTTCGATGCATCGATCGCGTTGATCGATGCATCAAAGGAGTTAATCGTCCGGATCGGAGCCTAGCTCCGGTCCTGGCCATTGCAGAGGGGTGCCGGACAGATGATAACCGGCAGTGATAGTGCTGGCTCAAGCTGAGCCAGCGCCATCACATACACCACGTCATGGAGCTGTGATTGGTCAGTCTGCTTTGACTGACCAATCACAGCGATCGCCGGCAGGAGACCGCTGTGAATGGTCCCCTGCCGTCTTACTGTGCCGGTCAACTGTCATAAACAGTTGACGGCACAGTTCTGTCACCTTGTCCTTTGACAGGGTGAAAGTTTTTAGCCAGGATGCACCAGTACGTCCCTGTGCCTTAAAGCACTTCAATGCAGGACGTACCGGTGTGTCCTGGTGCGTTAAGGGGTTAATACCGCCTTAGTAATGGCCACTGGCTGATTGACAACGTCCATCACTAAGCCGGGGGTTAGTGTTAGCCGATGCAGAGGCTAACACGAACCCCCTATTATTACCCCGGTATCCACTGCCACCAAGGGTATCGGGAAGAGCCGTGTACGATCCAGTCTGTAGTGATGGACGGGCACTGGGGCGGCCACAGGCTGGTATTATTAGGCAAGGAGAGGACACAAACTCTGGCCCTTTCCACCCTGATAATGCTATCCTGCTGCTGTGTTGTATCTGTCTGGTTAAAAAAAAATTTGGGGAACCCCACGTAGTTTCTAAAAAAATAAATAATAATAATTGGAAAAAACTATGCGGGGTCCCCCCATTAACCATTTTATTGAGAATAAAAAACTCGTCGTCATCGAAGTAGTCCTCGAATACAAAGTAGTCCTTCAACTGAATCTGTAAAAAAACACAAACCAGCACCAAAAAAATACATTAGTAACACATAAAAAAGAAAAACAATTATTATACTTACATTTCCTGGGTCCAGCGCTGCTGGCCGCAACGTCAGCAAGCTGAGCCCTATATTTAATCCTATCATGTGTGTGTGATACTGTTTGCTGAGCCGCTGTATCTAATCCTATCATGTGTGTTACTGTCTGCTGAGCCACTGTATCTAATCCTATCATGTGTGATATTGTCTGCTGAGCCGCCGTATCTAATCCTATCATGTGTGATACTGTCTGCTGAGCCACTGTATCTAATCCTATCATGTGTGACAGAAGCTAGGTTCTCCATCACCATGGCAAAGATTCAGTTTGGCGCCCCCCCATCCTCTTTCCCGACATCTCTTTCCCCCTCGCCATGTTTGTTTTCTCTACCAATCAATGACTTGTCATTTCTTTTCCACATTTTTTTTATGTAACTCGAGCATAAAAGAATTTGTACATTTTACAAGCAATATAGTTCTATAAACAACACCAGAACCAAGCTCATTACATACATACAGCACCAGAACAAAGCTCAGTACATAAATACAGCATCAGAACCAAGCTCAGTACATAAATACAACTCCAGTACCAAGCTCTGTACATATATACAATACCAGAACAAAGCTCAGTACATAAACACAGCACCAGAACAAAGCTCAGTACATATATACAGCACCAGAACCCAGCTCATTACATATATATAGTACCAGAACAAAGCTCAGTATATAAATACAGCTCCAGAACCAAGATCATTCCATATATATAGCACCAGAACAAAGCTCAGTACATAAATACAGCTCCAGAACCAAGCATGTACCTCTACAATAAAATAATTGTACATTTTACAAGCAATATAGTTCTATAAACAACACCAGAACCAAGCTCATTACATATATACAGCACCATAACAAAGCTCATTACATATATATAGCACCAGAACCAAGCTCAGTACATAAATACAGCATCAAAACCAAGCTCAGTACATAAATACAACTCCAGTAGCAAGCTCTGTACATATATACAATACCAGAACACAGCTCAGTACATAAACACAGCACCAGAACCAAGCTCAGTACATAAACACAGCACCAGAACCAAGCTCAGTACATATATACAGCACCAGAACAAAGCTCATTACATATATACAGCACCAGAACCCAGCTCATTACATATATACAGTACCTGAACAAAGCTCAGTACATATATACAGTACCAGAACAAAGCTCATTACATATATACAGCACCAGAACCCAGCTCATTACATATATACAGTACCTGAACAAAGCTCAGTACATAAATACAGCTCCAGAACCAAGATCATTACATATATACAGCACCAGAACAAAGGTCA
Source organism: Rhinoderma darwinii (assembly GCF_050947455.1). Lineage (NCBI taxonomy): Eukaryota > Metazoa > Chordata > Amphibia > Anura > Rhinodermatidae > Rhinoderma > Rhinoderma darwinii. Next base: position 34,958,906 of record NC_134690.1, on the reverse strand, counting down.
GTAGATAAATACAGCTCCAGAACCAAGCTTAGTACATAAATACAGCCCCAGAACCAAGCTCAGTACATATATGTATATATATATATATATATATATATATATATAGTACCAGAACCAAGCTCAGTACATATATACAACACCAGCACAAATACAGCTCAATTTAGTGCAACCCCTGCCATATAGGTTTGCACTAAATGGTTTTCAGCTCCCAGAATGGCTTGAACAATGGTAAGGATATGCTGGGAGATGCTGTATCACAAAAAAAATCATATCATAATCATACCACCTATCATTTCGCTGCAGATCATACAATGGCTACAGTACTGATTAGAGGCAGAATAAACATTTACATTAAGTGACTCTCAGATTCTAGTTCTTTTTCTATCTCCGGTCCAGACATCTATGATTACTTCTCCCGGTTACAGCCCAATTCTGCAGTTTGCCGCTCAGATGTCTTCAGCTTCTCACTTTTCAAACATTTTAAGTTCTCATTATACCACACACTACGCCCCTAAATATAATTAGCGCCATACACTGCACCTCTAATTATAATAGCACCATACACTGTGTCCCACACACACACACACACACTGCGTCCCCTGTAGATAGTGCCTGCCATAGAGCCCCCTGTAGATAGTGCCCCCCATATTGCCCACCCCTGTATATAGAGTCCCATATATAGATCCCCCTATAGTGCTCCATTGATAGCCCACCCCTGTATATAGCCCCCCTGTAGATATAGGCCAACCCTGTATATAGTGCTCCACATATAGCCCACCCCTGAATATAGTGCTCCACATATAGCCCACCTCATTATATGGCCCCCCTGTAGATAGAGCCCCCCCCCATAGATAAAGCTCCCCGATAGATAAAGCCCCCCTGTAGGTAAAGCCTCCCCCGTAGATAAAGCCACCCTCCGTAGATAATGCCACACACATTTTTATTAGGATAAAAAAACAAAGAGAGGCAGCAGGCCGCTGTCATGGACAGTGCGGCCCTGGCGCCCCCCTCTAAGTTGCGCCCGGGGCACCTGCCCCCCCCCCTAGCTACGCCACTGATGTGTGATACTGTCTGCTGAGCCACTGTATCTAATCCTTTCCATAGCTACAGGGGTTGTAGTGCTATAGATATGTTGTCTCATATATTTATATATATATATATATATATATATATACACACACACACACGCATAAAAAAAAAATGTTGGGGGTATATGTATTGGGGCTTTTGTCCCTGACATTTTAAGACTTTAGTGACGCCCCTAGTGCTGCATCGTTGGGTCATTTGGGATACCCAGCGATGCAGCTGGAAGCTGCGGGCCATCGGCCATGAGAAAAAGTTGGGGGGAAGGCCCAAGAAAAACTTTTGCATCGGGTTCCATGAGCCTTTAGCTACGCCCCTGGCAGCAACATATATACTATAAGAAGCTGCATATATTACTATGGGAAGAAACATATTTACTATGGAAAGTAGTATATATACTTAGGGAAGCAGCATATCTACTATGTAAAGGAGCATATATACTATGGGAGCAGCATATATACTATGGGAAGCAGTATATATACTAAGGGAAACATCATATCTACTATGGGTAGCAGTATATATACTAAGGGAAGCAGCATATCTACTATAGGAAGCGGCATATAAACTATGGGAAGCAGCATAAATACTATGGGAGCAGCATATATAATATGGGAAGCAGTATATATACTAAGGAAAGCAGCATATAACACTATGGGAGCAGCATATATACTATAGGAAGCAGCATATACACTATGGGGAGCAGCATATATACTATGGGAAGCAGCATATACACTATGGGAAGCACACTATATACTATGGGAAGCAGCATATAAACTATGGGAAGCAGCATAAATACTATGGGAAGCAGCATATACACTATGGGAAGCACACTATATACTATGGGAAGCAGCATATAAACTATGGGAAGCAGCATAAATACTATGGGAAGTAGTATATATACTATGGGGAGAAGTATATATATTATGTGGAATAGTATATATACTATGGGGAGCAGGGGCGTAGCTAAAGGCTCATGGGCCCCGATAAAAAAGTTCTTATTGCCCCCCCCCCCCGCAAACTCCTCATGGCCGACGGTCCGCAGCTTTCAGCTGCATCGCTGGGTCTAAGTGAACCAACAATGCAGCACTAGCAGCCGGGGCGTCACTAAGGGCTTAAAATGTCAGGGGAAACTGCCCCAATACATTATGTGTCTGCCCAAAAAAATGTGTGTATAGGAGACCGCATATCTATAGCACTACAACCCTATAAACTATGGATAGGATTAGATACAGTGGCTCAGCAGACAGTATCACACATGATAGGATTAGATACAATGACTCAGCAGACAGTATCACACATGATAGGATTAGAGATAGGGCCCAGCAGACAGTATCACACATGATAGGATTAGATACAGTGGCTCAGCAGACAGTATCACACATGATAGGATTAGATACAGTGGCTGAGCAGACAGTATCACACATGATAGGATTAGATACAGTGGCTCAGCAGACAGTATCACACATGATTGGATTAGATACACAGCTCAGCAGACAGTATCACACATGATAGGAGTAGATACAGTGGCTCAGAAGGAAGTATCACACATGATAGGATTAGATACACAGCTCAGCAGACAGTATCACACATGAGAGGATTAGATACACAGCTCAGCAGACAGTATCACACATGATAGGATTAGATACACAGCTCAGCAGACAGTATCACACATGATAGGATTAGATACAGTGGCTCAGCAGACAGTATTACACATGATAGGATTAGATACAGTGGCTCAGCAGACAGTATCACACATGATAGGATTAGATACACAGCTCAGCAGACAGTATCACACATGATAGGATTAGATACAGTGGCTCAGCAGACAGTATCACACATGATAGGATTAGATATAGGGCACAGCAGACAGTATCACACATGATCGGATTAGATACAGGACTTAGCAGACAGTATCACACATGATTGGATTAGATACACAGCTCAGCAGACAGTATCACACATGATTGGATTAGATACATGGCCCAGCACGCTGACATTGCAGCTCCAGCGCTGGACCCAGGATAGGTAAGAATAATAATTTTGCTTTTTTATGTGTTACTGATTATTTTTGTGTGTTTGTGTTTTTTTACAGGTTCGGTTGTTGGACTTCGGATTCGAGGACTTCAATGACGGCGTTTTTTATTCTCAATAAAATGGTTAATGAGGGTTGTTTTATTATTTCAATAAAATATTTTTTCTATGTGCTTGTATCTTTTTAAACTTTATTATCACCGCCTTAGTAATGGCCGCTGCCTGATTGACAACCTCCATTACTAAGACGGGGCTTAATGTTAGCAGGTGCAGAGGCTACACTAACCCCCATTATTACCCCGGTACCCACCACCACCAGGAGTACTGGGAAGAGCCGGGTACGAACCAGCACACGACCATCTGTAGTAACGGGCAGGCACCGGGGTGGCCGCAGGCTGTTAGTATTAGGCTGGGGAAGGCCAAAAACAGTGGCCCCTACCACCCTGGTAATGCTGCCTGCTGCTGCTGTGTTGCATCTGGCTGGTTATGAAAATGGGGGGGGGGGGGGGGGGGGACCCGACATGGTTCTTTCCAATTATTTTTTATTAAATTTTTTTTAAATGACGTGGGGTCCCCCCCATTTTTCATAGCCAGCCAGATACAATAAAGCAGCAGCAGCCTAGCATCACCAGGGTGGGAAGGGCCACTGTATCTGACCTTTCCCCTCCTGATAATACCAGCCTGCGGCCACCCCAGTGGCCGACCATCACTACAGATGGTCAGGTACTGGATCGTACCCGGCTCTTCCCAGCACCCCTGGTGGCGGTGGGTACCGGGGTAATAATGGGGGTTAGTGTTAGCCTCTGCTCCGGCTAACACTAAGCCCCGCCTTAGCAAAGGATGCTGTCAATCAGCCGGCGGCCATTACTAAGGCGGTAGTAATATAGTTTAAAAAAAAATACAAAGACATAGAAAAAATATTTTATTGAAATAAAAAAAAAACCCACACAGCCCTCATTAACCATTTTATTGATAATATAAAAAGCTGTCATCGAAGTAGTCCTGGAATCCGACGTAGTCCAACGACCGAACCTGTAAGAAAACACACAAAAAAAACGATTAGTAACACGTGTGTTAGGCTTAGATACAGGGCCCATGTGTGATACTGTCTGTGGGACCCTGTATCTAAGCCTACCACAAGATAGGCTTAGATACAGGGTCCAGCAGACAGTAATCTTATACAGTATAAGATTACTGTGTGCTGGGGCCCTGTATCTAAACATACAGTGTGGTAGGCTTAGATACAGGGTCCCAGAGACAGGATCACACATGGGCCATGTATCTAAGCCTACCATGTGATTGTCTTAGATACAGGGCCCAGCAGACAGGATCGCACAATCTGTGATCCTGTCTCATGGGCCCTCTAAGCCTGCTACATCGTAGGCTTAAAGGGGTTGTGCAGTCCCTAAACATTGATGGCCTGTCCTCAGGATAGGCCATGAATAGCTGATGTGTCTGGGTCCGACTCCCGGGACCTTCCTGGTTCCGGATCGCAGCGGAGGTCCTGACGTCACAGCGCTATGCGCCGCGCACAACATCGAGAGGACAGAACTCCCGCCGCGGCTGAAGAGGTAGGTAAGATTAGTTGCCCTGACTGGCGGGGTCCGACTCCCGGGACCCGCCAATCAGCTGTTTTGAAGGGGCCGCAGCACTCGTACGTGAGCTGCTACCCTTCATTTCACTACTCGCTCACACTGTGAATCGCCGACACGGATTCACAGTGTGACCGGAATGAAGGGGAGCAGCTCTCGTACGAGTGCTGCGGCCCCTTCAAAACAGCTGATTGGCGGGTCCCGGGAGTCGGACCCCGCCAGTCAGGGCAACTAATCTTACCTACCTCTTCAGCCGCGGCGGAAGTTCTGTCCTCTCGATGTTGTGCGCGGCGCATAGCGCTGTGACGTCAGGACCTCCGCTGCGATCCGGAACCAGGAAGGTAAGGTCAGTCTGTTACTATAGTAACAAGGGCCCGTGGCCCGAGTTACTATAGTAACTTTTTATTGATGTGGTGCGGGGGGCTGTGGGCGCCCTGGCTTCGGGGCCCGGTCGCAATTGCGACTGCTGCGACCCCTATAGCTACGCCAGTGGATAGATAGATAGATAGATAGATAGATAGATAGATAGATAGATAGATAGATAGATAGATATGGGATAGATAGATAGATAGATAGATAGATAGATAGATAGATAGATAGATAGATAGATAGATAGATAGATAGATAGATAGATAGATAGATAGATAGATAGATATTTTGTCTGTTATGCTAAACAGTCAGCCCTGAGGTGTGACTGCTCAGCATGACAGACATACATACACACAGTGAAGGGGTTAAGAGCTGGATTACTAGTTGCTACTTACATGTGCTGTGGGGTCAGAGAGCAGCTGGTACTGCAGGGGAGCAGCAGACACGCACACCATCTTCTTGCTGTAGCCATTCCTTTCCCTCTGAACAGGTCACGAGGAAGAGGGAAACAGCAAGAAGTGAGCTGATTGGGTGGACAGTACAGTGGGCGGGGCTGGGTCTCGTAAGATGAGTGGATTCATCTATCATTCATTTTCCACCGTCTTGTTCCCCCTCCACGCAATGACTCTCTGACAGCTCAGCTGCCACCAATGCTTTAAGCTACATTACTGGGTCTCTTTTGTACCACAGCAGGGACCCAGCAATGTAGAGCAATTATTGCAGCGCTAGTGTGGTGAGGGGGGCCTGCGGGCCCCCCTAGCTATGGGGCCCGGTCGCAGTTGCGACCGCTGCGACCCCTATAGCTACGCCACTGATGGGGAGCAATATATACATACCTCCCAACTTTCAAGAATTACAAAGAGGGATAAGAAATGCCAATTTTTTTCTTTTAAGCCACGCCTCTAATCCCACCCAATGCCTCCCACACAGTATAATACCAAATAGCTGCCCCCACACAGTATAATGCCCCCATAGCTGCCACCATACAGTATAATGGCCCCATAGCTACCACCATACAGTATAAAGCCAACACAGATGCCACCATACAGTATAATGCCCACATATATTCTTCCATGCATTATAATGCCCATACAGATGTCCCATGCAGTATAATGCCCAAATTCCCCCATACAGCATAATGCCCCCCTAGCTGCCCAATACAGTATAATTCCCCCTTAGCTGCCCCTAGGGCCAGTGCCCTTGCAGATAGTGACACAGTGCTCATGTATATAGTGCCCACGTACCTAGTGCCACAGTGTCCCCTGTAGATAGTGCCCCTATAGAGTGCAACAATGTCCAGGTAGATAGTGCCACACCCCCACGAGGATAGCGCCAGCCCTCACTGTAGATAGTGCCATTGGGACTCCCTCTAGGAGCGGAATCCCCAGCCAGAGCATAGGCCTGGGATTCCGCTCCTAGAGGGAAGCCCTGATGTCACTGTCCATATATGGACAGAGACGTCAGTGGCTACTCCTCTAGCTGAATCTCCGTTGCCGACTCTGGCCGGGGATTCCGCTCCAGGAGGAGCAACTCACGTCAATGTCCATATATAGACAAACAATGTAGTTGTCATTGCACCAGAGATGGATATAAAATACTGGGTGCAAGCCTCAGAGGGACGCAATCCAAAGTCCCACAATAGATATGCACGAACAAAATAGAGACGAGGCAGCACTTCCAAAATGCAAAGGGATTTATTCACCCACCAGTGTGACGTTTCAGTCCAGTTGAATGCTTGAGAAAGGTCCAACTGGACTGAAACGTCACACTGGTTGGTGAATAAATCCCTTTGTATTTTGGAAGTGCTGCCTCGTCTCTATTTTGTTCGTGCATATATAGACAGTGACCTCAGGGGTTTCCTCTAGCAGCGGAATCCCCAGCCAGATCATCGGCAATGGGAATTCCGCTCAAGGAGTAGGCACTAATTCTGAAGCAGCGAATTATCAGCTTCCTGTTTCAGAATTAGTTCAGAGTGGAGGAGCAGAGGGAGCTCATCCGCTCACCGAGTACTCCCCGGGCACAGCGCTACTGTAAGCGCTGTACACAACGGTACTGTCCATATATGGACAGTGAAGTCAATGGCTACTCCTTGAGTGAATCCCCGTTGCCGGCTCTGGCCGAGGATTCCGCTCCAGGAGGAGCCACTGACGTCAATGTCCATATATGGACAGTAACCTCAGGGGTTTCCTCTAAGAGCGGAATCCCTGGCCAGATCATCGGAAATCGGGATTCCGCTCAAGGAGTAGCCACTAATTCTGAAGCAGAATTAGTTCAGAGCGGAGGAGCAGAGGGAGCTCCTCCGCTCTGTTTGTATGTTTGTAGCACGTGGTGCTTTTCTGTTTTCATTCATAGTTTATACTGCTGCGGAAGTGCTGGGCGTGATTTTCATGCACCCATTGACTTCAATGGGTGCGTGATGCGCGAACAATGCACAAATATAGGACATGTCGTGAGTTTTACGCAGCGGACACACGATGCGTGAAAATCACGGACAGTCTGCACGGCCCCATAGAGTAACATAGGTTCGTGCGAGGCGCGTGAAAATCACGCGCGTTGCACTGACGTATTACACGTCTGAATAAGCCCTAACAATAAGGCCCAGTTCACAGAGTTTTTGGGCCTTGATATTGACTCGGACACTGCGTCAGAATCAGCACCAAACAACTTCCAAAACCGCCTCCCATTGATTTAATCTGAAATCAATGGGAGCCAGTCGCGGAAAAAAGAAAAAGCAGCACGTCATTTCTTTCCATATAGACTATGGAAGAGGCAAATATAGTATGGGGAGCAGCATATATACTTTGGGTAGTAGAATATATACTTTGAGGAGCAGCATATATACTTTGGGGAGCAGCATATATACTATGGGGAGCAGCATATATAGTATGGGAAGCCACATGTATACTTTGGGGAGGAGTATATATACTATGGGAAGCCGCATATATACTATGGAGAGCAGCATATATACTTTAGTTGCAATATATTTACTATGGGAAGCCGCATATACACTTTGGGGAGCAACATATATACTTTAGGGAGCAGTATATATACTATGGGAAGCCACATATATACTATGGGAGCAGCATATATACTATGGGAAGCAGCATATAGACTATGGAAGGGACAAATATAGTATGGGGAGCAGCATATATACTTTGGGTAGTAGAATATATACTTTGAGGAGCAGCATATATATACCTTTGGGAGCAGCATATATAGTATGGGAAGCCGCAGGTGTACTTTGGGGAACAGTATATATACTATGGGAAGCCGCATATATGCTATGGAGAGCAGCATATATACTATATACTATGGGAAGCAGCATATATATTATGGGGAGCAGTATATATAGTATGGGAAGCCACATGTATACTTTGAGGAGTATATATACTATGGGAAGCCGCATATATACTATGGAGAGCAGCATATATACTTTAGGAGCAGTATATATACTATGGGAAGCCGCATATACACTTTGGGGAGCAACATATATACTTTAGGGAGCAGTATATATACTATGGGAAGCCGCATATATACTTTGGGGAGCAGCATATATACTTTAGGGAGCAGTATATATACTATGGGAAGCCACATATATTCTATGGAGAGCAACATATATACTTTAGGGAGCAATATATATACTATGGGAACCCACATATATACTATGGAGTGCAGCATATATACTTTAGGGAGCAATATACTACTATGGGGAGCCGCATATACACTTTGGGGAGCAACATATATACTTTAGGGAGCGGTATATATACTATGGGAAGCCACATACATACTATGGAGAGCAGCATATATACTTTAGTGAGCAATATATATACTATGGGAAGCCACATATATTCTATGGAGAGCAGCATATATACTTTAGGGAGCAATATATATACTATGGGAAGCAGCATATATACCTTGTGGAGCAGCATATATACTTTAGGGAGCAATATATATATATACTATGGGAATGGGAAGCCGCATATATACCTTGTGGAGCAGCATATATACTTTATGAAGCGTCCATCAGCCGCAGCGTTGTCAGCACCTCCTCCTCGCCCTCTAGTGGCTGCAGGGCGCTCTGCACTTGTCCTGCACACTTCGCTCCTGACATGGAGGAGAGCGTCCCGGAGCCGTGTACACCGACCACCAACACCAAGAGGCGGCCCCGACAATTCTCAGCGCGCCAGGTGAGTCACGCCTGTCAGGTGGCATCTATCCCAGTCAGTGGCGTAACTACCGCCGTAGCAGCAGTAGCGGGCCCGCGGCATGAGGGGGCCCGTGTCGCCCGCCGGCACGGACCCCCACCATGGCCCGAGGCTCCGCTAGCAGCCGCTATGGCTGCTACAGCGGGACGCCACTGAACAGTACGGCAGGGGGGCTGTATGGCGTTATCTACAGGGGGGCTGTATGGCGTTATCTACAGGGGGGCTGAATGGCGTTATCTACAGGGGGGCTGTATGGCGTTATCTACAGGGGGGCTGTATGGCGTTATCTACAGGGGGGTTGTATGGCGTTATCTACAGGGGGCTGTATGGCGTTATCTACAGGGGGGCTGTATGGCGTTATCTACAGGGGGGCTGTATGGCGTTATCTACAGGGGGGCTGTATGGCGTTATCTACAGGGGGCTGTATGGCGTTATCAAAAGGGGGGATTTGTAAAAAAGGCACTATCTACAAGGGGGGGGGGTTGTGTGACACCCAGGGGAGGGGGGGCCCCAGTCAAAAGTTTGCTATGGGGCCCAGTCTTTCCTAGTTACGCCCCTGATCCCAGTCATGTCTATGCCATACAAGCTACGGGATCATAGAGTGGGGTATTGTATTCCAGCAGTGCATGCTGAGACTTGTATCTCTTTAATAGCGCTATATCTCTGCTGTGTGTGTGAGTGTGTGTGTATATATATATGTGTGTGTGAGTGTGTGTATATTTATATGTATATATATATATATATATATATATATGTGTCCTCTCTGTGCACACTATCGGCTGTATACAGGGGTCCTGCCTTCATCTTCATGTGTCTAGAGTGTATGGACCCTCTCAGCACTGTACACACTTTCATACTTTCCCATCATTCCTATTTCTCGTCCTCATTGCTTTTCCTGACAGCTCCTCTCCTTTGCAGTGTGTATTATAACGTTGTATAGTAATGTACTAGTGACGTAATACGATATATAGAAGGGGCAATGTACTTTAGTGGTCTCGGTGACTTGGAGGGGACATTGGTCTGACTGATAAAATATCAGCTCTTCAGGATTCCTCCCAAACACATTTTTTTTTTTTTTTAAAGATGTCTGCTAAATCGCTGATCAATTCCATTATACCATATGAGCGAGTATTATATAAGAAAAGAGGGTGTGTTGGTAAATTTTATAAAATATGGCAGATTTGGTGTGATTCATCATGTACCCTGTATACTCCGAACAGATTTACAGACATGAGGGACCAGTTGATGCAGCATTGAGGAGGACGAGTGTTGCATGACTGGTTACTTATAAGATCTCTATATTTATATGGAACAAATCAAACGGGCCTGGGAAAGTATTTTGTCCGTTGGGATGTTAGTGTGTTGTCTCTGAGGGCTAACTATGTGATCTATTGGGTTATGACATGTTAAAAACCACCATAGCTACTATGCATCTGTGTTAAATGTGTATGAATACATAAATGTGTTTATTTCCTGTCATGTACTATGGACGTTTGTATTGTACAATTCTTTCAATAAAACGAGTTTAAAAAAAAAAAAGATGTCTGCTTGTTGTCAGTGAATGGAAATATTGTATCTAGAGGCTGGAAACCTGTACAGACCTGATATTTCTCACAGTTGAGAGTTTGCTACTGTTGTATTCAGCACAGACATTCCAAACAGGCTGGACTCCAGACTGACACTAATCTGCGCTAACACAATGTAGCAAATAGTCAGGACAGGAGAGATTTGTACCACGTATCAGAGGAATGCCTACACTAAGGATCCCTTCCACAAACAACGGCGCCATTTTTTCTTTAATCAGCTGATATCTATAGGATTGATGCAATAAAACACAGCCGGTTCTACTCACCTCTCCTCGCCCCGGGCTCCTCTATAGCTCCGGCCAGTGCTGTATCTGGACAGCGGCAGGACGTAGTCTTTGGCGGCGCACACAACGGCCTGACGTGATCAGCGTTACAATCCTGTGTGCGGCGGAGCTCGGGCCTGAAGAGGAGCGATGATAGGAAGTATATGGAGGGGTCTTGTCTGGGGTCTGAATATTTTAGGTTATGGAGTCTGTAGTAATGTAGGTTTCTAGGGGTCTAAAGCAATGAAGGGTTCTGGGGTCTAAAATGTATCTAGGGATCTGGTCTGAGGTAATGTGGGGGTCTCGCCTGGGGTCTGAATTTAATTAGGGGTCTGAGTACTGAATTAATGAATGGGTCTGATAAGGGGTTGAAATAAATTTAGGGGTCCGGGGTCTGAATTAATTTAGTGGTCTTGTCTGGGGTCTGAAGTAATTTAGAGGCAAACAAATAGATGTGCAGGGCACACAAGAATCCCAATTTCCCAGCTGCTATAGAATTGTTGCATTCATTAAAATATAACTTTTATTGTTTAATTTAGAATCAGGATGCAGCAGAGAAAATAGATAGTTATACAATATTGAATTGAATTAAAAAATGTTCAGTCGGTTAGTCTGACATTTGAGATCTGGTGTGTGTTAAGATCTCATGAGTGAAGTGTGGCAGGCATGGTCAGCAGCTGCAGACTGCTGGAAAAGCCTCTAGTGTCACACGGTGGTAAAGTTCAATGGTTAAACCGGCAATGATTATTAAAAAGGCGCTAGCCCCCCCCCCCCCCGACATGTTTCACTGCTTCAGCAGCGTCCTCAGGGGATAATTTCAGGGCTATTACTCGCGCGTGCGATTTCCTCTTCCTAATATAGTGGGGGGACACACCTACTGCGGTGTGTCGTCCCCAGTGAGCGGCCAATAGAAATTGTAGAGAGGGTCGAGCCTTCACTGTGTTTGACTGACGTGAGGACCGGCCTATACGGTGAGATGGCCGTTGTCCAATCAGATGTCGTTCTTGGCGCATGCGTATCATAATCAAGTTGAGTGATAGAGTTTGGAGATTTCAGAGGACCGCTGTCATCATCGAAAGACGTGACGGGAGCTGAGAGATGCGCTGTGTGTACAGGCGCATTGTGTATTACCAGCTGCGTCTTAATTTTACTCAATAATGGTAGGAGTATTTATTTGAAAATAGCCAGTTGCAAAATATGTGTATCCATATAAAGATGATGATGTGAATGTGGCCATTGTTAGGATCGAATATCAGTTTTGGCGCATGCGTGCCGTAGTCAGATCAGGTAATAGAATTAAGAAGTTTGGTAGGACCGCTGTCATCATCAAGAAACGCTGCGATTAGGTAAAGCGAAGTGTGTACGAACATACTATGCATTGTCAGCTATGTATAGGTTTACCTACGTGTAGTATAACTACCTTATTACGTCTGGATTTTCCTACATATTGTAGGGCTACTTTATTTAATTATATAAATGTGTGCATAGATTTGGAGACGATGATGTCGGTTGGAGATACCGAGAATAGTATCCCAAACGTGATGACATCTATAAGAGGAAGGGAAAGATGATGTTAGTTTAAAATTGTACAGAAGAGGCTGGACGCAGCTGCAGGCTTAAGGGAAGCCGACATGACCGTCCTGGTAGGGAAAGGGTTAATGTTACGAGGTCAGGGAAAGTTGAAGGAGCTGAAGGAGGGACGGGGAGGAGTTAAGGGGGGCGGGGGGGCCGTTACTGCGCTTCCCGCTGTTTCTCGGCATTGAGCCGGAAGCAGCGGGAGGAGTAACACACAGTAAGCAAAGCTCCCCGTTGCCCGGTTTTTTAGTAATGGCAGAGGCCTTGATTTTAGAGCGGCTGCGCGCCGCTGCTGTGCACCACGGTCCCGGATGGCTGGAGGAGACCGTGGCTGCATTAACGCGGATCCCGGACGCCGTTTCGCCACGTCGGGCACGGCGTTCGGGGTCTGTTGTAAGGGACAGGCTCCCCTCCCCCGGCCCCCCTACGAGCATGGCTATGGCGGCGGGGGGGGAGTCGGCAACAACCGCTCCTGCGCTGGGCAGGCAGAGAGCGGTGGCAGGGGTGACGGCGATGCAGGCTGTGTCGACCCGTCCCTCTCGGCGGTCCCGACCTCCAGAGCGCCTTAGTCCGGAGGTAGTCCCGCGGACACGGCGTCGCAGAGGGAGCCCGATCCCGGACGCTGCAGGCCAGGCAGCTGGGAGGACCGCCCCTTCCCAGGCCCTGCGTCCTGGCAGGAATCCCAGGCCGCGACGGGGTCCGGCGGTAAGCAGGGAGTCGCAGGCCGGGCTCCCTGTCACCCCTCCCCCATCAGATGGAAGATGTCGAGAGCAAGGTACGGCCGCCCCGCATGGTGATGTTCCGGCCAGGGGGCAGGCTTCGTCAGGATCGTCTAGACGGACGACTAGATCTGCAGCGACGTCGAGGCAACAGGTCCGGTCGGAAGTCTGGGTCCCGGCGGTCGGGCGGCAGGTTGCCGGCCCATCGGTCAGCGCGTCCTCATCCCCTTTCCGAAGATGTCGTTGGGAGGGACAGTCGTCGGCGAGAGAAGAACTGGAGGAAGGTGAACTGGACGTCTATCGTCGAGGTCAGGATGGTCCGGCTGACGGGAACACAGCGCCTGTGCAGCCCGGTGAGTGTATAACTCCATTATTGTCTTATCCAGCGATTTTTATGTCGGGTGTCGGCGGGGGGGCTGCTAGCATAGCATCGGGGGCCGGTAGTGGCGCGGGCGGACGCGACGGAGCGGGTTTGGCAGATTTAGTGGGTTGCTTACGGGAGCTGGTGGGGCGCCTTGATAGGGCCGCGGCGCCGGTAGTAACGGAAGTGTCCCCTGCGGTAGTTTGGGAAGGCCCCAGGGACGTGGGATCGTTGCAGGCGCGTCCTGTGGTGGCGGTTAGAGAGGCGGTCGCGGTGTCGGTGCAGACTGAGGCACAGAAGGACGGCGATCGAGTGCGCATGGACGATCGTGCTCGGGGGGAGGTGTATGTTTGTTTTGAGGGTCCGTTGGGGGCGCATTTAAAGCAGGAGGTGCGTGATCGGATCTGGAAAGATGAATACGTTGAAATTTTTTCTCTCTTGCCGCTGGCTAAATTCAATTTGGATAAGAGCAAGCGGGATGAGAGTAAAAAGGACGAGGAGGAACGGCGGCGGTATAGGCTTATCCCGCAGACGTTCGTTAATTGGTCGCAGGCGTTCGCCATATTGGCTAGTGTGATAGGGGAAAAGGCGCCGGAAAATTGTTCGGCGTTATTTTGTTATTTTGATGCTATTGGGGAGGCTCATAGGGCGTATGGGGGTCAGGCGTGGCTGCGATATGATGAGCAATTCCGTCAGCGGAAGGCGGTTCGGCCGGCGATTCGGTGGGACCAGAAGGATATTGCTCTCTGGTTACGGGTTACGGCTCCGGTTAGGCAGCCCTTTCCCGGGAGCGGTGGCCAGGGAGGCCAGTCTAGTCAGAGTGGACCAAGCGGCGGGGGAAAGGCGGGGTTTTGCTGGCAATTCAATGAAGGCCAGTGCAAGTTTGGGGCCACGTGCAAGTTCAAGCACGTGTGCTCCGAGTGTAATGGTGCATCACACGGGGCGGCAAAATGTCTGCGGAAAAAGAGGTCCGGGAACCAGCACGGGGCTGGTCAAGGGGGTGTCGCCGGTGAGGGTGGAAAGGATGGCCCCTTATCTAAATGAGTATCCGGATAGGGCGGCAGCTAAGTTGCTTTATGAAGGGTTTAGTGTTGGTTTTGTTATTCCTCCGCCTCCTTATGAGGTTCCGGTTACGCGGAGAAATTTAAAATCGGCTTACTTGCATGCGGAAGTCGTGTCGGAAAAGTTGTTAAAAGAAGTTTCGTTGGGGCGCATGTCGGGGCCATTTGTGGAGTCGCCGGTGAAAGATTTAGTTGTGTCCCCTTTGGGTATTGTCCCTAAACGCGAGCCCGGAAAGTTTCGTTTGATTCAACATTTATCGTATCCCAAAGGTTCGTCGGTAAATGACGGGATTGATCACGAGTTGTGTTCCGTAGTTTATACCTCATTCGATAAGGCGGTGGGGTTAGTGCGGGCTGCGGGTCCGGGGGCGCTGCTAGCAAAAACCGACATCGAGGCGGCGTTCAGGTTGTTGCCGGTGCATCCAGAAAGCCAACGGCTGTTGGGTTGTTTTTGGAATGGGGCCTTTTACGTGGATCGGTGCCTTCCGATGGGGTGTTCTCTTTCTTGTGCATACTTCGAGGCGTTTAGTAGCTTCGTGGAGTGGGTAACGAGGGGAGTATCCGGGGTCGATTCGTTGATCCATTACTTAGATGATTTTTTGTGCGTTGGCCCGGGGGGTTCGCCGGTTTGCGGTAACTTGCTTCATGCCCTGCAGAAGGTGGCGAGGGATTTTGGGATCCCTTTGGCGCCGGAAAAAACGGAGGGCCCGGTAGCGACGATTTGTTTCTTGGGAATCGAAATTGACTCGGTGGCAATGGAGTGTCGGCTCCCGGCGGATAAGTTGGGTGCTTTGAGGCTGGAGGTGCGACGGGCTTGTAGAAGGAAGAAAATGTCGCTGAGGGAGCTTCAGTCGCTGCTGGGGAAGTTGAATTTCGCCTGCCGGATTATGCCGATGGGGAGGGTGTTTGGTAGAAGGTTGGCGGCGGCAACGGCGGGAGTGCGGGCGCCGCATCATTTTGTGAGGCTCAAGGAGGAGCACCGAGCTGATCTTCAGGTTTGGGATGACTTCTTGGGCCAGTACAATGGTCGCTCGCTATGGATGGCCCCAGCGCAGGATACGAGTGATCTGAATATTTTCACGGATGCGGCTGGGGCGGGTGGCTTTGGAGCTTACGGGGGAGGTCCGTGGTGCGCAGGTCAATGGCCGGCTAGCTGGGTGTCCAGTGGATTGACGCGGAATCTGGCCCTGCTCGAGCTGTTTCTCATCGTGGTGGCGGCTACCATTTGGGGGGACAGGCTCAGGGATAAGAAGGTCCGTTTTTACTGCGACAACATGGGGGTGGTGCTTGCCATTAATAACATCACGGCGTCCTCTCCTCCGGTAGTTCAATTGTTGCGACATTTAGTGTTGGTGTGTTTGTCGTTGAACGCGTGGGTGGTGGCGGTGCATGTCCCGGGTGTACGGAATTGTGTTGCTGATGCTCTTTCTCGCTCGCAGTGGGACCGGTTTCGGCAATTGGCCCCGGGAGCGGAACGTCTCGGTTTGGCGTGTCCGGATCATCTATGGGATCTGGTATCGGTCCCGTAGAGCAGCTGTTACAAAGGTCTTTGGCGCGCACGACGTGGAGTGCTTATGCTGCTTGTTGGAGGCAGTGGGAGGAGTGGGTAAGAGGGTTGGGTGATGTCAATACGGATAGAGACAGGTTGGTGGCACTTTTGTATTGGTTAGGGGATGCCTGGGAGGGGGGGTTTTCAGTAGCGAAGGTGAACCGGTTTATATCCGCGGTGGCGTTTGGGCTTAAGTTGCGGGGCTTGCGGGATGTATCGAAGGAATTTCTGGTATCGCAGGCTTTGAAGGGGTTGCGCAGAGGTAGGGTGGAGGCGGATAGTAGAAGGCCGGTGTCGTTTGCTTTGCTGGGCTTGTTGGGCGGTTCATTGGCATCGGTATGTCGTTCTTCAGATGAAATGGATTTGTTTCGGTTGGCTTTCTCGTTGGCGTTCTTCGGAGCATTTAGAATAGGTGAGTTGGTGTCGCCAAGTACTAAACAGGCAGGGGGGCTGAGATCTGGGGAGGTGAGCCTTTTTGCAGATCGGTTGGAGGTATGGTTGCGTAGATCAAAAACTGACCAATTAGGGAAGGGAAAACTGATAGTTTTGTTCGCTCTCCCGGGGTCGGTCATGTGCCCAGTAGAGTGCATGCGGGGTTTTACAAAAAACAGGGGGTCTCCAGATTTGCCTTTGTTACGTCATGTGGACGGGTCGTTCTTGTCCAGGTTTCAGTTTGGAGCTGTTTTTAAAAAATGTTTGACGGCGGTTGGGGTTGCGGCAGGCTCATATTCATCTCATTCCTTCCGGATTGGCGCAGCAACGGAAGCAGGGCGCTGGGGGTTGGATGATGAGGGGGTGAGGCGTATTGGTCGTTGGGAGTCTAGAAGGTTTAAGTCTTATGTCCGCCCCCATATGTTGTAAGTTTGTTGTTATGCTTGCAAATGTTATATGGTGGTGCCTAACTGTGTTTTCCGTTTCAGATTCGCCTCCTTGTCTGGTGTGGTTGATGGGTCATTCGTACGTGCACTGGGGGGCTTTGAGGGCGGACGTCCGCCCGGATGGTCGCCAGTTGCGCATTCCGCGACAGGATGCGGTTGTGCATTGGCTGGGGTTTAGAGGTATGTCATGGAACAGGGTGTTGGCGGAATTCCAGACATATGTGCGGCTCGATAGGGTTCCGGAGGTTTTAGTGTTGCACGTGGGTGGGAATGACTTAGGAGTCCGCCCTTTTCGTGAGTTGGTGCGGGATATCAAACATGATTTGTTGTGTTTGTGGGTATCTTATCCCAAGTTGGTGGTAGTGTGGTCGGACATAGTCCCAAGGAAGCATTGGCGGTTAGCTAGATCGGTGGAGAGAGTCAATAAGGCTCGGATAAAAGTTAACCGGGCGGTGTCCCGTTTTGTGGCGAAGAACGGGGGCATTTGCGTGAGGCATAGGGATTTGGAGTCAGGATTGGGGAATTTCTGGAGGAGTGACGGGGTTCATCTGACCGAGGTTGGCATTGATATTTGGAGCTTGGCTATAGCAGAAGGCATAGAAAGGGCGGTGGTGGTGTGGAGGAACTCACAGGCTTAAGGTGGTCAAGGCCTGTTTCGCGGTGGCGGGGGGAGTCCTTGAGGCCAGTCAGTACAAAATGGTGGGGGGGTCGCATCGGGGGTATGCGTCCCCCAAAAAAGGTACATGGTTGAAGACTTCATCGGGTGTTATCCCTTTGAAGTGGTCTTCTGGTAGAAGGTATGTCACTTGAAGGCTTCATCGGGTGTTATCCCTTTGAAGTGGACTTCTAGTGGTCGGTATATCACTTGAGGGCTTCATCGGGTGTTATCCCCTTGAAGTGGACTTCTAGTGGTTGGAGCCATCTGCAGAGGTGAACGGTGCTTCCGAGCTGGTTTACGGCTGGAGGTAATTAGTGGTTTGCAGATGGCTAATTCGGTGTGTTCTTGAAAGGAACATCTGAAGGGGCTTCAAGGACTTCCTCTGCTCGGGTTAATGTTAACGTTTAATTGTTATTTATGATTCTGACCCATGTTGGGTCATGTGAATTATTAGGAGGAATTCTCTGGTGGATTCCTAACTAGTTATCCGAATGTTTCGGATTTAAATTGTTTTTATAAAACTGTGAAATTAATAAACGGCTGCTGTGGCCATTTCACATCCAACCTCGGTGTCATGTGTCGTTACTAAATGGGGATGGGGGATAGTATGGTTTAAGGTTAACCCACGACTCTACCTAGGCAGGTCAAGAAGAGGCTGGACGCAGCTGCAGGCTTAAGGGAAGCCGACATGACCGTCCTGGTAGGGAAAGGGTTAATGTTACGAGGTCAGGGAAAGTTGAAGGAGCTGAAGGAGGGACGGGGAGGAGTTAAGGGGGGCGGGGGGGCCGTTACTGCGCTTCCCGCTGTTTCTCGGCATTGAGCCGGAAGCAGCGGGAGGAGTAACACACAGTAAGCAAAGCTCCCACCCTCCCACCCTTGTTTTGTTACTCCTTAGGTCTTATGTACGTCTGGCTATGAGCGTTGTGTTTTATTTTGTGTGCTTATTTAACATGTTTTTCTTTTTTCCGGAGTAGGTTCTGTTGTCATGGCAGCTGGCGGGGGGAGTCCTTGAGGCCAGTCAGTACAAAATGGTGGGGGGGTCGCATCGGGGGTATGCGTCCCCCAAAAAAGGTACATGGTTGAAGACTTCATCGGGTGTTATCCCTTTGAAGTGGTCTTCTGGTAGAAGGTATGTCACTTGAAGGCTTCATCGGGTGTTATCCCTTTGAAGTGGACTTCTAGTGGTCGGTATATCACTTGAGGGCTTCATCGGGTGTTATCCCCTTGAAGTGGACTTCTAGTGGTTGGAGCCATCTGCAGAGGTGAACGGTGCTTCCGAGCTGGTTTACGGCTGGAGGTAATTAGTGGTTTGCAGATGGCTAATTCGGTGTGTTCTTGAAAGGAACATCTGAAGGGGCTTCAAGGACTTCCTCTGCTCGGGTTAATGTTAACGTTTAATTGTTATTTATGATTCTGACCCATGTTGGGTCATGTGAATTATTAGGAGGAATTCTCTGGTGGATTCCTAACTAGTTATCCGAATGTTTCGGATTTAAATTGTTTTTATAAAACTGTGAAATTAATAAACGGCTGCTGTGGCCATTTCACATCCAACCTCGGTGTCATGTGTCGTTACTAAATGGGGATGGGGGATAGTATGGTTTAAGGTTAACCCACGACTCTACCTAGGCAGGTCAAGGAACAGTAGATTATAAACCTAATGTTAGGTCTGCTTAGGAAGGTGTGCTGATGTATATATGTGTTAATATGTTTTTTAGAAAATTGTATCACATGATAGTAGGATAGTAAGTAGTAATTAGTGATCAACAGTACCAGTGACTGTGATGGTATTGGATGGATGAATGAATAGTTGGGGGAAACTTATTAATAGATTAGTAGGGAGAACTATAAAGAGAACTATAAAAAGGCAGCAAAGGTGAAACCTTCGTTTAGACCAGGGGTCTCAAGCACGCGGCCCGCGGGCCGCATGCGTCCCCTGGGGCTGTCATCTGCGGCCCGCGGGACACAGAGCCGCTAGTATCGGCTCTGCTCCGAGACTCTGGAATTCCCTGACATCGCTGTCCACATATGAACAGCGATGTCTGGGGTTTCCCCAGAGCCGGAGTCCCGAGCAGAGCGCTGGTGTTGGCTCTGCTCCGGCACTCTGTGGAATTCCCTGACATTGCTGCCCATATATGGACAGTGTGTCAGGGTCTTGCCCAGAGCGGAGCAGAGCGCTGGTGTCGGCTCTGCTCCTGGACTCTGTGGAATTCCCTGACATCGCTGTCCACATATGAACAGCGATGTCTGGGGCTTCCCCAGAGCCGGAGTCCCGAGCAGAGCGCTGGTGACGGCTCTGCTCCGGCACTCTGTGGAATTCCCTGACATCGCTGCCCATATATGGACAGTGTGTCAGGGTCTTGCCCAGAGCGGAGCAGAGCGAAGGTGTCGGCTCTGCTCCTGGACTCTGTGGAATTCCCTGACATCGCTGTCCACATATGAACAGCGATGTCTGGGGCTTCCCCAGAGCCGGAGTCCCGAGCAGAGCGCTGGTGTCGGCTCTGCTCCGGGACTCTGTGGAATTCCCTGACATCGCTGCCCATATATGGACAGTGTGTCAGGGTCTTGCCCAGAGCGGAGCAGAGCGCTGGTGTCGGCTCTGCTCCTGGACTCTGTGGAATTCCCTGACATCGCTGTCCACATATGAATAGCGATGTCTGGGGCTTCCCCAGAGCTGGAGTCCCGAGCAGAGCGCTGGTGTCGGCTCTGCTCCGGGACTCTGTGGAATTCCCTGACATCGCTGCCCATATATGGATAGTGTGTCAGAGTCTTCCCCAGAGCGGAGTCCCGGGCAGAGCGCTATTATCGGCTCTGCTCCGGGACTCTGGGGAAGCCTCTGACATCGCTGTTCATACATCGACAATGATGTCAGGGGCTTCCCCAGAGCAGGAGTCCCAGTGATGTCAGGAGCACAGCTGGAGTCCCAGGAAGAGCCTACTAACGCTCTGCCTGGGACTCCAGCTCTGGGCAAGCCCCTGACATCACTGGGGCAGCCTCTACAGAGGGCACTGGGGCAGCCTCTACAGAGGGCACTGTGGCAGCCTCTACAGAGGGCACTGGGGCAGCCTCTACAGAGGGCACTGGGGCAGCCTCTACAGAGGGCACTGGGGCAGCCTCTACAGAGGGCACTGGGACAGCCACTACAGAGGGCACTTTGGCAGCCTCTACAGAGGGCACTGTGGCAGCCTCTACAGAGGGCACTGTGGCGCTATCTACATGTGGGTGTGTGACAGTATCTGAAGAGGACACTGGCATTATCTAGGGGTGTGTTGCATTATCTACAGAGGGCACTGTGGCCTTATCTACAGAGGGCACTGTGGCCTTATCTACAGAGGGCACTGTGGCCTTATTTACAGATGGCACTGTGGCTTTATCTACAGAGGGCACTGTGGCCTTATTTACAGAGGGCACTGTGGCCTTATCTACAGAGGGCACTGTGGCCTTATCTACAGAGGGCACTGTGGCCTTATCTACAGAGGGCACTGTGGCCTTATCTACAGAGGGCACTGTGGCCTTATCTACAGAGGGCACTGTGGCCTTATCTAGGGGTGTGTTGCATTATCCACAGAGGGCACTGCGGCACTATCTAAAAAGGGGCTGTCCAATCTTGACATGTGTGATAACTGAGCCGCCGTACTGCATTTAGCGACACTTAACCTGGAAAGCTGGGTTGTTGAAATAAGCACGTGGAGAAATATCTCAAATTTTAAACCTAGTGCTATTATTATAGTAATGTAGTGTTATTATTCTAGTAATATAGTGTTATAGTAGTTCAAATAACTAATTCATTAACAATAATTTTGTATTGTATCAAATTTGAAAGTAATGCGGCCCGTCAACTTCCCATTTTTTCTATATGCGGCCCACTTACCCGGCCGAGTTTGAGACCCCTGGTTTAGACCATTAGGGCTAAAAGAACTAAGTCTATGTATCCAGCGTGCTTCTTCTTGTAGTAATTTTTTGTCTAAATTACCAGCCCTAGGACCTAGTTTAACTTGTAACGTGTAACGTGTAACGTGTAATGCCCCAGAATTTAAGAGAATTAACATTTTCTTGATGGAAGTATCTGATATGCCTGGAAAGTGGTGTGTCTTCTTGTGTGTTGATGGTACTAATATGCTTTGAGATCCTTCTTCATAGCCGTTGAACGGTCTTACCAATGTAGAGTTTTGGGCATGGACATATGGCGGCATATATGACACCGCTACTCTGGCAGTTGATGAATTGCCTGATGGTGTATTGTTTACCGTCCACCGGGTTGTTAAAGATTTAGATTTTTGACATACACGGGCAGAAGGTACATCTGCCACATGGGTATGAGCCTATAGTAGGTGGCGGAAGCCAGATCTTATGAGGAATAGATGTTGTGGTGTAATGATGTTGTGCGTGAGATGTTCCCGAAGGTTCTTGCCGCGTCGATATTTGATACTGGGACTATCAGATATGACCTAAGCTAGGTCAGGGTCTGCTTGTAAAATGGACCAATGTTTCCGCAGTATATTAGATATAAGAGGAGAGCAGGTGTCAAAATTTCCAATGCATCTGATAGTAGAAGGGTGTTTGTCTTTGTTTGTAACTAGATGTTTGTTTCCATATAGGAGTTTGTCTCTCGAGACTGCCCTAGCTCTGGCATATGACCTATGTAAGGTCTTTTTGGGGTATCCTCGAGCCGTAAATTTTTTAAAGAGGGTATCGCATTCTTGTTGGAAAGTTTGTTCGTCAGAGCAATTCCTCCTGGCTCTAAGGTATTGTCCTATTGGTATCCCTTTTTTGAGGGCTGGTGGGTGAAAGCTCCCCCAGTGAAGGAAGCTATTTGTGGCTGTTTCCTTGCGGTAAATGTTAGTGTGGACACTCCCACCAGAGTCCAAAGAGATCTGAAGGTCAAGGAAATTGATTTGATTGGTGTGTATTTGGTGAATGAAATGCATCCCAATGGTGTTATTATTGAGGATATCCATGAAATTAAGAAAAAGTGTCTTGTCACCATCCCAAAAAAATAGTATATCATCTATATACCTTCCCCAAAACAAAATGTGACTAGTGAAAAAAAGTAGGTCCTCATTAAAAATTAATGTGTCTTCCCACCACCCCAAAAATAAGTTGGCGTATGTGGGTGCACAAACTGTGCCCATAGCTGTGCCTTTGAGTTGGTGGTAAAATTTACCATCAAAAAGAAAATAGTTGTGCGTGAGAAGAAATTGAAGAAGAGAAATTGTGAAATTGTTGTGTGCATGAAACTGTGTACCTTTTGTGTTCAGAAAGTGCTGAACTGCTTTTAAGCCAAGCTCGTGTTTAATATTAGTGTAGAGGGACTCTACATCTATGGTGGCTATTAGTGTAGTAGTGGAAACATTGATCTCTTGGATTCTGGTGAGGGTGTCTTTAGTATCCTTGAGGAAGGATGGTAAAGCTCTGACGAATGGGGACAAAATCTCATCGACATATATGCTTATTCCTTGAGTGAGATTGTAATTGCCCGATACAATGGGTCTACCGGGGACGGGCCTGGTGTTCTTATGGATCTTGGGTACTGCATAGAAGGTGGATAAGGTAGGTTTGGCATTAAACATAAATTTATATTCATCCTGAGTGATTAGTTCTTTAGATTTGGCCTCGTTGAGAAGGAGGTCAAGTTCTAAAAGAAAGGACTCCGTGGGGTTCTTCTCTAGAATGGTATAGGTTGTTGTGTCATCCAGTAACCTATAAACCATGGACGTGTAGTCATCTCTGTTTAGGATGACAATATTGCCACCTTTGTCAGATGATTTCAGTACGATCTCGTTATTTTTGCAGAGTGCTTCTAAGGCGATCTGTTCCATTGGACTCAAGTGTTCCTAATTCCATACTTTTGTGTTTTAAGTTTTTTGAGTTCCGCACTAACCAGTTTGACGAAAATATCGATATGTGCAAACTGCGTGAAGGAGGGAGTCATGTGTGATTTAGGTCGTAGTGATGAGAAGGGGCCTGTGGCTGTGTTAACTCTATATTCATTTTCATTTGCTAGATCCTCTAAAGTTCGGTGTGGTCAAGCTGGTGAGTGTTGGTATTGATCTTGAAGTATTTGTGTAGAGCTAATTTTCTTGCAAAGAGATGGATGTCTTTGGTCCAGGTGAACTCATCAAATGCAAAAGTGGGGGTATAGGATAGACCCTTGCATAGGAGTGTTTTCTGATGTGAGCTCAGCTGGACGGACGACAGATTGCAAATTTGCATATTGTCAGAGGTTTGATTACCTACTTTGGTTATTTTGTCTGGTTCCAGGGTGTTTGGTGTATTCCTAAAAAAGGAAACGCATTTGGAGGGCCTGTTAGGAAAGAGCCTGTATTCGCTGTAGTAGTAGTGTTTTTCCCTGTGACATCTGCATTGATCCCCATCTGGGATGGAGTTGTTGGTATATTTAGTGTTGATGGCATATTTGTCGTCTTGGATGAGGATGAAGAACGTTACATAGTTACATAGTTACATAGTTACATAGTTTGTACGGTTGAAAAAAGACACATGTCCATCAAGTTCAACCAAGGGATGGGAAAGGGGAAGTGGGATAGGAAAGGGGAAGTAAAAAATTTCTACACATAGCAGTTAATATTTTTTTGTTCTAGGAAATTATCTAAGCCTTTTTTAAAGCCATCTACTGTCCCTGCTGTGACCAGCTCCTGCGGTGGGCTATTCCATAGATTCACAGTTCTCACAGTAAAGAAGGCTTGTCGCCTCTGCAGGTTGAACCTTTTTTTCTCCAGACGGAGGGAGTGCCCCCTTGTTTTTTGAGGGGGTTTTACATGGAACAGGATTTCACCATATTTTTTGTATGCGCCATTCATATATTTATATAAGTTAATCATGTCCCCCCTTAGTCGTCTTTTCTCAAGGCTAAATAGGTTTAGTTCTTTTAATCTTTCCTCATAACTTAGATTCTCCATGCCCCTTATTAGCTTCGTTGCTCTTCTTTGTATTTTTTCCAACTCCAGGGCATCCTTTCTATGAACTGGAGCCCAGAACTGGACTGCATATTCTAGATGAGGCCTCACTAATGCTTTGTAAAGTGGTAATATTACCTCCCTGTCCCGCGAGTCCATGCCTCTTTTGATACACGACAATATTTTGCTGGCCTTTGAAGCAGCTGATTGACACTGCATGCTGAAATTTAGTTTATGATTTACAAGTACACCCAGATCCTTCTCAACAATTGACTCCCCCAGTGTAGCTCCCCCTAGGACATATGATGCTTGCAGGTTTTTCGTACCCAGATGCATAACTTTACATTTATCTACATTAAACTTCATTTGCCAAGTGGACGCCCAAACACTTAGTTTGTTTAAATCTGCCTGCAATTCACAAACATCTTCCATAGTCTGAACTATATTGCATAGCTTGGTGTCATCTGCAAAAATAGAAATAGTGCTATTAATCCCATCCTCTATATCATTAATAAATAAGTTGAATAATAGTGGTCCCAGCACTGAACCCTGGGGTACACCACTTATAACTGGGGACCATTCAGAGTAGGAATCATTGACCACAACTCTCTGGATACGGTCCTTGAGCCAATTCTCAATCCAATTACAAACTATACTTTCTAAACCTATAGTCCTTAATTTACCCATTAGATGTCTATGAGGGACAGTGTCAAATGCCTTTGCAAAGTCCAAAAACACTATATCCACAGCGGCCCCTCTGTCTAGGCTTCTGCTTACCTCTTCATAAAAACAAATCAGGTTGGTTTGACAGCTTCTGTCCTTTGTAAAACCATGCTGGCTGTCACTTATAATACTATTTATTGTCACATAATTCTGTATATAGTCCCTCAATAGCCCCTCAAACATTTTCCCCACAATTGATGTTAAGCTTACTGGTCTATAATTACCCGGCGAAGACCTAGTGCCCTTTTTGAAAATAGGCACCACATTTGCCCTGCGCCAGTCCCTTGGCACTATACCACTCATGAGAGACTCTCTAAATATTATGAAGAGGGGGACAGAAATAACTGAACTAAGCTCTTTAAGAACTCTAGGGTGTAACCCATCTGGTCCCGGGGCCTTGTGTACATTTATTTTATTTAATTTAGCTTGGACCATATCTACATTCATCCAATTCAGTATATCAACTGATATATTAACAGCACTGGCACCGGCTACATCAGCTGCTCCTTCTGTTGTATATACAGAGCTAAAGAACCCATTTAGTAACTCTGCCTTCTCTTGATCCCCTGTGACCAACTCCCCATTACCATTATCTAGGGGTCCTACATGTTCAGACCTTGGCTTTTTTGCATTTATATGCTTGAAGAATTTTTTAGGATTTGTTTTACTATCCTTGGCCACCTGCCTTTCATTTTGTATTTTTGCTGATTTTATTACATTTTTACAGATTTTATTAAGCTCTTTATATTTTACAAAGGCTGCAGATGTACCCTCAGATTTGTATTTTTTAAATGCCCTTTTTTTGTCATGTATTGCCCCTTTCACAGAAGGTGTAAGCCATGTGGGGTTTAATTTTAGTCGTTTATACTTGTTACCTGTAGGAATACATTTTGCACTATAATTACCCAAGGTAGATTTGAAAATCTCCCATTTATCATTTGTCCCATTATTTGACATTAGTTCTTCCCAGTCTATATCCTGAATTGCCGCCCTCATCCTGGGGAAATTGGCTCTCTTAAAATTAAATGTTTTTGCCCTCCCAGCCTGCGTTTGTTTTTTACAGTATAGGTAAAATATAACTATATTATGATCACTGTTACCGAGGTTTTCACGAACATTGACATTCCCAACAAGCTCTGCATTATTAGAAATGACCAGATCCAACAGAGCTTCACCTCTAGTCGGGTCTTCCACAAACTGGCCCATAAAATTTTCCTGCAACAGGTTGAGGAAATGTCTCCCCTTTGCAGTTGAAGCCGAACCATGACACCAATTAATATCCCGGAAATTAAAATCTCCCATTATCACTACAGTACCCGCCTGTGCAGCCCGCTCCATCTGTTTATATATTTGACCTTCTATCTCTTCAGTTATATTGGGGGGTCTATAGATTACACCAAAAGTAATTTTTTCAGTGTTTACTTCCCTTTGTAATTCCACCCACAAGGTTTCAACCTCCTCACAATCTTCACCCTCTAATGTCTCATTTACACTCACCTTCATATCGCTTCTCACATACAGACATACACCACCACCTTTCCTATTTGCCCTGTCTTTCCGAAACAGTGTAAAACCCTGTAGATTTACAGCCCAGTCATGTGAAGAGTCCAGCCATGTTTCAGCAACACCAACTATATCTATATCTTCTTCCAGTATTAAGGCCTCCAGCTCCCCCATTTTGCTTGCTAGACTTCTGGCATTTGTGAACATACACTTTAACTTGCCTTTAAATGTTTCAATTTCACTATCAGAAATGTGATTTGACATTTGGGCCTTTTTATTTTCACTGCTGTTTTGTAACGAAAGGATCTCCTTATCTTGTTGCCTAGTCCTCTCCCCACCGTCTGTTTCTCCCCCCACCAATATAGTCTGACCCCTCTCTAACCTAACTACCCCTTTATTTCCTACATAGGCCTCCCTCCTCAGCCCTAGTTTAAACACTCCGCCACCCCAGCTAGAATTCTCTCCCCCAGCACAGCGGATCCCCTTCCATTTAGGTGCAAATCATCTGCAGAATACAGTTTGTACCCCAATGAAAAGTCGGCCCAGTGCTCTAGGAACCCAAATCCTTCTCCTCTACACCAAGACTTAAGCCATGCATTTAACTCCCTGAGCTCCCGCTGTCTTTCCTGTGATGCGCATGGCACAGGCAGTATTCCTGAGAATACTACTTTGGAGGTCCTTCCCTTCAGCTTGTAGCCTAGTTCTTTAAAATTATTCTTAAGGCTCCTCCACCTACCATTTATTCTGTCATTGGTACCGACATGGACCACAACAGCTGGATCATCACCAGCCCCTCCCAGCAATTTGTCCACCCGTTCCACCACATGCTGAACCCTGGCACCAGGGAGACAGCAAACCATTCGGTTGAGGCGGTCTTGGCGACAAATTATTCTATCCGTCTTCCTGATTATAGAATCCCCTACAACTATCAATTGTCTTGGCTTACCTGCATTACCATCCCGCCGACTACTAGCTGGGCTGTTCTCCCGGCTGTTAGGGAGATCAGTATCCACTAGGGCTGCCTTTTCTGAGACTGACACCCTCGCATCATCACCCAACCTGGCAATTTTGCTTGGAATGCCAGAAACCGGATCGGCCTTCCTTGTCTTTGACCCCTTTCTACTGCCCCTAACTACATTAACCCAGCTACTTACCTGATCCTGCTCACCCATGTCTTCACCCTCCAGTTCTAACCCACTAACTGCATGCTCTGTGAGCAGCAAGCTCCGCTCAAAATTGTCTATCTTCCTCAGTGTTGCATTTTGCTCCTCCAGATCTCTAATGCGAGCTTCCAGGTGAACAACATGCTCACATCTGCCACAGAGATATTCACCCTGGAACTCCGGCTCCAGTCGTGTATACATATGACAAACTGTGCACTGAAGAAAACCTCCAATCTTGCTATCCATTATCCAAGTTACACCAAAACAGCGAACAATTGTCAAAGTAAAAGAAAAGAAGAGTACTTACTGGGGCTTCAACTCCTCTTTTCAACTCCGGTTTTAGAACTCCACTTAGTTCACAAGCCACTTAAACCACCAAGCTCAGAAAGAGCAAGCTTAAAATGAGGTCTGCTGACTAATTTATACCACCTGTGTCCAGTTAACCCCTTCCCCCTCGTCAGCTGCTCAGCTGGAACGAATCTGCAAGGGAAAAAAAAAAAAAAAAAATTTACAATTTTTTTTTAAAATTGTGTGAGTTTTTGCTATCTTCTATTTGCTAGCAATCAAAACAGATTCACAAACACAGCGTGTGAAGGAAGACACTGAGAAGGGCATGGAGGTGATCGTTTGTTGTCCACTGTAACCAGAGCATGTTGTATTGGTTTTGTTGGTAACGGTGTATGTTCTCTTAGAGGGGTTATATTTATTCATTTTAATTTTACGTTTGGCTCCTAGTCTATTGTCAGCAGAAGGTGGTTTGGGTTCGTCAGTACCAGAGACGTCTGATTCAGAGATATCTTCAGGTCTATAGGTACGATTCTGGAGAGGAGGATTGCGAATACGGTAGGTGTATGCCTGGCCGGTATCGAAATCTCTACGGTCCCTTTATATACTTGCGGTGTTTTCTTTCTTTGATTTCTTTTTGTAAATGTTCTATGTTTTTTTGTAATCTAATTTCGCAATCCGCAAAGTCTGGCTCGGTAATGAATGTTTGTATATCACTGATTTATTTTTCTAACCGTGCACTTATCTTGCCGAAGTCTCTTTTTTTTAAATCAAGCAGGTAATGTAGCATACGTAAAGAGCTTTCAGTTAATAGCTGTTCCCAACCCTGAGTGAACGTGTTGTCGTTGCGATATGCGTTGGGAATTATTTTTATACGTAATCCTCTGTAGATAATCTTCTGCTGAATATAGGTCTCTAAACTGGTATATCATATATCATATGAAGCTTTATAACTCCGCCTGTGTCCTCTGAGTGAAGTTAGAGGTGGTGTAATGGCAGGAAGGAGGTGAAGGGAACAAGTGAGCCCTAATCTACCCACCGCCCTGTCCCTACCTACTTGCAACGACCCGCCCTAGGCGACGGGGTATAACTTGGCGGCGGTCCCTACGCTGTCTAAGTGCAAGGGAGTACAAACAGGGAACACGCAAGGGAATACAGTAGCCCACGGAACGCCGCGAGGAAACGGAGCGGTGAATGAGCCAGTCAGGATCAGGAAGTAGTGGAGTATACAAACGGGAGCACGGAGCAGAAGCAAGCCAGGGGCAGAGCAACGCAGGATAACGGAACTGAAGCAAGGCA
The DNA here is from genome assembly GCF_050947455.1 of Rhinoderma darwinii. Taxonomy (NCBI): domain Eukaryota; kingdom Metazoa; phylum Chordata; class Amphibia; order Anura; family Rhinodermatidae; genus Rhinoderma; species Rhinoderma darwinii. The sequence goes on along the minus strand of NC_134690.1, from coordinate 34,929,089 downwards.
GAAGCACGGCAGAAGCAGGCTGGAGCAAGGCAGCAGTGGGGCCAGGAATCCAAGAAGAATAACAAGCAAGGAGGAAGAGAAAAAGGCAGGTATAAATGGACAGGGGGCGGAGCTAACTCTGACTGACCAGGCCGCGATAGGCTCTCCCACTCCTGAGCCTGCCACCCTGATTGGTGGGAGCAGGTGTCAGTCTCAGAGGTCTGGCCCCAGGTGTCGACTGATTAATCCTGGGAGTATACCCAGACGTAGTGCCTGGCAGATCCTTTACAGTACTCCCCCTTTTATGAGGGGCCACCGGACCCTTACTAAGAGGACCCGGTTTAGTGGGGAAGAGAAGGTGGAACCTCCTGATCAATACCCCAGCGTGAACATCTCGAGCAGGTACCCAAGTCCTCTCCTCCGGCCCGTATCCTCTCCAATGGACCAGGTACTGGAGGGAGCCCTGGATCATCCTACTGTCCACAATCTTGGCCACCTCGAATTCCACCCCCTTAGGGGTGAGAACGGGAACAGGAGGTTTCCCCGAGGGGGACCAGGACGGGGAGCAGCGTTTCAGGAGGGAGGCATGGAAGACGTCGTGTATGCGAAAGGATGGGGGCAGCTCCAGATGGAAGGATACAGGGTTGAGGACTTCAATGACCTTATAAGGTCCAATAAATCGGGGAGCAAACTTCCTGGACGGGACCTTAAGGCGCAAGTTCCTCGACGACAACCACACCAGATCCCCGACGACAAACCGGGGGTTAGCAGAACGTCTACAATCAGCCTGAATCTTTTGTACGCTCTGGGACGCCTCTAGGTTCTTCTGAACCTGGGCCCAGACTGTGCACAGTTCCCGATGAACGTCCTCTACCTCGGGATTATTGGAACAACCAGGGGAAACGGAGGAGAACCTAGGATTAAACCCGAAATTACAGAAAAACGGGGAGACCCCTGACGAGTTACTGACCCGGTTATTCAGGGAAAATTCGGCGAGGGGAAGGAATGAGACCCAATCAAATTGACAGTCAGAAATGAAACACCTTAAATATTGTTCCAGGGATTGGTTAGTCCTTTCCGTTTGGCCATTAGTTTCGGGATGGAAGGCGGAGGAGAAGGATAGATCAATCTCCAACTTTTTACAAAAAGCTCTCCAAAATAAGGAAACAAATTGTACCCCTCTGTCCGAAACGATATTGACTGGGGCCCCATGGAGACGCAGAATGTGTTTCACAAACAAAGAAGCTAACATCTTGGCGTTAGGTAGTTTCTTAAGGGGCACAAAGTGGCACATCTTGCTGAAGCGGTCTACTACCACCCACACCACCGACTTGCCCTGAGATGGAGGCAAATCGGTGATAAAATCCATGGAGATATGGGTCCAAGGTCTCTGGGGAATGGGCAAGGAACGTAGTAAGCCCGCAGGTCGGGACCTAGTGGTCTTGGACCTAGCACAGACCTCACAAGCGGCAACGTAGGCCCTAACGTCTTTAGGCAACCCAGGCCACCAATAGTTTCTGGTAATGAGGAGTTTTGTACCCAAGATGCCAGGATGACCAGATAGAGCGGAGTCATGGTTTTCCCTGAGTACCCTTAGCCGGTATTGCAGGGGGACAAACAGTTTGTCCCCAGGGAGGTTCCCGGGAGCTGAACCTTGATCAGCCGCGATGTCAGAGGCTAAGTCAGAATCAGTGGCAGAAACAATTATACCAGGGGGTAAAATACAAGCAGGATCCTTCTCAGAAGGAGGATTAGCCATGAAACTACGTGACAGTGCATCAGCCTTAATATTTTTGGACCCAGCCCTATAGGTAACCAAGAAATTAAATCTGGTAAAGAATAGTGCCCAACGAGCTTGTCTAGGATTAAGCCTCCGGGCAGATTCTAGGAAAACCAGATTCTTGTGGTCAGTAAGGACCGTTACCTGGTGTCTGGCCCCCTCCAAGAAGTGATGCCACTCTTCAAAAGCCCATTTAATGGCTAAAAGTTTGCGGTTGCCAATATCATAGTTACACTCCGTGGGCGAAAACTTCCTAGAGAAGTAAGCACAGGGGCGGAGATGGGTGAGGGAGCTGGTACCCTGGGACAAGACGGCCCCCACTCCCACCTCGGACGCGTCAACCTCCGCAATAAATGGCTCCCTTTGGTTGGGCTGAACCAGCACGGGGGCCGAGATAAAGCACTTCTTGAGGGTCTCAAAAGCCTGGACGGCCTCAGGGGGCCAATGGAGGACATCAGCACCCTTGCGAGTGAGGTCCGTAAGAGGCTTAGCGACGACCGAGATGTTGGCAATAAATCTCCTGTAATAGTTAGCGAACCCCAAAAAACACTGTAGCGCCTTCAGGGAGGCAGGTTGGACCCATTCCGCCACAGCCTGAACCTTGGCAGGGTCCATGCGGAATTCATGAGGAGTGAGGATTTGACCTAAAAATGGTATCTCCTGTACCCCAAACACACATTTTTCGGTCTTCGCAAACAGATTATTTTCCCGAAGGACCTGGAGGACCTTCCTGACATGCTCCACGTGCGAGGACCAGTCCTTGGAAAACACCAGTATGTCATCAAGGTACACTACAAGAAAATTACGCAGGTAATCTCTCAGAATTTCATTAATAAAATTCTGGAAGACGGCAGGGGCATTACACAACCCAAAGGGCATGACTAGGTATTCGAAATGACCTTCGGGCGTGTTGAACGCAGTTTTCCACTCATCCCCCTCTTTGATGCGGATAAGGTTATATGCCCCCCGTAGATCGAACTTAGAGAACCATTGGGCCCCCTGAACCTGATTAAAAAGATCCGGAATCAAAGGAAGGGGATACTGGTTCCTTACTGTGACCTTATTCAAGTTCCGATAATCAATGCACGGCCTAAGACCACCATCCTTCTTCCCCACGAAGAAGAAGCCAGCACCTACAGGAGAAGTCGAGGGGCGAATGAAACCCTTGGCCAGGCATTCTTGGATATACTCCCTCATAGCTTTACGTTCAGGACATGAAAGATTAAATATCCTCCCCTTAGGAAGCTTGGCACCAGGCACCAAATCGATGGCGCAATCGTAATCTCTATGAGGGGGCAACACCTCGGAGGCCTCCTTAGAAAACACATCAGCGAAGTCCTGAACAAACTCATGAAGCGTGTTTACCTCCTCCCGGGGAGAAATAGAGTTAACTGAAAGACATGACATCAGGCAATCACTACCCCATTTGGTGAGATCCCCAGTATTCCAATCAAACGTGGGATTATGCAGCTGCAACCAGGGAAGACCTAATACCAGATCGGACGATAATCCCTGCATCACCAGTACAGAGCACTGCTCCAAATGCATGGAGCCAACACGGAGTTCAAAAACAGGAGTATGCTGAGTAAAATAACCATTAGCAAGAGGAGTGGAGTCGATACCCACTACCGGGATAGGATAAGGTAAATCAATAAAAGGCATTTTTAGAGACATAGCAAATTCCACAGACATGATATTAATACAGATAAGATTGATTTTTTGTATATATATATATATATACAAAAAATCAATCTTCTTTTATACTAAAGCTAAGAATATCTACCATTTGGCAGAAAATAGTTGGTTAAAAGGTAGAAAAGTGGAGAAATAGCAATTAAGAGAAAATCAGTCCGAGGAAAAAACATACACACACCTGTGCTGAAACACCCATGATGAACCTTCACCTTGCCAGTTTAACCTGGAAGTGAAGCATATGATACAAGTATATAAGATGATGTATTGTAACCAAATTTATATGCCTGATGAAGACCACAGTGCGTGGTTGAAACGCGTTGCAGCAATCGAATTTTATATTGTTCTTTTTTTAATAATAAAATCGTTGAAAATACACCCTGACGATTTTGTGAAGATATCAGTACAATCCACACCTGAGCGCCCGTTCAGAGGAGCAGCTTTTTCTTCCTAATCTGTATTACTTCAAAACCGCA